>NC_034590.1:129255458-129263345 GCF_900095145.1 Mus pahari | reverse complement strand
ATATGGGATGGATCCTCTGGTGGGACAGTCTCTGGGTGGTCGTTCCTTCAGTCTCTGCTCCATACTTTGCCTCTGTAACTCCTCCCATGGGTATTTTGTTCCCCCTTCTAAGAAGGACTGAAGTATCTATACTTTGGTCTTCTTTCTTCTTGAACTTCATTTGGTCTATGATTTGTATCTTCATTTTTCCTTCTGAGCCTCAGGGACAATTACCAACCAGCTTCAAAATCACTGGCAATTCTTTAAAGAAGCAGAATGTAGGATGAATGATAGGAGAAGGTAATGTCACTGTGTGGGGGAGCAGAAAAAGGCCTGTGTATTGTTGATGTGCACATGGCCATGTCAAAGTCCCCAATACCTCAGACCCATGAGAATGACAAAGCCTTCCCTGGGCTAGGCTCAGGCTCAGGGGTGTGGCAAGACCTTTCTTTCCCTGGTCTGAGGATGAATATATGGTTGATACTTTATCAACCATAGCTTTCTTCTTCCAGATGACTGTAGCCCAAAATTGCTGTTCTACAATCCCCACCCACCCACACACCAAGATTAGCAAACCATCACTTCATTCAGCTATATATTATACATGTGCTGAGTTTCTGGGTTGTTAGTGCAGCTCCTTCAGAGTATATGGGATACCAGAGCCCAGTTTTTCTGTAGGTGTGTCTTTCCTTTTCTCATCACCTGTAGCCCCAGTCAGGCCAATCCCCAAACCATGCAGGTCACAGCAACTGTGTCAGTGATTCCTTGTCTATATACTTACTATTGCAGGTAATTTTGGTTTATCACTGGATAATTCATCCAACTATTTATTCTTTCTTATTCCCGGCTAGAAGAAATTTTCCAAAGAGGGGGAAAAGATGATCCTGATTTCTTTTCAAGTTTATTTGGTGCTGCAAAATAAATTATTCTGAATCTTCATGGATAATACAAGAAATGTTTATTATTTCAGTGTCTGAGACAGGCATCAGCTGCATAGCCGGCTCCATCTCTTAGTCAGCTGAACTCAAAGCTTGGCCAAGTGTGCAGATACCTCTAGGCCTATCTTGGGGAGCATCCATCTGTGTCCAGATTCACTCATGTGGTTCTGGCAAGTTCTCTCTGGCTATTCTAGATAGCAATCCCTTGCCACACAGGATTCTCTGTGGGGATGTTCTCGAAATGGAAGTTGGCATCTCTCGGGGGTGGGGTGGGGTGGGGTAGAGAAAGAACAAAGGAGATAAAAGTCACCATTGCTTCGTAAGCTAATTTTGGAAATGGCATTTTATCACATTTGCTGTGTTCTGTTTGCTAGAATGAATCACTAAGTCCAGCCCACATGCAGGAAAGAAATGCACAAGGACATGAATACCAAGAGGCAGAGACCATTCAGATTCTCATTACAGTTGCCAATCACAGGTTGGTAATTAGTGCTTCTCAGCTCAAAACAAAGGTTCCAGGTATTGGTCATGAAACCGCAGTGAAGCTCTTGTATGGGAGGTAGACTTAGCTAGCTGTCTTGAAAAGGAAGAAAGGTAGAGTCTGGTGACAGTGGTAATAAGCTAAGAGAGGTGATACCCCGAGTTGGTGGTCACTTCAGGGGATCCAGGAAACCCACAAGCATTCGTTTCCTGTGTGGGAGCATCCTCCAGGGCAGCAGGATTTCTGATGGAAAGAGTTTGCAGGCTTGCTTGGGGTTGTTACACGTCTAACACTGTAGCATCTGGAGATGTCTAGAATTTCGAGGTCTCTTAAATGATACACACACACACACACACACACACACACACACTGACACATACACACAAACAAACAAAACAAAACACAAAAGAAACCTCTGGAACTACCTGCCTTTGGTTGAGCATGGTTTTGGACAGTGGGCTTCGCAGACATGATTTTGTTTTACCAAGGACCACACAAATTTCCCAAGTGATTTTTCATGGATTTTGCCATTGAAGGGTAAAAGACTGCTTGATAGATGCTAGTTTTGGGAGTGTTACTGTCCTTACAAATGGGTATAGCTTAGTCCACCAACTGTTGATTGATGTGGGAGGGACCAGCCCACTGTGAGCAGTGTCACCCCTGGGCAGGTAATGGTCACGAGAGGTAGAAAGGTAGCTGAGAGTGAGCCTGTGAGCAAGCCCATAAATGGTGTTCCTCTGTAGTTTTTGCTTCTGCCCCTGCCTCCAGGTTCCTGACTTCAGTTCCTGCCCTGACTTCCCTTAGTGACAGAGTGTGACCTAAAAATTTACTATGCACTAAACCCTCATTTTCCCAGGTTGGTTTTGGATAATTCTTGATCACAGCAACAGAAAACAATACCTACCAACTTCATGCTTTCTTTTTTATATATAACCCGTTTTTAAGAACAAAATTTAAGGAGTCCAATTAGTGCTGCAGATATGGGCATGGGGCTATCCACTGGAACAAAGGAGGGCCTATCTCTTAAAATTAGCACCTTGATTCTTAGGTTCCAAAATGTGAACTGAGAGTTGGGAGAACATATACTCCCAAACCACAGCAGGAAGTTAGAACAAAAAGCAATTTTTGTTTTGTTTGGTTTTTGAGCTTGACTTCTGTATTTCAGGCTGATTTTTGAACTTGCTATGTAGCCAGAGATGACCTTGAAATTCCTGATCCGCTTCTCCTCCTCTACCTTATGAGGTCTTGAATTATACCAGATATACTGAATTCAGAAAAATTATGTATTCCTGTCTTGGCATTGGTCATATTTATTATTTATGTGTAGGAGAAAATGTAAGTATAATTGTGGCAAGCCTACCTGGCACACTGAACTTCTAAATAAGAACTTCTAAACTTCTAAATAATAAGAAAAATATTTCAGAGCCATGCTCCTGAAATCAGAACACTCTCCACATCTCTTTTCATGTGCTTCTTCCACATAGAGACTCTGGTGGCACAAGTGCTCACTGACCAACCTGAGGTAATGTGTCAACCAATCAGAGCTGATAGGCGTTCACTGTATAAGTGGTTGATCACAGGCGACAAAGCTGATGCTGCTCCCTGGAACCATGCCTGGAGTGGCTGAACCCTTTATCGACCCATGGCATCGTGGTCTTATGGAGGAACGTCCCAGTGACAACGGCACTTATGTAGTGCTTACAAGTTAAATTTTTATCAGATTTATTTAATTTTGTATGTGTAGGGGCATGCTCATGTGTAAGGAGGTTGGAGAACAAGTTGCACGAATTGGTTCTCTTCCTTCATCACTTGGGCTTCAGGGATCAAGTTCAGGTAGTCAAGTTTGGCACAAGAACCTCCGCCTGCTGAGCTATCTCACCAGCCTCTCTAGCTCTTTATAAATAGGCATTGCCCATGCTACCTTCAGGAGAGCATGTAGCCGAGGGGAGGGAAGCGTGCTTGTTGGGCCAGTGTCAAAAGGAAACAGAAGCATGAGGATCACCTCACGCTTCGAGGAGCCTTTGGATTCTGTTTGATCGGCTTAAATACAAAACAAAAAAGAGCACGTGGAACGTGATGGAGAAGTCAAGATGTGGGGTGCAGTCAGACTGTATGGGCAACTCAGGATGCAGTTGCTTGCTTCTGTTCTTCTATGTCTATGTTTCTTCACGGTCAGGCTTCTAGCGGTGGTAGGATATCTTTAAGCAAGTTCAGACCTAAAACCTTCCAGAGGCAAGTCACCCTGGAAACCATCATAAAAGTCTCCTGAATACTCACTCCCCATCGACAGGTTCCACTTGGATGACGATCTAATTAACTAATTTTGAGGCAGGATTTCATTATGTAGCCCTGGTTGGCCTGAAACTCACTATGTGCACCAGGCTGACCATAAATTCACAATGATCTGCTTGATTCTGTCTCCTGAATTCTGGGATTAAAGTTGTGTGTCAACCATCTTTGAATCTATTATCAGTGAATGGACTGACCTGTTTGGCCAGGACTAAGATGGATTTCCATTTGAACAATAAAAGTGTTACACTCCCTACCTTCATTCTGGAATGCCAACCCCACCTGTTCACCACAGTAATTTCCCTAGAAATGAGTAAAGCTCATTACGATTTCTACGAAAAGAAATAAAAACAGATACACAGTATCTATCTTCTGAAAGCTCAGGGTTTTAAATGTGGCAAACATTTTAAACAACTTGCCTTCTAGGTTAGTAGGGTTTCTGCAAGAGGCTTTTCCACTCCCTGGCCAGCTGTCCTGGCAGATGTGATGTGGGACAGAGGTGAGCCATTTCTCTCAAGTCCTGCCTAAAGTGCAGCCTAGCAGACACAGTGAATGATTGGGGTTGTCCCAAGCCACTCAGATTTAGGGCCATGACGAATGAATGGCTCAAGGGGCGGGAGTCAGCATTCTGCAGAGAGCAGAACTGAGAGTGAACGTGTAGTACATCAGGAAAGACAAGAGTGGCTTTGAGAATGAAGCTGGGTGGTCCAGCAATGGCTGTCTGCTGGCTGACAAAGCCAGGGACCCAGAAGGCTGCTCAGACTGTGACAGTGGATGCCTTAGCCAGCCCAGTGTGGCTGGAGGGTCGCTAGAAAGCTTCTGGGCTTTAGTCTACCATGGAAAGCCAAAGACTCTGATGCCAAACCTTTCAAGTTCAGACTCCATTTTAGAGGACCTGACCTACCTTTGAACACAGGTAAACTAACAGACTGGTTCCTAGCATTAGTTTCCAAGTTGCCCCCCAACAAGACTCAAGCCCAGCTTCAGTCTCCAGGTTACACCCTCAACAAGACCAGTGTCTACAGGTTATTCCCCCAACAAACCTACACCCCAAGGTTACAAGCCCAGCCCCTGCCTTATGACCACCAACGCAGAGGGTAGCAGAAGTTAAGTTTACAATATGAATCCCAGCACCAGCCAGTTACATTAAAGGCCACTGTAGCTTTCCAATTAGATGCTTGCACACGCATTCCCTGCTTGCTGCTTACTATAAAGCCCTGCTCCATAGACATTCAGGGCTCCCCCACCACTCAAGCTGTCCTGTGCGACGGTGGTGTGTTGAGGGGTCGGGGGAGGCTGAGCTAGCTCGAACAGAATAAAGACCCTGCTGTGAGTTGCATCAGATTAGCCCCTGTCCGTTTTGGGGAATCACTGATGTTTCCCTGGCACAAGGACTCTAGGTTCCGATGGGAGTGAAGGATGGCCACAGATGTAGCAGCCAGGTTAGATTCATTCGCCAGCAGGAAATGAAGGCAGATAGGAAAAGCTCCCCTGCTTTCCCCTCAGACCACCACATCAGGAAAGGCTTCCTCACCTCATCTAATCCTCCCTGAAAATTCCCTCAAAGACCCACCCAGAAGCAATTCTCTCAGTTGATTCCAGACTCAGCGAAGCAAACTGACTACCATAACTAACCATCACACAGGGGGATTTGAATTTTTAAATAACAAATACGTTTTAAAAATTAAAATTCTGTGCCTAATTTGGAAGGAAAATTAAAAATTTAAACATAGTAAGAATTTCTATTAGGTTTCTGTCACTTAACTCCTAAGTTCCCGAGTCTACATGTAGTCCCAGTCATCGTTTTCCTGACAGTTACAACAGCAGCAGCTCCAGGTCTCATATCAGAGTACATGGAGAGGACAGAGGCAGAGGGAAGTGGAAGCCAGGCCTGCATTATAAAGGCGGCCAGTATTAGCAAGGGCTCAGTTTAGTGGTTATTTCTTTCTTGCCAGGTCGGCAAATCTTTACTGACTTAGCTCTCGTCAGCAATTAGAGCAACAGCCTGACCCAGAACGCACTCAGTTTGAAGAAAATCTCTTCCTGAATTATGTCTCTTTGTATGATTTACCTCCACATACTGAAGGTGGGGTTAGGGATTTTCTCTTGAGAGCTCATCTGCCATTTCTGTTCTCCCAGGAAGGACTTGGGAAGGTCAGCACTCCCTGTGTAGTAAGGGAAAGCTGTTCTTTCTGAAAGCTAGTCTTCAATAGTTAGGGAGAGCTCTTCTTTCTGACTTCAGTGGCTACCATGCTCCCTAATGGACTCAAACAAGCTTCCTGTTACTTTAGTCTATATTTTAAGATTTATTTTAAAGGCGCCCAGTGAGGCCAGAAAACTCCATTAGATCTCTGGAAGCTGGATTTCCAGGCAGTGTGAGCTGCCTGATGTGAGTGCTAGGAACCAGCTCAGGTCCTCTGCTAGAGCATCAGTCGCTTGCTTACAATTGTCGGCCCTCTCTGCAGTCCCCTCCTGTCCCTGGATCCCAGGCAGAAGTGGATAACAGTGGCAACTAGAGAAAAAATGAACAGAAAACAGCACAGGCACTAAGGACAACAATCAATAAATGGGACCCCAGGTAACTGACAGGCTTCTGCAAAGGACAAAACAGAAGCCCAAGAATGGGAAAAGGTTTTCAACAACTCCACAGTTGACTGAGGGCTAATATGCAAAATACATAAATAACTCAAGAATCTAGACATCAGCAAACTAAATAATCCAATTAGAAAATGAGGTACAGGTCTAAACTGAGAATTTTCAACAGAGGAATCTCAAATGGCTGAGAAACATTGAAAGAAATATTCACCATCCTTAGGCATCAGGGAAATGTGAATCAAAAATGACCTTGAGATTCTATCTTTTACTGGTGTCATGGCTAAGGTAAAAAAACCCAGTGACAGCTCATGCTGGCAAGGATGTGGAGCAAGGGCAACACTCCTCTATTGAAGGTGGGAGTACAAATTTGTGCAGCTATTTTGGAAATCAATATGGCAGATCCTCAGAAAACTGGAAATCAAGCTACTTCAAGACCCAGCTATAACCATTCCAGGGTACGCACCCAAAGGATGCTCCATCCAATCACAAGGACACTTGCTCAACTATGTTCATAACAGCTTTCTTCATAATAGCCAGAAACAACCCAGATGTCCCTTAACCAAAGAATGGATAAGGAAAATGTGGTACATTTACATAATGGAGTATGACTCAGCTGTTAAAAACAATGACATCATGAAACTTTCAGGCAAATGGAAGGAACTAGAAAATATCATCATGAGTGAGGTAACACAGACTGAGAAAGACATACATGGTAGGTACGTACCCACTGATAAGTGAATGTTAGCTGACATCATGCTACAGTTCCTGAACGTAGAGAGGCTAAGTAACAAGGAGGGCTTGGGGGTGTGTGTGTGCAAAGATCTCTCTGGTAAGGGGAAATAGAATAGATTTTGTGGATTGGGGCAGGTGGGGAAAGGAACAGGAGAGGTGTGTGGGGGAGAGAAAGAGAAAACACTGCAAGAAAGCACTGAACTTGGGGGACTAGTGGGGGTGAGGTGGAAGTCTAGTGAGTGCAGTGGAAACTCCATGGAATCTACCAGAATAACCCTAGCAAAAACTCCTAGTAATGGGGGACATGGAGCTTGAACTGGGCACCTAGCCATCTTCTGTAACCAGGCAAGGCCTCAAGTGGAAGGATTGGGAGACGGATTCAGCCACAAAACCTCTCACCTAGAGTCTGCCCTGCCTGCTGAGTGCGCTGGAACGAGTCTAGCAGAACTGTCATCAAAGAGACCACAACTGATGCGAGCAGATGCAGAGCCCCACTGCCAAAGGTTGGGTGGACCTCAGGGAGTACTGCAGAGAGCAGGAGGAAGGATCAAAGGAACTTGAGGGGTCAGAAACACCACAGGAACAGAATCAACGAACAAGGACTCACGGGGACTTACAGCGATCAGGAAGCCAGGAGGAGGAGTCTGACCTAATCGTCTGCATGTATGTAATGGCTGAGTAGCTTGCTATTCTTGTGGGAATCTTAACAGTGGAAGCAGGGGCTGACTCCTTTGCCTACCTGTGGGGCCTTTTCCCCTTACTGGGTTGCCTTGCCCAGCCTTGATGTGATGCTGTGTTCCTGGTCTTATTATAGCTTGTTATGCCCTGTTTGGTTGATGTCTTGGAGAGGCTTCCTCTTTTCTTTCTTTCTTT
>NC_034590.1:129183976-129255236 GCF_900095145.1 Mus pahari | reverse complement strand
GGACCTTCGGAAGAGCAGTCGGGTGCTCTTACCCACTGAGCCATCTCACCAGGCCCGGCTTCCTCTTTTCTGAGGGAGGCACAGCAGAGATGGATCTGGGGAAAAGGGGAGGTGGTTGGGGAGAGACTGGGGGGTGCAGGGAGGGAAAACTTTGATCTTGATATAATATATGAGAAAAGAATGAAAAAAAAATAAAGAAGAGAAAAAGTGGGGTCGATAGCTTTTCGAGGTGGAAGTGCTTTCTATTACAGCATGACCAATTCCTGCTTACCCTATCTAGCCTTGGGGGAATGATTGAGCCAAGGACAAGAAGGTTTCAGTCAAAACTGTTATGGTTGGTCATGGCTCAAAGAAACACACCTGGCTGAGCTCAGTGCACCTCTGTCTAGAACTGGGCATCCAAGAACCAGGCGTGCCCCAGGGAGTTTCCCGCTGAGAACCTGGCTTGGCTTGGTATTCCCTGGCACAGGGAAGGTAACAGGGAACTCCACGGGGATCTGTGGCCTGGGATCCCTAAACGGCAAGTACTTGAAAAATTTCAGATGTCAAACTGAAAAATTACAAGCCAGTAAATCTCAGTAATGGCTAGCTCATCTGAAAAATGCATAAAACATCATAGCTAAACCCACAGGAGAGGAAACATAAAAGATGCTTGCTTTTTTTGAGAAATGCGAATAGAAAGAAAAATATTTTTCTCTTCCAGATGATCAAGATTAAAAGCCCAAATGTTGGTGAGCATTGGCAGAGAGCCTTTTGATGGCTAGACTCTAGCTGGGTTCCCTGCACCCTCTTCTCAACTTGGTTTTGGCCCCAGCCTCTAAATCACTGGCTTGGCAGCATAGATGAGACTTAAGCAAACACCAACCTAGCTTCTAGAAGCTCAAGGCTATGTCCTCAGGATGGCCTCAGCCCCGTCAGTGTGGCTACCTGGGAAGGTCAGCCCTCAAAAAGATCGCTGTTATTTAAGTTAGCACAGGCCCCTGACCACCCCCTCAAACTGCACTGATTAACAAGGGCTCACAGTTGTGAACCTGTTCCCCATCCATACAGCTTGAGATCATCTCTGTGTGCTTCTAGGAAATCATCTGAAAGATTTCGGCACTGGGAAAGATGTTCACAACATTCACAACACAAGATGTCCATACCGTCTCTCTATAGGTGGGTGATAGATGGGAATATAAGTGTGGGTTTCAAAGGAATCCATCCAGAAAGGTTCTCTAAGCTGAAGGGGGGCTGCATGAATTTTACCCTCATTTTTGGCATCCTGTTCTCCTGTATTTAGTCGTAATCAGCATGTGTCTTTCCTCTAAGAAGAGAAGAATACAAGGGTGTTTTTATTTTTATGCTGAGAAAATGGATTACAACAGGAGACCAGAGATACTCAGCTGGGCAAGGGGCCCTGAGCTTGGTTGTGACTTCAGTGGTCTTACTACCCAGCTCTGATGCTGAGGCTGCCACAGTACTGTCCCCTTCTGACTGGAGGTTCAAGTGATAACACAGGAGGGGTTTGTGCTATTTTGCTTTTTTTTCTCCTTCTCTGTATTTTTCAATTAAACATACAGCATGCTGACAAAGAACTAATGCTATTAAAATGTGTTCGTTATTTTTATAAGAAAATTTGGGATAACCAGTATAGATTTTATTATTTAAAAAGCTATACATGTATTTATTTTACTGTTACTTGTTCATTTAGTGTGTATGTATGTGTGTAGGTGTTTGCATACCGCAGTGTGTGTTGGGAGGTGGGGGTGGGGATGCTCAGAAGATAACTTGGAGCAATTGGCTCTCTCCTTCTATGATATGAGTCCTTGGGATAAAATGCAGATGGCCAGGTTTACCAACTGAGCCACCTCAACAGTCCTAGTATATATACTTTTGAACATCACTTTTATGGTAAGAAAGTAATTTTGAACATCAGACATTCAAGTATCTCTTATAGTCGAAGCTTTGGAGGAATCCTTTCTCCACTAAGTTTTACTAGCTGTAAAGCTATTTATGAATGTAAGAGTATTATGTTGCTCCAATATAAGGAGGCTTGGTGTTCTTGCTGGGGCCACTGGGCAGGAGGTAACCCTATCCGATAACTTTCCATACAGATGAGCTCCAAAGCCTGAGCTTTGTGGGTTTGCATTAACCATCATAGGCGACAACACTTCAGAATAAATCTATCCACAGAAATGGGTCAAACTGAGAGCGGAGAGAAGTTACGTTTTGGTCCTGGGCTCTTATTAGAATGAGAAGAAGTTCGATTTGATTCAATTTAACTTTTTGGTTGAGTTTCTGTGACTTACTTTCTCAAGGATAAATACATGACCTTGGACGTTTCCCATGTCTCCTTAGCTTGATGACACAACTCCTGTCCATGACCCCTATGACCCTGGGCTTGATCCCTGACTAGAAAGGAGTGGGATGAGCATTTTGTTGTACGTAATTAAAGACCAGGTTGTTGAAAAGCATGTGTTTATGGAGAGTGCCTGTGTCTACAGCGCTTACTTTATTTGCCTGGGGCATCTGTATTAGCCATGTTTTTAGGCTTCTTAGTTGAAGATATGTTCTTGACTGGGTACCAAAGGTCTAAACAGCTGGAAGAATATCTGTGGGATGGAGCTAGGGATGAAATGTATTAACTCGTGAAAAATGTGAACTCATGGGTTTCAATACTTATAGATGTAGACATATAGACTTTGTGTGTGTGTGTGTGTGTGTGTGTGTGTGTGTGTGTGAGAGAGAGAGAGAGAGAGAGAGAGAGAGAGAGAGAGAGTTTTCTCTAGCTCTGTGTACTCACAGTCCTGGGAGTAGTGATTTCCTGCTTAATAGAGAACACACTCAACTAGAGCTCTGGAAAAAAATTGGGAAATTCCCAGGCTGGGCTGTAGATAATAGCAGTCACATTTGGAATATCTTGTGCCAGAGTAGGGAGTTGTTCCAAGACTCATGAGGACTTATCGATGCACACAGAAGCCAGACTGAAGGAGCCAGATTACAGGGAACAATTGGAGAACCAAAATAAATAGTCCCACTAACAGAGACTCTGCTGGATAAAGTAAGATTTTTACAAATTCATAGCAATACAACTACATGTAAAATTGAAAGTCTGATGAGCAACCAGGCATATTCAGGTCCTCATAACACAATGTTCTCCTTAATTATAAAGGACAGGAAAAGATTTTTTTCCAGTCAGAAACCCTCATCAGCATTGCCATAATGAGGTATTCAAAGTGAGCACCTGTAGGGAGTAGCTGGACAATCGTAAGTCAGTTCTGACATCCTCCTGCCAAAGACAAGTAACCTGAATCACACAGCCACAGCCACGCTGAGGGACACCAAATGCAACAACTGTCACATTCACCAATGTCAGGGCTGCAGAAGTCATGGAAAGCCGAAGAATCACTCCAGATTGAAGGAGGTGAAGGAGGCATAATGACTAAGTCTAAATGTGGTCTGGATTGTATCTTTTTCTATAAAGGAAACTTATTGAGACAATGGGTGAAACTTGAACTACACAGGGATGGAACAAGATCATGTTGTAATAATTTCTTTGTAGGCAGAACACACTGGAGACTGGCCAACATTGAGGAACTCTGTAGGCAACACACTCATAAATGTCTTCTTCCCTTTCCTTCTTCACCGTTCCCTTCTTCTTTATCCTTTACTGCAGGGCATGGAAACTGGGGCCTGTGAAATGTCACATGTTCTGAGTTATAGCCCCATCCCTGTTCTTGCAATGTTTGGGATAATCACTGAACCAAACTAAAAATGAAGGGGCTAGAGAGATGGCTTAGCAGTTAAGAGCACTAGTTACTTTTCCAGAGAACTAGAGTTTGCTTCAAGAATCCATATTAGGTGGCTGACAACTGCCTGTGGATCTAACTCCTGAGGATCTGACACCTTTGGCTCCCCGCCCCCCCCCTGGCATGTGCATTCATATCCACATGCAAACACAGACACCTACACATAATTTAAAATAATAAAAATAAATCTTAAACAAATATACAAACAAAGAGTTTGGAAGGAGGATGGTAGGAGCTGTGGTAGTGTGGCTTCTTATTGCTGTGCTCAAACACCATGAGCAAAAGAAAGGTGGGAAAAAAGGGCTTATTTTATTTTCACTTCCACATCACAGTTCATCCTTGAAGGAAGTGAGATAGAAACTCAAGGCAGGAACCTGGAGGCAGGAACTGATGCAGAGGCCATGGAGGAGTGCTGCTTACTGGCTTGCTCAACCTGTTTTCTTATACACCCAGGACCACCAGTCCAGGGGTGGGACTGCCCAGAGCTAGCAATGACCAGCTATGAAAATGTACCACAGACCTGTCCACAAGTCCACAAATGTCATGGGACATTTTCTCAAATGAAGCTCCCCCTTCTCAAATGACTACAGCGTAAGTCAGGCTGATATAAAACTCGCCGCTACAATGGCTATCAGGGTTAAAGAAACTTGCCTGCTGTTTGATGTGGCTAGCGATGGACTTGGAGCAGCCTATCACGGAAAAGCGAGGACAGTGGGGAGGTGAAGGAAAGAATATTTTTAATGCTTTATCTGTATTAAGCCCTAACTGGAGCATTAAATTCCAATTAAACTATTATATAAATGTTAAGGATGAAACGTTGATCCATGTTGTAAAAAATAATGGACAAAATGAGGCTCTCAGAGGTTAAGCAACTTGTTCTAAGCAATACAAGCTAGCAAGTAGAACCAAAATTTAAGTGCCAGGGTGTACAATCTTAAAGACAGTGAGAGGACGAGCTAGTAAAGACAGCTTAACCTTTGCCCCCAGACACTGATAGGGAAAATGATTATTTGCTGTCGAGATTGAGACCAGGAAGTGAATAATCTGAAGAAATGTGTTTGTTGAATTTTTAGGGAAACAGAAGAAAAAGTAACAGAAAAAAAAAAGATGGAAAAGTGAGAGGGAGCAGGAGTCCAAGGGATTTGCAGAGGGCTTGGAGTATGGCAAACAGACTTTTAGGGTGGCTTCAACAATCCACACTTCTGGGGTTGTGTATCTTGTGTGACACTCTATCACTGCGTGGGTTGAGTTTTATGGACTTGCTTATGATAAGGTAGCAGAACAACTTAGAAAACATCATTTTTGTAATAGATGTCATTACCAAAGAGGAGGAGGAAGAGGAAGAGGAGGGGGAGGAAAGGAAAAAAGAAAGAGGAAAGAAAGAAAGAAAGAAAGAAAGAAAGAAAGAAAGAAAGAAAGAAAGAAAGAAAGAAAGAAAGAACGAGAGAGGGAGAAAAAGCACCTTCCGTCTTGCTAGCCTCTGCTCCTTGCTATCTCCCCTCCTTAAGAGGCTTTCCCGTTAGACAGGTTAACAAGGCAAAGATCTGAGGGCTTCAGCTTACAGGCACTATGAAGGCTATCTTAGTCCAACAACCATCAATAAAGTGAACCCTGCCCAAAGCCAGGCTGCTGAGCTTGAAAATGAATTCTGCCCCAGGGAAAGGTTGACTAAGTCTTGTTAGACACTCTGTGACAACACCTGCATAGGACCTACGAGAGAACCCAGCTTAACTGTGCTTCGCTCTCTAACCCTGAGAAGCTGGAATAAGTATGTGTTGCTTCAGGGTGCCAGGGGATAAAACAGACGCTAGTTCCGATCTTTAAGGACTCCGTCGTCGTACATTCATTTGCTAGAGTTCACTCATACCTCTCAAATCAACACTCCTGTCACTTCTACAGTCATGTATGACTTGTACAGGGTGCTGACAAATGCACAACGCCTAAGACAGGAACGCCAGCTGCGGCTGAGCAGGCGGTTATGCCTTTGCTTCAGCGAGCGTACTATACAAGTGTCCTCTCCTGCTGTCTTTCCTTCTGCCCTTTTTGTTGATGTCCCTGTTTGGGGGATGAATCCCAAGTGTAGCGCCTTGATACTTTTAAATGCACAAGGGCTACGATGTGTCATCTTTTGCTATGTGTTGTTTTGATGTCAGGAATCATATCTGGGACCTTGAGTGCTCCAGGCACATGCCCTGCAGGACAGCATCTCCAGCCCTGTGACTTGTCTTGTGGAGCGATGACATGTGCAGAGGAGCTTTGCTCTGGCATGGGAAATATTCAAGCTGTTGGCTATGAGCTCAGTAAAAACATATGAAATAGGTGCTTTTAAACACACACACACACACACACACACACACACACACACACACACACACTCTCACTCACTCACACCTGTGTGTTGGTCAGTTGATGAAAAATGCTACAATCAGAGGTTTCTATCAGCCCAGCCCTGTGCCTCTTCAGAGAGCCAACAACAACTTGGCAAAGGCAATCATGAACATGACAGACAACTGGGAAATCCATCTCAGCAACTTAAGAGGGAAGAGTTTCCAAAGGAAATCAAGGCCAAGTGTCCAGGGCTTTATGTTCCTCTCTAGAGAAAAGACTGCAGAAATAGGGGGGAGCAGCCATTTCTGTCAAAACAGTTACATACTTAAAACAATGTATGGTTAAAAATGTTATTTTAGGGGCTGAAAGAATGGCTCAGCCCTAAGAGCTTTGACTGCTCTTGCAAAGAACCTAAGTTTGATTTCCAGCAGTCATTCATGCACGTTGGCTCACAACTGCCTGTAACTCCAGTTCCAGGGAGTCCAATACTTTCTTTGGCATCCTTAGTGCACATAGAGGCAGGCAGGCAGGCAGGCAGGCAGGCAGACAGACAGACAGACGGACACACAGGAGGACAAATGCAGGTATTTGAAAAAAGTTCTTTAAAGAGAGTTATTTTGGGGTAAATGTGAATGAAACGAGGTAGGCAAATCAGCTCCGTGAAGCAGCTCCCACTCTGTAATGCCCAAAGCTGTGCGAGGTTCAATGCTTTGAAGGTCATCAGCTGAACCAAAGACTTCTTGCCTGTCTAGAATGATGAAATTGGGGTGGCTCCTGCCAAGGCTTCTGCACACTGACTCAGCCAACACAGGGAAACGGCACAGGAGACACACAAAGCCAAACAGCCCTTTGGAGACACAGTCTGCGTAGCGGCTACTTTTCCATGACCTCCCCTGAAAGGCCTGGCATTGATGGCTGAAAGCCTAAGTGGTCCTTACTTATAAACCTTAGACTTAATTCCACACAACTCCTTTTTACTTGAATTATTAATTTGGCTTGCCAACCCACCCCTCATCACTCCTAGAGTGTGCTTGAAAACATGTGGCTTTGCATAATGCATGCCTTTGTTTAGCATGTGTGTTTGAGGAAAAAATTTTTTTTCTTTTCCACCTCTGCCCTGTGACTTAAGTGTTCCTTTGAATTTGTACCTTTTAAGTATATTTTAATTATATTTTAGGTTGTCCCCTACAGCTGGGCCATACTGAACAGTGTGCGCCCACTTCATTCTATCCAGTTCACCCCCACCCCTCCATTCCCACCACCGTAGGCTACAGCAGCAAAATGACCCTAACTGTCCACGTTGTCACAGGCTGGCATTCTTTTGTCTGCGATGATCTCAGCCTTGTCTTTGGTTTTTCCATTCCTTGATCATAAGAGCCACCAGAACTCATCCTTCGGTCCTGAGTCATTTCTGAGGTACAGGCAGCTGTGGGCCCATGTGCATGGGTGTTGGAAATCAAACTTAGGTTCTTTGCAAGAGCTCTTAGGGCTGAGCCATTCTTTCAGCCCCTAAAATAACATTTTTAACCATACATTGTTTTAAGTATATAACCGTTGTATCAGAAATAACTGCTCCCTTTTTGTTCGTGTATTTGTTTATTCAGAGTGCTGTGACTATTGGTGTACGCTTCTGGGCTAGGTGATGCTGGGGAACGGAACCTAGAGCTTTTTTGTTTTGTTTTGTTTTATTATTATATATTTTCTTTATTTACATTTCAAATGCTATCCTGAAAGTTCCCTATACCCTCCCCCCCACCCTGCTCTCCTACCCACCCACTCCCACTTCTTGACCCTGGTGTTCCCCTGTACTGGGGCATATAAAGTTTGCAAGACCTAGGGGGCCTCTCTTCCCAATGATGGCCAACTAGGCCATCCTCTGCTACATATGCAGCTAGAGACATGAGCTCTGGGGGTGCTGGTTAGTTCATATTGTTGTTCCACCTATAGGGTTGCAGCCCCCTTCAGCTCCTTGGGAACCTAGAGCTTTGTGCATGCCAGGTAAGCACGCTTCCAGCTGAGCTACTATAACCCTAACTTCTTCTTTTTTAAGTATATTTTATTTATTTATTTTTTATGAGTACTTTTTAAAAAAAAATTTTATTGGATATTTTCTTTATTTACATTTCAAATGTTATCCCCTTTCCTGGTTTCCCCTCTGAAAAACACCCTCCCCCATCTCCTCCCCCCTCCCCCTGCTCACCAACCCACCCACTCCCACTTCCTGGCCCTAGCTTTCTTCCCACACAGGGTCATACAGCCTTCATAGGACAAAGGACCTCTCCTCCCACTGATGTCCCACTAGGCCATCCTCTGCTGCATATGCAGCTGGAGCCATGAGTCCCACCATGTGTGCTCTTTGGTTGGTGGTTTTGGTTGGTGGTCCCAGGGAGCTCTGGGGGTGCTGGTTAGTTCATATTGTTGTTCCTCCTATGGGGCTGCAAACCCCTTCAGCTCTTTGGGTCCTTTCTCTACCTTCTTCATTGGGGCTCCTATGCTCAGTCCAATGGATGGCTGTGAGCTTCCACCTCTGTATTTGTCAGGCACTGGCAGAGCCCCTCAGGAGAGAGTTATATCAGGCTCCTGTCAGCAAGCTCTTGTTGGCATCCACAACAGTGTCTGGGGTTGGTGGTTGTAAATGGGATGGATTCCCAGGTGAGTCTTATTTAGTTAAAAAAAAAAAATACAGTGATGATTTCCAACTCTGTTTTTGCCTAAAGGCTATGAAAATTCAACAAAGACTCCAGAAAACAAAAAGGGAAACAAAGACAGTTGAGGTTGAAATGACACCTTTCTGTGTGTACGTGTGTGTGTGCACGCATGTGTGCATGTGCATATGTGTGTGTATGTTCATGTGTATGTGCATGTGTGCATGTGCATATGTGTGTGTATATTCATGTGTGTGTATGTACATGTATGCGTATGTATGTGCATGTGTGAATGATTGTGTATGTGTGTGTATGTTCATTTGTATATGCTCACATGCATGTGTGTGTTTTGCTGGGGATTAGACACAGAGCCTTGCTTGTTCCAAGTGCGTGTTTGACCATGGAACTCTACCTGCCCCCCCCCCCCAGCCCTTAGTATGCTTTACTTTAAAAATAAATATGTCACGAATAGGCAAGTGACAGAAAAAGTCACAATAAAGTAACCACAAAATGAGGGGACACTTCCAAAGAGCAAATGGTCCATTTTAAAAGTACAGTGCAAAAGCCTCCAACCCATGAAAGGTAAAACTAGACAGAAAACAGTAGGGTTTAGATGGCCAGGCAAGTCAGATGCACCCTGCTTTTGCCTGTGGCGAGTGGCCAGAGTATCATGTTCCTGCTAAGGGAAGCCACAGAGAGTTTCACTGAGTTGAAAAAAGGAAACCACAATGTGTGGAATCTATTTTTATTTCTGAATGATACAGTAAGGGTATAGTGATACATTGTGTTCTTACATATTTTCATATTTTTAAACCATACTATCCAGGTAGAATTTATTTCTTTACCAAAACGTGTCTAATATATACTCTATTCTGAGCAATCCAATACACGTAGAAAACTCTTTAGATATAGAAAAGGTTAGTTTGTGCACACTTAGATATTCCTAAAGCAGCAGACCACTGGGGCATATTGATAAGACAAGGGTTGTGCAGAACCATGAAGGGACTCTCAAAGTTACATCCTAAGGATGTGCGCTAGGGAGGGTGGTCTCTTTGCTCATCGGTATGCCCTAGGGAGGAACCTCATATAACACTGTATGGCTTCAATAGGAACTTTGGGGTCTTCCTCCACTCCCAGTTGTTCCCACTCTTCAACAACTACCTTCTGTGGTTTTCGTTTCACCCTTAGTCAAAACCCAGCTAAGTACTAGCTGGGACTCAGAGTGAAAACCACTCCTGCCCCCAATGACCCCTCGGTGTCCCCTTAACTACAAATCTACAGGAAAAAGTGCAAAGCAGGTCCTGGCAGTCCAGACCAAAGCAAGGATGCCCGGGATGCAGGTGCTACGGCTGAGCGACGTGAGAGTTACGTCTACCTGTTTATGGGCTATGTTCCCAGGAATCGCTAGAAGCCTACTCATTTGATGAACATGATAGCTTTTCTGCAGCACGTGCACTTAAAGTAACTTGTTTTTTGAAGATAGTAAGATAGCATGTGCTTAAATATTGTAATGGTATTACAGCCCATAGGATTTTTCAAATATCATTGACATGAAACTGCTCACACTAAATTTACTATGCCACACCACATGAGTGAGTCATTTTCCATACACAGACTCAGAGAAAGTGTGAATGGCAGGCCTGTTTGCCTGTTGCCATGTCTGGTGGGTTGTGAAAAGCATGCCCTCTCAATGGTCCCGTGTCTACAGATCTGCTGAGCTGAGAACTCTGCAGTTCTTGCAATGACATAGGTTTAACATGGCTAAGGGGGATCGTGAAATGCATCTTCCAAAATGGAATATGAAGGAGTCAATATGTTAAGCAGGTGAGCGAATCAGGATATTGGGTTACTATACTCATATCACCATGATGTTTGGGGTGGGCTTCCAAAGGTCAGGGCAGGCTGTGGGAGCCTAGATGACTCTGGGGTTATAAAACTAGCCAAAAAATGAGAAGGGCAATTGAAAAAAAAAAAAAAGACTAAGGTCAAAAAAGATACAAAGTTGAAAGGGATCAACAGGTAAAAGTAAATAATGGAGCTTTATGAAGGAAGGGGAACCGGCACATGTATATTGGGTGAACTTGTACAGCAAACAGATTGGAAATGGACATGAAGCAGATAAAGTCAGAGGACCTCTGGCACCTGGGCTAAGAAGCCTCCTTGTTGAGGAGGAGACTTCTTCAGGGCTCAGAGTGTCTACAGCTCTCCTCAAGAAAGCCACCAGGTAGGACCTGTGCCTGCCAGCTGCTTGGTAACAGATGACTTTGAAGAACGAGACTAAAGAGTTTTCGGACATTTTCAGTTTGAGTCTTGCAATTCCATGCTTTAAGAGTGCCACACTTTTGTGAGAAAGACCCATCGCTTTTCTCAGTAGGCCATGGGTGATGTTTTACTGTCTGTAAATGTCGAAATTTTCTTTACAAGCCCAGACATGGTGGTGGGAGCCTATAATAATACCTGCACTTGGGAGGCTAAGGCAGGCGGATTGCCACAAGTTTGAGGCCGACTTGGTCTGGTCTACATAGTGAATTCTAGGCCAATTGGGGCTATGTGGTGAGATCCTGTCTTGAAAGAAAAAAGTGTTTTTGACAAAACCAAATGAGATTACAGCCACCTCTGTGCACTCAGTTGGGGAAAGCATTTAAATAAATACACAGAGCAGGGAGACCAGGGAGGGAATGGATATTTGGTATCCTAGGGGTCAGCACACTTTGTTTTTCTCCTGTAAAGATAGTGTTTTGGCTTTGTGGAGAACTGTCTGTTGTCAGTATTCAGTTCTGGTGAAGAATGCATAAAAGAAGCTTCAGACAGTTAAGTAGTAATTTTTGTTTTCAACTGTAAGAGTGGAAGCCACCTTCTCTTGTTTTGGAGCCTTGGCCTCCTTGGTACAGCTTGCCAACCTCTGCTGGAGATCCACAGACTGGAAATTGTTGTGACAATTTAGGGGTATATAAAAACAAGAAACGAGCTATTTCATAAAGGCTAGTATATACTTGCATTTAATTTTAAACTTCTTCAAGCAGATTGCTTTTGCAATGCATCTGAGTGTTAGTTTTGGATGATTCCATGTTACCCAGTGATTTCTCAGTGGGCCACCTTGGAGTTGGACGAAGTGTAAAGGTTGGAGCCTGTTCTGTGGCCTGAAGCATAGATCCTCTTAAGTTTCACAAGATGCAGTTCTTCAAAGATCACTAGGGGATGATGTTGTAAAAGAGCAATTTACATGCAGAAATGTAAAGTAAAGCTTTATATTTGGGTTAGAAAGCCCCAGTTCCTTTTGAAAAACTGAAAGGTAACTAATGTGGACAGGAAGGGGGCAGATGTCTTAGCTGATGAGGATTTTATATCTATCTGTCTGTCCTATTCAGGCTCAGCACTTCATAGAATCCCAGAGAGCCCATGTTCCTGTGACAAGGCAAGCCCTGTGTATCCTGAATCTAGAAGAAGCTCTGGAGGGAAATTCAGTCAGTCTACAGATACGTATCCACAACTAACAGCAGAACGAGGCTACGCTTTTGGTAAACACCAGTCTAAGGAACCGAGTCCCACCGCACCAAGGATTAGCGTAATGGTAAAACGGAAGGTCCTATTTTCTTGCTAAGGTTCAACTAAACTCATTGAGGCACATAATTGGCAAAATAGGAAAAGACACAACATTTCATAGGCTATGTTAACAGTAAACAAATTCTCTCCTCCTCCTTGGAAGTTTTCGGTGGCACCAGGTGGTGCCAAGTGGAGATGTCACCATCCCTGTTGCTTCCAGGTAGGTCCATCCCAGCAAAATCACCAAGCAGAAAGCGAGTCCTCCTCCAGCAGGCCAGCTACGGCTTTTCCTTCAGGGTCATGTCAATGCTGGGTTGGAGGGGGGGTTGGGGTGGTGGGGAAGAGAAAACACACCAATGAGGACCAGTCAATTCAGGTGTCACTTGTTTCTATCTTTCTTCAAATAATTTGAAGAAATTGCCTAAGCTTTTTAAGCTAGAAAATAATCTGCCAGCTGCTAAGTTTTTCTAGAAAGTATTGACTGTGGAGGCTGAAGGGATGGCCCCATGGTTAATATCACTGGCTGTTCTTCCAGAGGATCTGGGTTCGATTCCCAGAACCCATATGGAAATTCACAACTGTTTATTTATTTATTTTTAAAGATGTATTTATTTATTTTATGTATACGAGTACACTGTAGCTCTCTTCAGACACAGCAGAAGAGGGCATCGGATGCCCATTACAGAAGTTTGTGAGCCACCATGTGGTTGCTGGGAGTTGAACTCAGAACCTCTGGAAGAGCAGTCAGTGCTCTTAACCACTGAGCCATTTCTCCAGCCCTTTACAACTTCCTTTAACTTGGGAAATTTGACACCCTCTGTTAGTCTCTGTAGGCATCAGGCATGCGTATAGTGTACAGACATACATGCAAGCAAAATACCCATATACATATAAACAAATAGGGAAATAAATACATATTTTAAAAATAAAAATATTGGTGCTGTTTCTTTGTTTACAAAATTGCTTCTGAAATCATTTTATACCTTCTTAAAGGGACCCAGGGATGAACAGCTCATGTGAAGCCTCACATCAAAAGTGAAATCAGATAAGGTCTGATTTCAAAATCACTATGTCTTCCTATTCTGAGTGACCATTTTTCTTTTTTGTGACAGTTAGTTTTTGGGCATCCACTTGGCTGAGGAGATGGTACGGCATGCTTCTGGGTGTGTCTGTAAAGTTGTCTGCCATGGACTCTGGCCTGGGTGGTGAAGACCCATCTTGAAGGAGTGGCAGTGACTACCAGACTGGGTGCTGGATAGAAAAGAAAGCAGAAGAAGCCAGACAGAGCCTGCTGTCTTCTCACACTGGCCCTTCCTGGCCAAAAGTCTTTTCCCCTGCAGGTCCTTGTGGACCTCAGACTCTAGGTTCTTTCTCCTTGAATGGGGGAGCATTCCAGGAGCCTTCTAGAGAGCCTTCATCCCTGAACTGGGCCTGTGTACTGTCTGTGGGGTATCTGAGCAGCAACTTGCTTTCTTGCTTCTCGCAGCTCCTCTCTAACATGGAATAAACATCATCTTTGATACACACAGATACACAGGGAGAGAGCTAGAGCCACTGAACAGTTGGAGAGAGGACTCCAGCCATGATGCACAGAGGAGCCAGTAGTGTGAAAGCAGCATGTCAGGAAGTCTAGATTTCTCTCTGCCCTTCTGAAGCGTTAGTCTTCCTGGGGTGGACATCCCTGTGGCCCATGTGGCAAGCAAGTCCCTTCTAGTAGCTTTTCAGACAAAGCCACATGTATACTAGAGCTCCTGATGGTCTAGGGTATACAAGTAAAGTGGTTTTTTCCTTTGGAATTCCCTCAGCAACCACAGCAGTGTGTATCTGTGCTCACTTGACCTCATGACCCACATCCGACAAGTTCTCATTTCTGGAATGTATCCCATGGAGATAGGTGGGTATAGCCTATCTCACCTCTAGGGAAGGAATGGATCCACCCCGGCAATAATGCGAGTTTGAAGAGGCTGATGTGACAGATATAATGAGGGACACAGTTTAAAGGGGACCAGACACTGGGGTAACATTTATTTCATATGCCTCCAAGGATCTGACTTTCTTTCTGCAGGTCTTCAGTTGGGAGATGTCTTCTTTCATCTACTAGATTCCCTTATCTGTTTCTAACATACTTTTACAAAGCAGGACATTTAAAGAATGCATGTGGGTGTTCTATGACGTACTCAGAAGTCAGGGCTAGGTCTGAGTTGGTAAGTGCAATCTAGGCCTTTGACAATACCTGCTCCAACACACCAGAATATTCATCTCAACACTTTTTTTGTTCATTTTCTTTGGGGGGGGGCTAAAATCATTGCTTTTTTTTTTTTTTTTTTTTTTTTTTTTGGTAACAAAATAGCTGAAAGACTAAAACCTGTTTACCCAGAGTATAGAAAGAGAGCAACTATGGACAACTTCCTGATAAGCTAGTACAGGAAACCACTTTGCAGATTGCTTTTAAGACAACAACGGTTACCTTGTGGGGTTAATGAAGGCACTGATGATGCTTCTAATTCATTTTCACCACATAGAACCATTGACCATCTCATTTAAAAAAAATACATTACAAATGGAGACAGTCCTGCTGTAACTTTGTGGTATGGATGAATAAAACCCCACCCTAAAGTAAGGGTGAAAAGCACTGAAGGTCATTTTCTAACAGTGTCCCTTTTGGGAATGACACCGATGATAACTTCTGACCAGAACTGAAAGTAGGTGGAGAATTCCTCCTGCCTGGGAAGATGAACTTAACTGACCACAACCGATTTGGCCCTGCGCAGAGTGACCTACCAGTGACAGGCTGGTCTCACTTCTTGCATACACTAAAGGAGGTTCCTTACAAGACAAAGTGGCAGTCCTGTTTAATAGCAGTTTAAAATGCTTGTGCTTTATGGAGGAGGAGTGGCAAGGCAGGCAGAATGTTCCTTCTATCTGTAGAGAACAGGAGGCCACAACTGGACCCTTACATCTCCCTTCATTCTTAGCTGGACAGAGCCCCCTGGAAAGGGCCTCTGCCCAATTTGTAGTTCGTCCATTCAGTCCTAGCTGCAGGTGTAAAATGCTTCCATGTAGGTTGGATTCTTCCATCTCTCCAGAAGCCCAGAGAAGGTTAAGAAAGCTAAGGCAAGCATACATGCAAGCAAGCAAAGAAATACAGGTCTGGAGGTCAAGCGAGAGAATTCTTGCCCACTCTAGTTCCTGGGATCTCCTCCAGCTGCTTAGGGAGCCAATATGCCTGGTACTCAGGAAAGACAAGGGTGAAAAGGAAAACTTGTACTGGATATGTTCTTCTAAGAATGGGAAGTAACACCAGCAGTTGGCAGCACTGCTCCCTCCCTCCTTCCCAGCCCTGCAAGGAGCCCACACAGGAATAGATGCATCGCCGTGTACACCAACCCAAAATCCCTCTCACCAATAGGGAACAGACAAACAAGGCAGGCAGAGGAGTGGGTAAGTCCCAAGATGTAGCAGTGACAGGCCAATGAGGAGCAAACTGAACTGTGAGAATAGTTCCTGTTCAAGGGGCATTGCTTCGCAATGGGAAGGAATGCCCTGTATTTGAAAGATAAGATTATGGTAGAGTGAGGGACTGAAATATGTTTGCTTTGCAAAAGACATCTTTGCTTAAAGCAGCTGGTGCTGACATCACCAAAGTTTGGACAAGAGTGGCCTTTAGGAACAAAAGCTACATGATTCAGAATGTCCCCGTACAACATTCATCCTGCCCTTTGTTCCTTTTTTAAAGTTGGGACTCAGTGTTTTGTCCTCCCTAAACTTCCTTTAAGCTGTAAGGTCAACAAGGCAGCGGCAGACACTGTGTTGATTTTCCAACTTCTCTTTGGACCCAGAGGAGACAGCGACAATGGAAGTAAGTTTAAGTTGATCTTTGGCTGTCTTTCTTGGTCCCTGGCAACAAGGATAATCCTAATTCAAGTCAAATTAGGCTCTGCTTGCTGGACATCCAAACGGACATGGTCAGTCTCATGTGAACAGTTTCTGTCCTTTGTTAGATGAGAAGCAGCAACCATTTCCTCATAGTCTACCCCTCTGATTTGAAAGCCAACAACACTGAATCTGCAAGGTCAAGATTCAACCTCCCCTTGCCCCCTCCCCCTTAATGACTGCAAAACATTGGCTAGTCACATGTTTTATCTAAAGTTCCTTTTTCTCTTCTGTAAAATGTACCCAGAAGATTATTCTATGATGAATATCAGATACCTGAGTATGACTTCTTACAGAGTCTGACACAGACTAAGAACTGCACGCATGTTCAATTTCTATTTTTTACAGGATAGCAATATCCAGCTACATAACTCCAGAAGTCCTAGGCAAGCTCAACACCTCTTAGAATTTGCAAAGCCAAGATATTTCTCCACTAGTCGCTAAATATTAAATTCACATGGAAGGTTCAGCTTTCTAAGTGGTGGATGATGTAATCCTGAAAAGTCGGTTTGCGTTCCTCTTGCCCCAGTGTTCATACAACTGGCCTAAAAATTCCTTTGCTCATTTGTGGATTGAAACAGTGGAGCATCAGGTAAAGCATTTGGTTGTCATTTGTGGCCATCAGTAAGACAACAGTAGCTGGCAAATATCTCTGTCAATTGGTTGTTTCAGGGATCATAGCCCATGAAAGCTGAACATCTTGTCAAGTTTACCCAGTCCTGGATGCATCAGTGTCTTTGAGCCCAGCCATACAATACTACATGTAAGCACATAGCTGATTGGTGGCAAGTTCTTACTCCTTTTCCATAGAAGTCATTTCTGGATCATTGTAAAGGCAGCTAGTTCTGAGTGCAGGGGAGAACAAACAGACAGATAGACAGGAAGTAGTTAACATTCTCTCATTCTCACCGACACGTCAGCATCTCTGGCTGGAGCATTTGAAACTGTTTAATCTGGTACCATTTTCTACTCCTACCATACCAAATCTATACCAGAACAAATGATGTTACTAACAAATGATGCTATTTGAGCATCAGGTCTGAGATATTGCCATTAATGAGATATAGAAATATCGACAATAATAATAATCATCATCATAATAAAACTTCAAATACCTCCAGTGGTTATCTGTCCAAGCCACCATTTCTTACTTTTCAAATCTGTTCTTATGCAGTGAAGATAAATATTGAAAAACATTTACATAGTTCAAATAATAAAAAAATATTTTAGACATAAAGGAAAACCTTTTAAACATCTGAATTTTGTCTAGACAGCCCACAGTCAGCCTTCAGTTTTCACAAGAATGAGGATTTCTCTACCAAATGGAAAGACTGCCCAGGTGGGCTCTGCTGGATGTCAGTGTAGGAGAGGGGCAGGACACTCACCATGCTGGAGGGTGGTCAGGGCTGGCCCTGCTCAGGTGCAGTCACGAGTTCTAGTACTACCTAAGCAAGACTGGTCCAGGAAGAGAGGCGTAGCCATATCAAACAGTGAAATCCAAGTTTTTAATGGTGCACATGTCCTTGTGTAACTTAACTGTTCATGATATCCACAACATCAGTATGATACCTATGCTTACAGATTTTAAATTCACCTTCTATCAACTCCCAATATTTAGTACACTTCAGCTTTTACTTTTTTCCTCCTCTGGTAAGTTTTTCCCTCTTAATGGGAAAAAATGATTTAAAAGGGTCTATGAGAGTCTTATTTTTTTTAAAAAAAGATTTAAAAAATTATGTGTCTGACTGTTTTGCATGGATGGATGTACATGCACGGTATGTGTGCCTGGTGCCTGCAGAGGTCAGAAGATGGACTTGGATACTGCTGAGCTGCCATATGGTTTGGGGCATACCAGATCCTCCCAGGCCAGGTCCTCCCCAAGTGTGGCAAGCACTCTTAACTGTTGAGCCACAACTGCAATTGAACTAATCCTTTTTAAATGCAAGAGTTCCTTTTCCACTGAGTCCTATGCATTTGCATGAGGGTTTAAGACGAATTCAGTGTTTTCCTGAAAATATCAGGTGGCTGTTCCCTAGCTAGGCATTGCACACTCCCTCCCTCCCTTCCCTTCCTCACCCTGCTGGTGGTCCGGTATTTTTATGAAGAAAATTTGGCAAGCCTAGACAGCAAGGGCAGAGAGCTCGCAAAAGCCAACGAAGCTGGAGCAGAACTAAGAAAGAGAAACCTTCCAAGCCCGGGCTTTCTGCTCTTTAACTTTAGGTGATCTCTCAAAAGAGAACAGCGATTTGCAAGTGTTTAAATGCACCCCTGAAAGGGCAGCAGATGGATTCTTCCTCATTTGCAGCCTAAGAATGGGTTTGTATATAGCACAGACCCTTCAAAAGTATTTTCTACCTCTGTGTGGATATAAGGTTAGAAAGAAAGCTGTCCCGCAGAGCCAATTCTAAGGAGGTGAAAGAAGAGTGGTGAGCAACTTGAGGTGTATTGTTCCACATCTACCACATGATGGGGAGGAAGAGGTTTTAAAATGCAGCAGGGGTGGGGACAAGCAATAGCTAGGGAGGCTCTCTTCTTTGATATATACTATCTGACTCGGGTAAGAAAGTCCAAAGTTTTCTAATAAAGCCACTCAGACAGTCACATCAACAGAAAGAGCCTCCAGATAGCTACCATTCAATTTTAGATAAACAGGGATCACATTTTTTATTTGAGCTAACATTCATACAGTCTGCCCCAGGATTTAGGGATTGCATCCAAGGTTAAGACATAGTTAAGGAGGTCCAATGGGCACCAACATGGTTGGATTTTGAGGGACTCTAAGCCTCTGTGGGACCAGGTACATACCATTAATCCCAGTACTTGGGAGGCTGAGGCAAGTGAACATTTGTGAGGGGTCTACTAAGCAAGATGCAGGCTAGCGAAGGCTACAATAGGGAGACAGTGTCTCAGAAACAGCAAGAACAAGAAAAATACTGAAAACCAAAGCCCCCGTGGGGTCAACAGAGCTCAGTTCATTTTCTTTATAGACACTCAAAGGTGTGAAAACTTTTTAATTTCATAATCAAAAAGAACAGAATGAATGGGGGTTGGATTCTTCTGGCAAATGGCTTACCCAACGAATATGCATCAAGAATGCTAGGATCAGCCAGGTGTGGTGGCACACACCTTTAATCCCAGCACTTGGGAGGCAGAGGTAGGTGGATTTCTGAGTTCGAGGCCAGCCTGGTCTACAAAGTGAGTTCCAGGACAGCCAGGGCTATACAGAGAAACCCTGTCTCGAAAAAAACAAAAACAAAAAAAAGAATGCTAGGATCTAGTGATTTGTATTCAGGCATTTTAAATTTTAGGCAAATAATTCTGTAGGTTACCTGCAACAAAACTATATGGTATCCCCCTCCACTGGGCAAATGGGTTGTTTTAATGAGGAAACTTTTGTAGCCACACGGGATCAATTCAATGCTTAGTCTTTATTTAGAAGTGGTCACTGCATTGGACACTGCTCAGCATTTTTGCTTTTGTTGTAAAAATGAACAATATAAGAAACATTTAAGGAGAAGTTTAATGGACTCAACATGGCAGGCTTTCCAGACAGCCGTTGTATATATTTAATAATGCTAGGAGATTTCTTTGTGACCTTGGAAATGAGCAATGAGTATGACTTGGGGCTCTGTCCAGTCAGCTCAGGCCTGACAGTCTAGGGCTGTCTCTCAGTACCACAGGGCAGATTGACTTGTAGATTTATGTCCTGCAGTGATACAACCATCTCTGTCCAGTAGAAAGATAATCTAATGTTAGATTATTACCCCACTGAACATTAACCGACTTGATATCTAACTCATCTGTCTTATTCAAACAGCCTTTTGTAAATTCCCTATACCTAAAACCTGCAGTTGTACTTTCTGTAGATTCAGTGGCAAGTGGTCAAACATGCTCTGAAAATAATAAATGGAAAACTAGAGAATAAACCATCCATAAGTCTCAAGTAACTTCTGGCACAGTATGCTACCCATTGTGAATCACAGGTATGTCTGTACAGGAAAATGGGTAGTGCAATCAGGGGCTGGACCCCTATGTAGTCTCAGGCATCCATGTGGTGCCTTGGAACAAGGCAAGAAGTGGCAGCTACAGGTATGCAGCTTAAATTCTCCTCAAGTTCATGGGAACTCTTTACAGGTTTCCTCTCTGATAACTTATCAAATAACATCATTTAGCGTTTGTTCATTTTATGTTTCCTGACAGTGTATCTTTGCCTTTTTCCAGGATCGTACTTCAACAAGGCTGAGCAGTGTCTAGCCCCAATGAAAATAGCGTTATTAAAAAAAAAATAACAAAAACGAAAGCAAGCATTCATTGATTTTTACTATTATTTTATGTGTATGGATGTTTTGTTTGCATGCGTGTGTGTGCACTATGTACATGTAGTGTTTGCAGAGGCCAGAAGGCAATTTTGGATTCCTTAGACCTGGAGTTATAGACAGTTGTAAGCCATCATGTGAGAATAAAACTCTGGTTCTATACAAGAACAGTCAGTGCTAATAACAGTTGAGCCATCTCTCTAGCCTCAGAGTGTTATTTAAATCTTGGAAGGCTGTAAAACTAATTCTGCACAAATCTTTCCAATTTTTATTTGCTACTGTTTCTCCTCATGATATGAACTGGTGTGGTTCTGTTGCCTAGATATATTTAAAGGTCATATAGACACAACCCTCTAGGTTACAATGTCTATGATGTGTTTTCTGGTGATAACCAGAATTTCAGATACATTAAAAAACCATGACAAATTAAACAGTGACAAATGCTTTCTTCAAGGTAACCAGGATTATGGGAAAAATAGGTTATAGTGAAAACATCAACGATTACATTGGCCACAGGAAGAAGGGAATTTTCAAGATGCAGCCTTATTGTCAAGGTGCAGGAAGAAAACGCCAGGCATGCAGACCCTCCCAATCATTCCTGAAACACAGCCAACATCACACCAGCCGCAAAATGAAAAACCCAAGTCTTACTTAGCTGCTTCTGATGCCTCCCTCAGTTCTTCATCCAGTCTGCACGAGCAAAAGTTATCGATGGAGGAAAGGAAGAAACACACAAACAGACAGACAAGAGCAGGCAGAGCATGAGCTAAGCAGAGCCAAATGTAAGTGGTGTGTATTGGCTTTTCTCTTTCATAATTGTTTTCCGGCGCATGTAGACACGCTCGGCTACACAGTGTGCTAGTCCTTCCCATTGGGCAGTCATGAATGTTTACTTTGAGAATCCCTTCCTAAAGGTATTAGAGGCGATAGAGATGTTGCAAGGGGTTGAGCAACATGCTGGCTAAATAAAGCACAGAACATTCGCATCCATGTGCTGGGTACAGTTAAAGTTAGCTTGCAGCCTGGGCCAAGTCAGGGGTGTATCTGGTTTAGTAGGTTTCAGTTGCAAATCAGGTTGACCTCAACAGCTTTACACACAGGACAAAGACTTTGAGGGGAACACAAAGGACCGATAAACAGACTCTTCCTCTGGCAGCGTGTTGAGGTCACCCGCAAATACAAGACTGGAGTACGTACACACACACACACACACACACACACACACACACACAGGGGGCCAGCGTGAATACAGAGCTCCAGATTTTTACCTCACACTTCTCTTAAAAGATTTCTCTTCATCGTACCTTACAAGATAAGAAATGGACGCCATGAGGACAGTGAGGAACAGTGGGACAATGACAGGTAAAAGCTTTCGACAGTCAGAACACGAGAGACAACGCTTACCCAGGCAACAACTGGCTATGGAGAGAAAGCTTATTTGTGTTAGGCACAATGGTCCATTTACAATTCATAAATATGCAGTCAATTCTCACTATTTCTAGGTGCCATATTTGCAAATTTGCCTGTTCACTAAGACATCTGAAAATTTCGAAATCAATGTACAGTGCTTTTGGCCATCTGTGGACATGGACAAGGTGACAAAAATTCTTGCCCCGTGTGCACAGAATTGGCAGAAGTCCAGCAGGATGAGGCGGTGCCTTCCTGTCTCATAGTTTCTTTGCTAAATGTTTCCCACATTTTTGTGCTTTTTGGCTGGTGATCATGCTATTTAAAACAGTGGTCAGGCATGTTACTGAACATTGCCTACTGTTCGTAGGCACAAGGAAGCCAGGATACCTCACAGAGAACACATGTGGCCCATAAGACTGTTTTAGGTACAAGTTGTAGTATTGGGGCCTTGAGTACAAAATTTTGATTTGTTTTGGTTGTTTGGGAAAGGGTCTGTGTAGTCCAGGGTGGCCTCAGGCTCGGGGTCCTTGTGTTCCAGTCTCCTGAGTATTGTGATTATACATGGTTGCCACCATACCTAGCCAAGTCAAGGGTTGCTACTCACTAGTCAACAGGATGTGTGTTCACTAAGAAGCTTTCTCAGACAGAGACACACATGAGCCAAGTTTATATACTGATGGTTGATGGAAAAATTGCAACCAGAGACATGATCACAGCCCTGGATTTCCCTCAGGAATTATAGCTCAGGGTTCACTGAGTGTCTACAGTGACTCTATTCACTACAACTTTCCCTAGCCAATAAGAGCCAGCTGTCATCAATGAATATAAACTGCTTTTTATCCTATAGATGCCAGGCTCCACCCAGCTGAACTCTGGTCTTGGGACTGGCTGGGATCAGATGCTTGGAATATTATTCAGTAAAAGAAAATAGCTCTGGCTGTGTCAATTCAAAAATTGTACAATGTGAAAAATGAAGCAATGGGGGTTAGTAAAGGACATGGCAGAAAAGATGCCCTGAGATCTGTGATAATGGCAGGAGGAAACAGATGATGTAGGGAGGAGGAGGACCCACAGTGCAAGGTTCTTCCTCCAGAAAACAAGTCTTTCTAAATGGAATTCTTCCTCCTGAAGCAACTTTTCCAAATTGTACCCCTTGAGAAAACATGGAAGGAGCCTGGTTGGGTCTAACTTCTCAATTGAAGCCCTCCCCAGGACACCAAAAGCAACTCAGTCATAGCCTATAGTAGCTCTCTGTTTACTGGTCTCATTTAATCCTCAGGTCCAGCCATACTCTGAGAATTACTTCCCCATTTTACAGATGTGAACATTAAACCTAGGAAGATTTTCATAGGCAGCCTGAAGTCTCAGACATTGAGAAGTGGGAGGGAAGGTTCACGTTGAATTGCCTCTGAAGCCCAGCCTCTCTTCATTCCGTTGTCTCTGACACACCATGAAGCCCTGCTGTTTTTCTGGAAAATGGCCCATGTTCACTCCCTCAGTAAGAGAGAATGTCCTTGTCACCTTTGGCAAAAGTACAGCAGTACAGGAGTTGCTCGAAAATGATGAGAGCAAGAGACAGAATCTTGTCGGACACTTTTAGGGACAGCTCCTTAAAAGGATCAGATCTGATTTTTGCCCTTGGACAGAAGCCAGACATGTCTGTAGTTCTGTCCTGGCTGAAGACTAGAAATGCAAGTGTGTTTGGGGCATACTGTCCCGGTCTGGTTTCTTGTTATCTTTTCTCTTTTACATAGCCAGGAATACTCTTGCCTGGAAGCTGTAATGACTCTGACAGAAACTGGGGCACATAAATACGTGGCGTGTGGGACAACTGCACTAATCAGGTCCCCTACTATCCCAGTCTAGAAAAGTCCAGTTAACCCCTAGATTGGGACATTTGATGGCATCCTTTCCTTGGGACCTGCTCTTACTATCCAGGAACTCTGTTGGTATCTTGTCTATAAACTAAACTCCATCCTAAAGCTCATCCTCCCCATAGTCTATGAAATGCATTCTTTGAGTCTGTGGGATAAAGGACCCAGAAGCCACTAGCCTGGCATGACTTTTGGCTATTAATTTTCCAGGATGCTAGGCACCATCCCACCAGCAGCTGCTCACCTGAAGTCTCCGCTGCTCCCAGGAATCCCCATTGACTCTATATCACCATTATTTTTTTAAAGGAAGAGTGGGTTTGGGAGACAGGGTGCGGCTTATGGTACACAGGCCAGAGCTGGAGGGTGTGCTGGTTGGGAGACTTCAGGGAGGCTCCTGAGGGCTGAAGCCCTGGTTACAATCCCACCAGTGCTGCTTGACTAAGCTGAGTCACCTGACTCCAGTAAGTCTCTCAGTAGCCAGTGTTAGGGCCTGCTTTGGCTGATGGAGGGAAACCAGACACATCTATTTGTGAGCTATTGGGCTTAGGATGACATTTGAAGAAAGATGAAGACCCTACTAGAAAAGCATGTGGTCATTTGGTGACAGGCTAATTTGGATTTAAATTCCGGTCCTGTCCCTGTCTGGTCCCTCCTCATATTTCCATAAGTAACGTCTTACTAACTTACTTACCAGGCACCTGTGAGATGGGGTTTAATTAAGTGATCTATAAAGCACAGGCCTTCTTTGTTCCAGAGTAAATAAATGGTAAGGGTAAAAGCGAGAAGACCCAAGTTTCTATGTGTGTGCTACTGAGATATTTTGGAGGCCTCATCAGAAGGTCTGTTTTGCTGTCTGTTTTCTGGATGGAGATACAGAACGCTTGTTTTCTTTTTCTTAGAGCCCGTGATCAAGTCCCTTTCAAGTCCAATGAAACAAGAACAGGTTAATCGGCCGCATCAAGAGACAAAAGCAGGACAGGACTCACAGAACATTAATGGTTCTTTGCAACAGGGTATCAGATAGGAATGTCCGTCCTCTAACATCTCTGTCCTCATATTCCAGTTCCAAATACTTTGAGTTAGCTCTCATTACTACTTTCAGACGTGATCTTCACACCCACAGTGTGTGCGCTTTCCACCCCAGGCTGTCTCCTTGCCTGTGCCTAAGCAAGGAAACTATTACTCACAACCCACCCACTCCTCAACAGAGGCTCTCCAGCTAATCTTCCCTGTAAAGGCATTGGTGGGGAGGGGGAGGGATTCGAAGAAAAAGGTTTTTCCTTTTTACTATTTTCTCCATGTAAAGCATGGGGTCATGTAAGCAAATTACTTAAGGAAAAAAATTTAAAATATGGGAAAACCTTAATGCAAAATATAGTGTAACAGGTATAAATGTTCTAGTTCATACTAATGGTGTCTCCAGAGTGGAAACAAATTTCAAGGTAAAAATGTCAATAGTTAATCTTGGTTGGAAAGATATGATCAAATATATAGTATGAAATAAAAAAATAAAAGTCAATAATTAATCATTACAAGTCATATGAAAGAGGATCTGAAAGAATAGATTTTTAGGTTAAAGCCAAAGCTTTATTAGATAACACTTATTTCCTCTAGAAATAAGATGCCATTTCCCATCATGCTAGAAGGGCTTGTTTTCCCATCCCCCTTCTCTGGTGTGACTTCTTTCTCACCAGCGCTCCAAAGCCCTCATACTTACTTGATGATGCTCTCTGGAATGTGGATGCAGTCCATGGGGATCAGGCCACTGAGCTCAGATAAACTAGTCACATATTTAATTTTACTGCTGAATTTTGAGCTGGAAGAAGAAAAAGGAGAAGAGACTTACATCATCAGTTGCTACGCTTCCCTCCTAAAGCTGCTGTCTTTCCCTGAAAGCCTTCTTGCAGTTCTTTTCTATGTGATTATGAGTGGGGACACATGTTAAGCATGCACTCTGACCCATAACCACATCCCGAATTCTTGATATGCTCAAGCTTGACCCAGTGTGCTTGCTGAGCAGAAAGGATAACATTACCTCAGCCATTGTTATGGGGTCAGCACTGCTTAATAACTGTTTTGTAATACTTTTAATTTCTCAGAAGTTCATTCATGAGCACTACATCTCCACCATGCCTCTAACCCTCCCCCTCCCAAATTAATTTCTTCTTTATTATTGTTATATGCCATGCATAACACATATATACACACATATATGCATACATACATATATACATACATATATGCACACATGTCAATTAGAAATATTAGGAATTGCCATTACTATTTTTTAATCAACAAATGTGTGTGTGTGTGTGTGTGTGTGTGTGTGTGTGTGTGTGTGCATGCATGTGTGCATGTGTGTACTTCATGTTTATAGCAGGTGCTCTGAAGTACCGAGTGCTTTGTGGAACTGCTAAGTTGTGCTAGGTAACACATGATACCTCACACATTCATTTTCTTTTATTTAGGTTTTTTATTTTAATTTTAGTTTTGTTTGTTTGTTTGTTTGTTTGTTTAGTGAGAACATTTTGAGGCTACCTTCTTAGACATTTGAAAGCATAAAACATGTATACTAATGCTGGCCATCCTGCTGTATAAGCCCTCCTTTGAACATCTTCATTTTCTAACTGAAATTGTGTGCCCTTTGAGTATCTTACAACGCCAGTGCCTTGAATTTATCAGTCTACCTCTGTGAGACCCATGCCTTCAGATTCTGCACACACCTCGCCCTCGGCAGCCATGCTGGACTGGTTCCAGAAATCACTACCCAATCCTGCATGCCCAAGGTCCAATGGTGTTAAAGTCTGTTCATAAAATACTGTAGAATTTACACATGAATTATGTACACACACTGAAAATGCTCTCTGAAAACAAGAACAAAAAACCCAACAAGAAAAAGCCTGTGTATGTTCAGAGATGTTTAATATTTTCCATAGTAATTTATAGGTTATAGCAAAAGCTTTATTTATTAGATAATAGTTAAGATCTCCTTTAGAAATAAGATGCCATTTCCCACCATTCTAGAAGGGACTGTCTTCCCCTCTCCCATTCCGTGGTTGGCTTAGTCTGCACTTGCAGACCTCACAGATACCGAGAGTGAACTGTAGGAGGAAATTGTGTGCTATTTCGCTAGGCACTGTTTAACATGATTTATGGAAATCAACTGTTTTTTTTTTTCTTATTACATACATCCTGGTGAGGGGGGAGGGTCTTTCCAGTACTCAGTGGGGGAGCCTGGAGAAACTGTGCGGTCTAGCCTCAGAGCCCACACTCCTGAGCATAGCTTCCCCATAGTCCTGGGTTAAGGCTTAGCTGTTCATTCATTTTAATAAACAGAATTATTATGAGTACTTTCAGACCACAAAGTTTGATTATGCTTTAAAAGCGTGTGCCTCTCAATTTTTCAAGTGTAACTAAAATAACTTTTTTACTTTTTAAAATTTTTAGTTAGAAAGCTCATTCTGGAGAGGTCAACATTCAAAACTACATCCCAATAAAATTAGATTTGGGTTACGAGCAGTCTGGAACAAAGGCTACATCTTAGATGTGTGTAAGTGCCTAGCTGTGCCTGGAAGGAGCCGGGTGACACTGAGTAGAGACTTGGTCTAGGGGGAACTGGCGGTTGGTTGGTCAAGGGAGAATCTAACGCCACATCAAATGATGAGATGTGCTTCTGAACATGTATTCTCTTCTTACTTGTGTAATTGCGAACTAGTTTAAAGATATTTCACTCTGCTTGGAGTGAATTTGCTCAATGATCTAAAATTCTTTCACGGTTTTGATGAACCTCTGAATTGTGTGAACTGCCTGTTAATTGACTTTTTAACCATTCCTCCTGTTTAATATATATAATTTCATATATATATATATATATATGAAATTAATATATATATATATATATATATATATATATATATATATATGAAATTAATGTTTTACTTGTGGCTTTTTACCAGGGACTGTGACTTGTAAACAATCCTCCTGTTTCCAGAATACTTCTAATCTTCCAGCCAAGTCTTGGGTCAACATACATTCCCAACAACACAACACGCTATATGGGCTTCTAAACTACTTCCTTTGGAGTTTGGCACAGACTGGAGTTCTACTAAAAGACTGAGCAGACAAGTGAGGAGGAGGCAGAGACATGCCCCACCCCCTCTGATGATTCATTCACTGGAACGGATAGTTTTCAACGCACCATGCTCTGCCCTTCGTGCCTCCTGCCTGCCCTTTCCTCTACCTGGATTGCTTTTCTTTGTAGTGACAATTTTGGAGTTTTGGCTTCCTTAAAAAAACACACACACAGAAATATCACAAGAATATGTTTTCATTTGAATCCCAGGTGTGGGGATATAGGGCTGCTTCAGACTGTCCACAGCAGCTGACTATGATTTGCCTTGTGCTCTAGCAGGGGCGTGATTGTTGCCAGCAGCAGATAGAGTTTCTATAATTGTATGGCATTTGGAATTCTGGGGGCTTTTCAGAGGCATGGTGGCCTGTTGGTTGATCACTGTTGGTTGTTGTTGGTCACAGTTTAAGTAGTTGTGCCCAGGAAGAAAAAAGAGAAAAACTCAGTTACCTTGATGGCAAAGATCAAACTTGCCCCCAAGGAACTCAATGCCCCTAATCATCAGGAAGTAGTTACTAGCATTACCCCTTTTTCTTTCTATGCTTTTCCCCCTCCGGTCAAGTGTTAGGGAGTTGAAAGGGTGGAGAAAGGTGGAAGAAAGAAGAGCCTACAAAGTTCAAATGGCAGCTACATTTCTTCTTACTTCAGCTAGCTAACCTACCTAGTCCCTCAAAAGTCACCTTGAAGATTGCCTAGATACACCCCCCAACCCCTTGTTTTCTACACATTACCCTCAAACTCGTCCTTATGTAGAGTTATCACCCCTACAAAGTGCTTCCATTTCACGTTGCATGGTCACTGCCCACTTAGCTGCCAGTATCCATAGCGAGATTTGGAGCTCCCGGAGGGCAGCCATTGAGCTGTGCAAGTTCTCAGTCATTTGTGACTAAGGGAATGGTGAGTATTTGGCACAAACAAGTAGCTCATTTTAATTAAAAACTGTTTCTCATATACCTTCACCAAAGATGTTGCTCTTTAGCTATGGTGTGTGGCCTGTGTGTGTGTGTGTGTGTGTGTGTGTGTGTGTATGTGTGTGTATGTGTGTGTGTGAGTGTATGTGTATGAGTGTGTGTATGTGTGTGTGAGTGTGTGTGAGTAGCCACAGAAGCACATCAAGTATCCTTCTCTATTAGTTTTTTCTTTTTCTTCTGCAGCAGGATCTCTCGCTGAAGATAAAGCCTGTGCTTTTTCAGCTAGGCCAGCAGCCAGAAAGCTCTATTCTCCAGTCTTTGCCTGTTCTGATAGGGTTATAGGAGTTTTCAGAACCATGCCTGGCTTTTATATGCATTCTGGGTTCTGATCTCCAGTCCTTGTGCTTGTTCAGTAAGTTCTTTTAATCACGGAGCCATCTCTCCAGCTCTGTTCATATAGTTTTTAAATGGCTGAAGAGAATGCCAACCAACAATAGTTTAGTGATCAGAAATAAAGTTTGACTGGATCACAGTCATTTACTTGTTTCTACAGTGTCTGTGGCTGATAATGGCAGAAACCACACTCAGATAATGTACCTGAAACCAAGACCAGAGTTATCAATAAGGCCTAGATCATTGACTAATTGCTTTTGGTCGATGATTTAATTATTTCCTTCACTAATTTATTTATTCACTTTACATCCTAATTGCAGACCCCCTCCTCTCCCTCCAGTCTTAGCCTCCCACCACGATTCTCCCATTACCCCTTGCCCCTTCTCCTCAGAGAAAGGGAGCCTCCTTTAGTACCAATTTACCCTGGCATATCAAGTCTCATCAGAACTAAGTGCATCCTTTCTCACTGAAGTCAGACAAGGCAGCCAGCTAGGGGAAAGGTATCCAAAGGCAGGCAACAGAGCCCAAGTAAGAGACAGTCCCTGCTCCAATTGTTAGGGGACCCTCATGAAGACCATGCTGCACATCTGTTACATATGTGCAGGGGGCCTAGGTCCAGACCATGCATGCTCTTTGGTTGATGGTTCAGTCTCTGTGAGTCCCCAGGGCCCAGGTTAGTTGGCTCTGTAGGTCTTCTTGTGATGTCCTTGATTCCTCGGGTTCCCACAAACCTCCCCAATCTTCCACAAGACTCCCTGGTCTCTGCCTATTGTTTGGCTGTGGGTCTTTGCATCTGTCTCCATCAGCTGCTGGATGAAGCCTCTCGGATGGCAGTTACATTAGGGTGGTTTAATTCTATTTGTTTTATAGTCTTAGGGATTGAATTTAGGGCCTTGCAAATTACACATGGCAGGCACATGAAGCCACTATGTGCTAAACCATTATCAATTTTTAAAATTCATATAGCAAAGAATAATTTATTTATTAAAAAGTTTTACATTTACACGATGACCCATGCCCATAATTCTAGTACTCAAGGCTGGGTCTGGTGGCACATGACTTTAATCTAAGAAGTGTCAGGAGGCAGTGACAGGAGGATTTTTGTAAGTTTGAGGCCATCCTAGTCTACATAGAAAGCTCCAAGATAGCCAGGACTACATAGAGAGACCCTGTCTCAAAAACAAACAAAAAATAAACCCAACCAACCAAACAAAAACAAGCCCCCAAAGAAACAACAACAAACAAACAAAAACAAAAGAAGAAGAAAGAAGAAAAAGTGGAGGAGGCAGAAGAGGAAGTTAAGGAAGAAGTCAGTGTTGGTGTTGAGGCAGAAGAATTTCAGTCAGTTCAAAACTGGCCTGGGCTACTTACTTAGTCACAGGCCAATCTGGGGTATAGAGCATGACCCTACCGCAAAAGGCCCCAAACTAAAACTTGATCTATAAGAGCTGAATTTGGGGAGCTGGTGAGATGGTTTGTCAGCAAGAGTACCTGCTACTGCCACAGAAAACCAAGTTTGGCTCTCAGCATCCCTATTTATTAGGTGGCTTACACTTGCCGCAACTCCAGCTCCATGGGACCAGATGCCCTCTTCTGACCTCCACAGACCCACACTTACGTGCACATACCTATATGAAACTCTACCCCTCGGTCATGACATCCCTTCCAAAAAAGGAGAAAGAAAAGAGAAAAGGTCCATTTGGTGTTGTTGATATACTCACTGGAGCATGGTCAAACACCTTGTGGCCTGCCCCACTAGGGAAAGTGAGTCTTTCTCCACCTGCACCCCTGTTGAGTGCAGAACAGCAGCTGGCTGGGAAGGGTGCCAGCTCTCCTGTACCCAGGTCACTTCTGGTGCAGCTATGCTGTGGCTGGAGAGGGGTAGGGCTCATACGAAATTTTAAATAAGCTTTTGGTATTTTTAAAGCTAAAATTTGGGGCTGGAGAGGTGGCTCATCAGTTAAGACCACTTACTTCTCTTCCCAAAGATGTGGGTTCAAGTCCTAGCACCCATACGACAACTAACAACCATCTGCAACCCCAGTTCCCGAGACTAGACACCCTCTTCTGACCTCAGGCAAAACATGCATATGCGGAAGATAAATCAAAAATAAAACAGAAAGCTAAAATTTTAAAAGCTTATCTGTGTACATTGATTCTTACTCTCTCATCAAAGTATTTCTGTAGTTAATAAGTACCTTTTTATATACTTTGCACTCAAAATATCATCCCCTTTCTCTGGGGTGGGGGGGCACATGTGCCACAGAAGATAAATTTGGGAAACTGATTCCCCCAGGTCTCCTTGTTGAGATAGGATCCTATCTCTGTAGGTGCCCTACTCCAGGCCACCAGACACGGGCTTCAGGCTGGTTCTCCTGTTTCTACCTCTTATGGGAATGCTGGGATTACAGAAGCAGACCACCACATCTGTTTGTTTGTTTGTTTGGTTGTTGTTGTTTATTTTTGTTTTGTTTTTGATGTTGTTTTGAGAATATTTCTCTATGTAATGGCCCTGGCTGTCCTGGAAGTTTTTCTGTAGACAGGCTAGCCTCAAACTCACAGAGATCCATCTGCCTCTGCCCTCTGTGTGCTGGGATTAAAGGTGTTTGCCACCACATCTGGCCACATCTGGTTTTTAATGTGGGGTTCTGAGGTTTGAACTCAGGTCATCAAGCTTGGGCAGCAAACACTACTGAACTACTTACTGAATTACTTCACTAGCCCACACTCCATAAAACTTTTTTAAAAATGCAATTCATCAGATTCCTCATACTTTAGTCAGCAGTGCATTTGTCGCCAGCAGAATCCTGCTACTCTATTGTAAGAGGCAGGAATGAGTATGCTAATAAATATCAACATAACAATATTTAGTATTTTAATTGCTATTAAAACACCAATCCTTCTAAAACAAAAAAGCCTGGAAGGTACAATGAAAAAACAAACCAACACAACTCCATTATTTACACACACACACACACACACACACACACACACACTCACACACACATATATACACACTCTCACACACAAACACACACACATATACACACACAAACGTACACACATACACACACAAACACGCATACAGACATTCTATCTCTCTCTCTCTCTCTCTCTCTCTCTCTCTCTCTCTCTCTCTCTCTCTCNTCTCTCTCTCTCTCTCTCTCTCTCTCACACACACACACACACACACACACACACACACACACACATTTTACATTTAGCTATTATCTACCTTGATGATATGTGAGACTTTATTCTATTTTTAAAGGTTTCCGGAAAATAAATAGTGTCAATTATTTGACTGTTTCAAGTTTTACTATATTATGAACTGTGTCTTATTTTCTTCACATCTCCAAACATGAAGTCATATAGTGCCTAAGTCAAGTGTTGAATCTTCACTGAATAGAAGCAACGCCTCTTACATTTGAGCCCAGTGCAACTCACGAAACTGCCCCTCAGATGCTTCACCCAGTTTTGCTGCCTGCACAGTTCTTGCCCAGAAAAAAACGACACACTTAAGGCCTGCACTTTAGTCCTTCCTAGCCTTTACCGTCTCGTGTCATCCAAACGTTCTATTTCATACAAAATAACGAATCTCTGTAAAGTATTGGCTCATCCTCCAATGTGGCATGGGACTTACCATTCGTGGTCCACACTTGCAGGAAGCAATTTAGAGACCAGACTTTGTAATAGTTGGAGAAAATACTTATATGAAGTAAATAGCACTTTAAAAGAATAAGAAAGAAAGAAAGAAAGAAAGAAAGAAAGAAAGAAAGAAAGAAAGAAAGAAAGAAAGAAAGAAAGAAAGAAAGTGTTTGCTAAAGAACCCTATGGCCTAAAACTTGTAATCCTCCTGCCTTAGAATCCTGAGTGCTGAAATTACAGGTGTGTGCCATCACATCTGGCCCTTTAAATGAAGACTCTTGATGCATAGTACAAAGTATCTTTCCAGGAAGGCAGAGGTAAATTAAGTTTCCCTGAGTTCTCTTAGCTTACAAGCCCTTGTTACATATTTTGTGGTTTTGTACATTTTTTGCATACTCTGAAAACATATGCAGTCGTCTTGTGACTATCACAGTTATACCTTATAAAAGGCCGAGTCACTGCAAGGATCGTTCTGATGAACCAAGACGGGTGGACAATGATGAACGACTTCAAATTCTTGCGCAACCTATTTTGAAAAAAGAAACAATTCTATATGATTGCTAACTTACTTTTCAATAGAAAATAGACCCCCAAATATGAATCTATGCAGTCCTGGGAGGACTTCTTAGGAAGGTTACTATTTCTGATGTATAGAATGTGCAGGATGAATTTTTAAAATGCATTTTTTATGTTTTCTCTCTCCTCAATCCTATGTGTGTGCACACATGTGTGCGTGTGTGTGTGTGTGTGTGTGTGTGTGTGTGTGTGTGTGTTCACAGGCTTGGGTATGTGAATAGGTGTGCATGCATTCCTGCAGGGAACCCAGTTTCTAGTGTCACTCTTCAGGAGCCATCTACCTTGTTTTCTGAAACAGTCTCCCACCAAGTCCTGGGGTTTGCTGATCAGACTCTGCAGGTCGGCCAGTGAGCTCCAGGAGTCCGCTTGTCTCTGCCTCCCCAGAACTAGGCATATAAGCACGCGCCACCACACCTAGGTGTTTTTTTACCTGGGAAATTAAGCTCAGGTCTTTGTGCTTGCAAACACTCCATAAACTAAGTTATCTCCCTAACTTCCTGAAGTGATTTTTGAGACATAACTTGACACTTAAATCTCATTTTTCCAGCAGTGCAAATGTGAAAGAGAAGAGTAATATTTCTACAGCATATAGATTTATAACAATTGCCCTATTTTTGCTTCATGATGATTTTAAATTTCATCATCTTTATCTTGGTTAACTTGAAAAGAAGACACTCTCCAACTATTTTACTATTAATTAATTTATTTTTTTTTATTGTTTTTGGTTTTGAGACAGGGACTTGTGTAGCCCAGGCTGGCCTCATACTCACTGGGTAGCTAAGGATGACCTCCAGCTTTTGATTCTCTTGCTGTCACCTCAGGAATGCAGGGATTATAGTTTATATGCAGGTGATGGGACACAGTGCACACTCCAGCATTCTTCCAAATAAGCTACATCCTCTAACCCTTGACGATTTGTTTTCTTTGACTAAGCCTTGTTTTGTTCTTATATATAAAGAAAATCGACCATTTTTTAATAATTCTTGGTTTTCAGGCACATTTTCAGTATTAACAATGCTATTTTATTATTGTTAGATCATAAAATGGATTTTAGTCAAAGGTAATGGGGCACTTTCATGGCATTTATGAAAGAAGCCTCATCTAATGGGATGTAATACATACTAGATATCATCAATGAGTAGTTGGCTTATGTTAATTTTCTTATATAGGACAAAAAAGATTGAGCAGAGAGGAAGGGTGCACACAAAGGCAGTGCTGGGCTAGCACTCACCGAATACCGAACTAACACAACAGTTTTGTAAGCCATCATTGCCCTAGTATAGAAAACAATAGCCAGGTCACATGACACCACTGAGACTCATGGGTAACTACTAGGTTTGTCCACTCAAGTTGCACCAACACACCTTCAGTCTAGAATGGATCAGGTCTGCCAGCTTCAGGATGACAGCCAGCAAGAACCAGGAAGGAGCAGCTTTAGGCATCACACAACACTTCATTCATATTTTGACAGCTTGCTGCTTCATGTGTGAGTAACCTGTAATCTCTAAGATATGCCTGTATTATATAGGCTAAAAGAGAACTACGTGAGAGATACTGAGGTAGTCAAAACAGTGATTATATGGCTGCAGCTACATACCGTCTGTCAATCATCTGGTAGCATTTCTTCATCCAGCCTAGGCCTGGCATCTTCCGCCTTGGGGTTGCACCGTTTAAGTACACGATCATGTAGTCTTCAGCAACCATCAGCTCTAAGGTACTTATTACATATCTGATCACAGGAAGGAAGAGAAATGTTTTCAGTTTTCCCATCAGAGATCTCATTCTACTTACACTGTAATTAAGTGACATTCAAATTACAGGGTGAAAGACACTGGAGAGCAGTGGAACGTGGTATCTTTTCCTTGAGAACAATGCATCAACATTGCCCTCTTATTTGTACATGTGCAGCCACCCTAGAAAAATATGTGAGTTTAAAAGCTGACATTAAAATAAATAATTTCAGCGATGTTATCAAACATTAAGGGCAACTCAGATTAACCAAGGTCAAGAGTCGGTGAAGGCAGGTTTCCCTCACCATGACCATGCTAACAGGAATGAAAACAATCCTCTGCTCAAAGGAAATGTCAGGCAAGTTTTAACTACAGGCCAAACTGTGCTCGTTTGGTTAATCCTCTATTCTATGAACAGAGTTCCCTAGGGCAAGGCTCTGTGACTGAAGTCTTACTGGCTTCTTATCAAAGGCTCAGGACTGGATAGGCCATACCCCCATTCAGTGAAAGACGTCTTTATGAGTCGTCACATGCCCATAGAGGCCAACCCAATCACCACTCACAGGAATAGGTTTTCCATGACATAGTGGTAATCCGCCCGGCTGCTGTCTGGCAGAAAGCAGGCAGCAAACACAATGATGGCATTCAGACCGTCCCCATAGTATCCTGGGGACAAATGAGAAGATATGTGTGACTGAGTGAAATCCCTTAACAAGCTCATATTGCTCATAACCGGAGAAATCTGAAGTCTTGCCCAGTGTGTGCGCTATATCATAAAATGAGCAAGCATAGTGAAGGATACCCTATACGTATATACACAAGTATTTTATCTTTTAGTGGTTAACATGTTAATATAGAGTCTTGTATGTATACTATGAGGCACTTTGACTCATATGTCTCGAACTTAACACTGATTTATAAAAATGCTAATCCATATAAAATTTCATTCTGATGACTGAAAGAGGTTCTTCTAGACCTATATTGATTCTCTTTAGTTTGAGATCCAGTTAACTGTGACATTTTGTCAGTGAATTGCAATACAATCCCAGACCCACACACTCCAGTAACCATGGCCTAGAAGAGAGACATGCAAAATACCTTCATTTTGATTTCCAGGCCTAGTCATTTGACTGTAGTAATCTGGATTCTCTAGATATAACAGGAAGTGCAGGAAGATGTGGTAACCTCTGGCCCGCCCCAGAATAACAGCACAAAATTCACAGCCTCACAGCTTAGAGAAAGCAGCATACTAAAAAAAGGGCCTACCTAAATTCTCTGTGTGTCCTATGAAAATATATGCATTTGGGAAAACTTGAGAATCATTTCCGGATGAGTTGGGTGGAAGGTGGAAGTGCTATTTGCAGGTGGAGCTGAGAAAAACAAGATCTGTGAAAGGCAGATAAATCCACCATTCACACTCCAAAAGTCAAAGAACATAGATATACCTCAGGACATCATTCTCATCTTCTTAAATAACTGACATAATTTTAGCATCTCTCCCACAAGCATTCTGCTTCCTCAGAGCCCATCTATCTATCTATCTATCTATCTATCTATCTATCTATCTATCTATCTATCTATCCATACATACATACATACATCTGGTGTTTGAGTGTGACAAGTGTACAAACACGTCCCCTGACTAACCTGTGGAGGTCAGAGAACAACTTGTAAGGGTCAGTTCTCTCCTTCTACCACAGGAGTTCTGGTCAGGAAATACATGTCACCAGGCAGGTAGAACCCTTAACTGCTTAGCCATCTCACCAACCCATCAAATATCCCCAACTACATACTCGTAGTAGTTTACATCATATGGTTCCAACCTTGCAGTCACTACAAAAAGATAGATGCCTTCAAGGCTTTGAGCAGGGCAGGACAAGAGTACTCCAAGGCCTGATCCCATGCTCTCAAAACTCAAGCGTGTTTTATTTTCCTTTCAGAGCTGTGGCTATGGCTCTGGTGGGGACGTAGCAGGCAAATGTTGGTGGTAGATTGGGATGGCTTCCCCTTGATGTCCCTTACAGAAATACCTATTATGACTCTACCACCAGCAAAGCAGGAGGAAAGTGAACTAAAAGTGCATCCAGTTGTGGGCTTGTAAGTGAGACTAGTTTGGGGTGTTGTACAGGATGGTTTCGTTTGGTTTTGTTTGTTTTTTGTTTTTGCCACATATCTTACAAGATGCCACCTATGTCAGTATTACATCTGGTACAGCACATTTGTGAGACATCATCCCCTCAGCCTCCCTCTGGTCTTGCTGCTTCAAGTCTATGATTCCCATTATGTAGTGATCTACCAGCTCCTTCTTAGAGTGTTAACGTGAAGAAAATCTTGAGAGAGATATTTTACGTTAGGGGTTCCTGTTTCAAACAGTTGTACTTCCAAGGACTCACAAATAAATGGAAATCCGCAAGGGATGCTGAAGTGAGCTAACATGAAGACATACAGTTCAGACAGCACAGGAGACCATAAGCATCCGACACAAAAGGGTTGATGCCACAGTCCCGCTGGGAGAACAAGCACAAACCAAACCATCTTTCCAAACCCAGCTGTCAGCCACAGGCGTCAACTCATTGAGATCAGGGCTATTCCATAAGCTTTTCTGCTTCCGGAGGATCCTTAAGAAACGTTATGTGTGCTCAGAATGTCGTGGCATTGCAATCCCTGCATCATCTAACAAAGGAGTACTCAGGGGCCACTGTCCACGTGAGCCATTAGCGTTGTACAAAAGCTGCTGAATTTACAAATAAAAGTGACCCTAGGCACTTTGGGTAGAGGAGCTTTAAGGAAAAATGGGGCAAAATGAAAGGGAAGAAAATAAGGGGCAGCGTGCAAGAACAGCAACAGAGNGGGAAGAAAATAAGGGGCAGCGTGCAAGAACAGCAACAGAGTAAGGGGGGATTCTCACGGGAAAGCCTGTCCTCTAAATTGTGAACTGATATCTCTGGAGTGAAGCTTTGGACGTGCTTGAAAAATAACTGCTCACCAGTGAGACATAATAGCACATTCTGGCAATCAGCACTTGGGATGCTATAGCAGAAAGATTATTAGTTCAAGGATGCCCTGGGCTGTACAGCTAGTTCCTAGCTCAATAAAATAAAATAAAATAAAATAAAATAAAATAAAATAAAATAAAATAAAATAAAATAAAATAAAATACTTATGAGTAAGAACAGTAACTAGAGTGAGGAACTTTGCTCTATAGTCCTCTATACAGATGCTTTCTGGGGCCAGCTAACCCCTCATCTTCTGTCCCAAATCATTCCACTGTTCAGGTAAAGTTGCCTGTTGGTAACAACAAAACTCCTACGAAATTTGGTTTGTCTGTCTATTTATACTGGGGATTGCACCTAAGTCCTGGCATAGGCTGTGGCAATGTTCTGCTAAGCCTCATGTTCAGTCTTATTTTTATATTCATTTTAAGTCAGCATCTCAATAAGTTGCCTAGTTTGGCCTCCAATTGCTCTATAGCCTAGGAAAGCCTTACATTTAGAATTCCCCTGTCTTAGACTCCCAAGTAGCTGGAATCACAGGCCTGACTTGGAGCTTGGTTGTTTAAATACTAACTTGTCAGACGCTGTTGTCATAAACAAGAGGCGGACATAAGACGCATGTTGTGGTGGCAGCCAGGGATGTGTGGGTGCCAGCAACTCCACCATGGAGCCTCCTGCGGCCCTATGGAGTAGTGATGGCAGACCTTACCTGAGGTGACCCAAGAGGCATGAAAGAGATGTGACACAAGTTTGCTGGCCAGCAAATGGAATGGAGAGAGAAGGAAAGATGTCACGGGTGCAACAGAACACACACACACACACACCAGCCAGCAAGGCTTCTGCTCATGCCCTCCAGGCTTGTTTGTCCAGCAACACTGCAGAGAAGGTTACCTGAGTCTCCTAGAGGGAAATAAGAGAAGTAAAAAGAGAAGAAGAAAGGAAACTCCTTGTTAACGTCCTTCGGTATGACAGCTCTTGGTTATTCAGTGACCTTATTCTCAGCTCTATGTATAAAAACTATACATAAAAGTTCTGGCTTCCACATGATCCCATGGCATGGGCTATGTAAAACCATCCATCGTGCATATTGCTTTTTTCTAGTGGTGGTAGTGGGGGTGTTAAGCAGATAACAAGAATGTTATTCATGGGTCCATAGGATGTGAACATTGGTATCACAATCTGCCTCTTTCAGTGGACAGAGTAGCTGAGGCCACAGAAGGTTAGGGGATGCACCAAGGTCCGAGACCCTGAAATGTGCACAGGGTGCTCATGCCATGGTTACCAAATCTGAAGAGTGAATGATGAACACAGCCGTGAACCCTGGGCAGCCTCTGACTGTGGGTCAGTTTCTCTAAGCCCTTGGTTACTCCCATCTTGCAGTTTCCTGTGCTGAATAGTGTCCTAGCAGAGGTTTCTCTTGGGGCTGACAGGAAACATCTTCAGAGCAAATGTGGAGGGAGCTCAGAAGCAGGACTCGTGTTTACTGGGCCGTCTGTTTTGACATGCTCCCCAGAAGCCAGGCTGAGTAGCTTGGCCGGATGTTAAGATGCTGTGTTCCCACAGAATCCAGGAGAGTGGTGTGAGTTCCCAACATGGAAGACTAAGCTTTGTCAAATTCAGAAGTAACATCTGAGCGATTCTGACCTAGAGCACAAAAGCTGCCCAGCATGTAGGGAGAGGTGGCTTCTTGATATCGGGCGGGTCGAGGGGACAGCCAGAGGCATATTCATGCAGCTGGGTGCCTGGAGGAGCCTGAGGCAGAGCCAGGGAAAGGAAAGGGGGCCTTCTCGTCATCAACACAAACTGACTGTCACTCAGACAAAAGCCAAGTGCACACAACACACTGTGGAGAGGAGCAAGTGCCAAGGGGAGGGGGTGGCAGGGAATGAGCTCAGCAAACGAGTTTCCTCAGATCACAAACGGACTTTACAGAGACCAAGGCAGGCAGACACAGTCTTCGTCACCAAGTGTACTCCTGGTGACCACTCTGGCCTGATTCCAATGACCTGGACACCAGGACACCCAACTCACTTGATTTAACTGGGCTTGAAAAGACAAATAGGTGATTCCACTGAGGTAGCAAGAGGTAGTTTGGCCTTACAGTGACAGCAGAACATGGGCCAGCCTTTTCATGACATGGGTTCTAGGACAAAGAGCAAGGGGAACCATGTCCGTGCCTCATCTCCATGTGACTTTGATTTACTCTGGCAGACTTTTCTATATTTACCATGCATTTTAGAGAAAGCCCAGTCAGACATTTTGTAGTCAACCTTGGTGAGATTTATTTGTTGTTTGTTTGTTTACTTCCCCAAAGTAAACAAACCAAAACTACCAGAGGGGCACTTTCAAGCAAGGAGGACTTCTGTGAACACTGGAGAAGGGTTCTGGTTTTGCTTCTTATCCCAGCAAGGGCTCAACTCTACAGTCCTTGGTCATTCTCAGCAAGCTTTGCTTAGCATCATTCCAAAAGAGTGTGGGAGAGATTCCTTTCACAGGATCCTAGCCCTGTCCACAGCAGGCATCCCAGGGCCACACTGCTGTTCTAGATCATACAGTAAGGCAGGAAACAGAAAGATGGAGGCCAATGGCTCCTAAGTGCATCCTTGCCTCTCAGTCAATCAGTTTCCTTGGGTGGCCCTGGCGCTCATGGGAGGTAGTAATACATGGGAAGGGAGGTGAGAGATGCATTGTGGGAGGGATAGTTGCCCAAGATATCTGTGTGCTCCTTAGAAATCCAATTCTCTTGATTTGATGAAGTATCAAGAAGGGCTAAGGATACAGCTCAGTGGTGGAGCCCTTACCTAGCATATGAGAACCCCTGGTTTTAGCCACTAGTGCTGAAAAGCAAACCCTCAATGGACGCCCAAGTGAATTTCCTAGTTCTCATTAGGGTAGAGAGAGAGAGAGAGCACAGACAGACAGCAGCGGCTACCTCGTGAGCTGGCACATTTTCACGAATGTCTAGGTGGTTAGGGATGACAGGACAGGGACACATGCAGCCAACAAAGCAAACAGCCACTGACGTTTTCTGAAGTCAACAATATTCAAAGCAATGTCTGTGCTCATCTGACTTTTTTTCTGAGTCTCCAATTGATCAAAGCCCCATGGGTGCCTGGAGCCCCCAGGTAAAACACTGGAAATACAAAACACACTCTGCCCTCTCCTGGGTCTCTTGCCAAAATGCAGATTTTGACAGTGGTTAGCTTTTGTCTGTTCCGAATTTAATGTGGTTCATAGGTAAACAGACTTTGCATAAGTGAAGTAACTATTAGGCTGAGTCTAAAAAGATGAGTCGGAGCCTCTGTAGAGGATAGGAAGCCCCTCTAGGTCTTATAATGACTCTGGGGTTCTATGTGCTGAGAATTCAGCTGAACCCACATTTGTTTCCCAGTGAAAACTAGAGTTGGCTCCTCCCATTTCCTGGACTTGAACAGATTGAGTACCTCCATGAGAAATGACTCTCCTGTAGGGTTCAATGACCTTCATGTCAATCCGTTGCTCCTGCTCTCCGATGACCACCGTCCTCCACAGCCGGTTGTCTTCGCGCTCCTCTTCAGCCGTATATTCTGGAATAGACTCTGACTCTTGACCAGAGCTTTTGTTGGCCATGGGATCTTCTAGAAGTGAAGCACAGAGCAGGACTTCACAGGAAAAGCAGACAAGAGACTGGATTGTAAGACACCTACTTGCAGAGCCACCTACTCGAGCTGTATATCATACACAGTTTCCTTAGGGTTGGGCAGCAGCCTGACCACACAACACCTACCTTATAGACTGATTGATGAACCAAATCATTTCCTAAGGCCATGCTGAAGTAAGAACAGTTGAGGTTGGAGTTCTAGTACCAACCTTGTTCATACTGAGTAAGCACTATAGGTCTTTCTGGTTGGGTGATATCAGGCCAGATACTTTTGGCTTCCTTGGTCCTTCTTCCCACAGTTGTTTGGACTGTTTGAATGCCTTAACTTGATGATGCTCCCAGTCTTAGACCTCTCCTGTAAGTCTCTTAGGACAGGGATGAAGCCGCTGTCCTGTTGTGAAGCTAGGACATATGCTTATACAGAAGTCTGTTAACACTCCCCTTACATTGTTTCAAAATATGCTACAGTAAAGATTGTACAGTAAAGGAGACACAAGCAACCTCGGAGACCGGAAATTTGGGGTAAACAAAGCAACAACAGCAGTAAAAACCCCAGAGTATTCTTTGGTAGGAAATTTGTTCTTACGCATTCAAAATAATCATCACGTTGTTTATTAAAAGAATAAGCTGCAAGTGCTAACCATTTTCACTAGAAGTACTGGTAAAGTTTAACAATGGGTAGTCTTCGTAGCTTTAAATGATCTGAAAAGAAAGATTATATCCTCTCCCCTAGTTCTGAGATGTTATCCTTCATATTTTTACACAGTGGAAAAGACCATTTAAATTACACTGTTCTTGGTCTCAATCCTCCTGTAGCATAACGATAGTAACAGGAAGTGCTGTGCTTCCTACTCACCGGCACTGGCAACGGCAGCAGGTATTAAACATGAAACCAATGCAGAAACTGGTAACAAAGCTAGCAGCAAATACAGTCCATAGTGTGCTCTGTAAATCCTCCTAGCTACTGACATGCCTTGAGTGTGACTCTCAGTCTGAAGAGGCTGTGAATACCTTGGGCTATTAAACTTTGTCTGAGCCTCCTTTAATATTCACTTCCACTGACATGCCCCACAGTTAGTTTAGAAACCTAATCAGAACACTCAAACTCTGGGAAGGTGAGTGGGCAAAATCAGGAAAGCTTGAGCAAGCTCTTGGAACTAGAGACAGCCTATGAGGACCCACTAACTGTGTTGCATCCTGGAACATTTGGCAGTCACTAAATATACACCAGTACCTAACTACTTAGTATTGGAAACTGAAGCTCAGCTGGGAAGCCTGCCTTCGCCCTTGCCTTTTTTTTGCCAACACCAACAGCCATACCACCCACAGAGCCCTGGTCCATTCTGGTCCCACTATGTTCAGCTTGTCAAGGATGGATGGCAGGAACCATGGTTTCTACTCGAGCACCATGCCATGTTCATTTGTCTGGTATTTCATCCTTTCTACTTGAGGTGGGAAACACAGCTGCTAATGCTAGCTCTCTCAGCTAGCATCTTCTCATCTTCTCATCCAACACCTAAAAACTCTAGGTTTAGGCATAGTATGTCTTCCGATGCCCATGTAGACATATGCCCACCATTGACTTAGGAAACCCGCCACCCACAAACCCTTGGTGAACTCACCATGCATCTAAACTTTGGTGAACTCACCAAACTTCCTACAGTGTGCCCTCGCTTGCTCTAATTTTCCATGGTGATCTCTATGAAGGGATGGGGAAAGGTATGTTGTGTGTATATATTTGCATTTATCTGTTTTGTTTTGGGGTTTTTTTTTCACACACTTTGTTGTTTTGGGGGCAGTGGGTTTTTTCTTTCTTTTCTTTTTTTTCTTTGTTTTTAAAATGTTTTTAATTTTATCAGTAAGTATATTTTTAAAATTTCAATATAGCAAAAACTCTTTGAAGTTAAACATTAAGAAAATGCTAATTTCAAGCACAGTGAGAAAAATTATCAATGCTATTTCCATGATGTTTGTAGAACATGATTTTAATATTTTAAACTGTTAATATTCAACACACAGAATAATTATTTTAATATATATTTCATTTTTATGTCTCCTTTTTCACTTCTGATTTTATTAATTTGTATTCTGTCTCTGTGCCCTCTGGTTAGTCTGGCTAAGGGTTTATCTATCTTGTTAATTTTTCTCAAAGAACCAGCTCCTGGNTTTGTTGATTCTTTGTATAGCTCTTTCTGTTTCTATTTGGTTGATCATTTCCTGCTGTCTACTCCTCTTGGGTGTATTTGCTTCTTTTTGTTTTAGAGCTTTCGGGTATGCTGTCCAGCTGCTAGTGTAAGGTCTCCCCAGTTTCTCTTTGGAGGCACTTAGAGGTATGAGTTTTCCTCTTAGCACTGCTTTCATTGTTTTCCGTAAATTTTGGTATGATGTGCCTTCATTTTCATTAAATTCTAAAAAGTCTTTAATTTCTTTCTTTCTTCCTTGACCAAGTTATCATTGAATAGGGCATTGTTCAGCTTTCATGTGTATGTGGGCTTTCTGTTGTTTGTGTTGGTATTTAAGACCAGTCTTAGTCCGTGGTGATCTGATAGGGTGCATGGGATCATTTCAATCTTCCTGTATCTGTCAAGGCCTGCTCTGCGACCAATTACATGGTCAGATTTGGAGAAGGTACTGTGAGGTGCCAAGAAAAAGGTATATTCCCCTGCTTTAGGATGAAATGTTCTATAAACATCCTTCAGATCCACCTAGCTCACAACCACTGTCAGTTTCAGTGTATCTCTGTTTAGCTTCTGCTTCTGGGACCTATCTCCATTGCTGAGAGTGGGGTGTTGAAGTCTCCCACCGTTTACTGTGTGGGGTGCGATGTGTGCTTTGAGCTTTAGTAAAGTTTCTTTTATGAATGTGGGTGCCCTTGCATTTGGAGCATAGATGTTCACAATTGAGAGTTCATCTTGGTAGGTTTTTCCTCTGACCAGTATGAAGTGTCCTTCCTTATCTTTTTTGATGACTTTTGGTTGAAAGTTGATTTTGTTTGATATAAGAATGGCTACTCCAGCTTGTTTCTTGGGACCATTTGCTTGGAAAATTGGATTCCAACCTTTTACTCTGAGGTAGTATCTGACTTTGTCACTGAGGTGCATTTCAAGGTGTGTTTCCTGTATGCAGCAAAATGCCGGGTCTTGTTTATGTATCCAGTCTGTTAGTCTACGTCTATTTTGGGGAATTGAGTCCATTGATGTTAAGAGATATTAAGGAAAAGTGATTGTTACTTCCTGTTACTTTTGTAGTTAAAGGTGGAATTAATGTTTGTGTGGCTATCTTCTTTTGGGTTTGTTGAAAGATTACTTTCTTGCTTTTTCTAGGGTGTAGTTTCCCTCTTTGTGTTAGAGTTTTCCATTTATTATCCCTGGTAGGGCTGGATTTATGGAAAGATATTGTGTAAATTTGGTTTTGTCATGGAATATCTTGATTTCTCCATCTATGGTAATTGAGAGTTTTGCTGGGTTTAGTAGCCTGGGCTGGCATTTGTGTTCTCTTAGGGTCTCTACGACATCTGCCCAAGATCTAGCTTTCAGTCTCTAGTAAGAAGTCTGGTATAATTCTGATAGGTCTGTCTTTATATGTTATTTGACCTTTTCCCCTTACTGCTTTTAATATTCTTTCTTTATTTTGTTCATTTGGTGTTTTGATTATTATGTGACAGGAGGGATCTCTTTTCTGGTTCAGTCTATTTGGAGTTCCATAGAAAACTTCTATAATTTTGTTGAAGATATTTACTGGCCCTTTAAGTTGGGAATTTTCGCACTCTTCTATACCTGTTATCCTTAGGTTTGGTCTTCTCATTGTGTCCTGGATTTCCTGGATGTTTTGGGTCAGGAGCTTTTTGCTTTTAGCATTTTCTTTGACTGCTGTGTCAATGTTTTCTATGGTATGGTATTTTCTGCACCCAAGATTTTCTCTTCTATCTCCGGTATTCTGTTGTATCCTGTATGCTTTATTTATGACTCCTGATCTTGTTCCTAGGTTTNCTAACTCCAGGGTTGTCTCCCTTTGTGATTTCTTTATTGTTTCTATTTCCATTTTTAGGTCTTGGATGTTTCTTTTTCATTTCCTTCACCTGTTTGGTTGTGTTTCCCTGCAACTCTTTAAGGGATTTTTGTGTTTCCTCTTTAAGGGCTTCTAACTATTTACCTGTGTTCTCCTGTATTTCTTTNAGGGAGNTATTTATGTCCTTCTTAAAGTCCTCTATCACCATCATGAGAAATGATTTTAGATCCTAATCTTGCTTTTCCAGTGTGATGGTGTATCCAGGGCTTTCTATGATGGAAGAACTGGGTTCTGATGATGCCAAGTAACCTTGGTTTCTGTTACTTACGCTTGCTTTATGTTCTTATGCTTGCCTCCCACCATCTGATTATCTCTAGTGCTACCTCCCCTCGATATATCTGACTGGAGCCTATCCTTCCTGTGAACATGGTTGTGTCAGAACTCCTCAGAATTCAGCTGTCTCTGTGATCCTGTGATCCTGAGATTCTGGGTGTGTCAGAGATCCTGTGGTCCTGTGGTCCTGGGCATGTTAGAGCACCTGGGAATGGAGCTTCTTCTGGGTGATGTGTGACTGGCTGCAGAGTTCACACCCAAGGTCTGCTCAGGGCATTGGCTCAGACATGAAGGATTTTGTGCCCTCTTCCTTTTTTTTTCTTACTAGGTACTAAATAGCCTTTATTGGATTCATTAAATTAAAATGTATGCCACACAAACATAGTGAAATTATTTTGGCAAAAAAGTCATGGCAACGCCATGGACATAGATAGTCTTTTCAATAAATGGCACTGGGACTCCTGGACATCTACAAGTAAGAAGATGTATGTCTTAGGATTTCCATTGCCATGAAGAGACACCATAACCAAGGTAACTCTTATAAAAGAAAATGTTTAATCGGGTCTGGCTTACAGTTTCAGAGGTTTAGTCCGTTATCATCATGGTGGGAAACATGGGAGTGTGCAGTAGACATGGTGCTGAAGGAGATACAAGTTCTACATCTTGATCCACAGGGAGGAGGAGACCCTCTGCCACACTGAGCATAGTTTTGAGCATATATAACCTTAAGGTCCACCTCCACAGTGGTGTACTTTTTCCAACAAGTCCACACCTCCTAATGGTGCCACTCCTTATGACTAAGCATTCAAACACATGAATCTATGGGGGTCATATGTATTCAAATCACCACAGTGTATATACAGCTGAAGAGGTGGCTCTTGTTATTAGCGCTTGTTGTCTGAGCATGAGGATGAGAGTTCATATCCCTCTATTCCAGTAACAAGGCACGGGTGGGCCAGTGCATACCTGTCCTCTGCACTGGTGGGAGCAAAGACAGGAGGGTCTATCTTGGCTTCCAGCCATTCCATAAAATCTGAGTTCTGGGTTCAAGGAGACTCTCTGCCTAAAAGTAATAGAGCACCAAGAGATAGAGGAGGACACCCAGTGCCCTTCTCTGACCTCTCCATGCATAATGCACACACATGTGTGCAATACACATATATCATACTCACACATACAGAAACATATACCCACAAAATAAATAATCAAAATAAAATACATATGTGTTTGTATGTATGTATGTGTATATATACACAGACAAACATGTGTATTTGGTACTCTAACCTGCTCTAGTTTGTTCTTGGTGATCTCTGAGGGGTGATAGTGGAGGGGTTATATACAATATATATACAATATATAGATAGATATAGATATATGTATATATATGTGTGTGTATGTGTGTGTATGTATCATACACATTATATACACATTTATAATATGTAATGTATATGACATGTACATAATATGTGTATAGTATATAGACTTAAATCTGCATCTGCTCACAAATTAGCTCAAATTGGATCATACACCTAATGTAAAATGCTCAAACTTTGAAGCTCATAGAAGACAATATAAGAGAAAATCTAGTTGATCTTGGCATAGAGATGGTGTTTTTTTGTTTGTTTGTTTGTTTGTTTGTTTGTTTTAATAGAGGTTGTCATGCAACCTGGGCTGGTCTAGAACTCAAGAGCACAAGCATGCCTCCTGCCTCAGCCTTGGCCTGCAGGTATGAGCCACCAAGCCAGGGTCTGAAATTGATGACTTTAAATTCATGAACTAAGTAACTGAAAATCTAGACTATGTTGAAGTTGAAAACAAGCTCTATGTAAAACAATACCAAGAGAATAAGAAGGGAGCTATAGATTAGGAGAATATAGTTATAGAATACAAATCTGGTAAATGATTATTATTCAAAATATACAAAAGTATTAAGACTTAACAATAAGAAGATGAATAATTTGATAAACAACTAAGCAGTAAAATGGTGCTGGTGCTGTACCTCAGTGGTGGAGTGTTTTCCTGCTATGTACAAGGACCTGTGTCCAGTTCCTAGCAACACAACACAATACACAGACACATGCACAAGTGTGTATGCATATACACATAAACACAGAGGCAAAAGAACTGAGCACACATCACCTCACCAGTGAAGATACAGCTACCAAGGAATCATAAGAAAATATATATGGCATCATTTATCCTTAGAGCATTTTAAGATAACACAATAGTAAACTATGACTATGGATACTGCTATTAGAAAGGCCAGAGTCCAAAACCCTGACAATCACCAATCTGGTGAGAATGTGGTGTATCGGGGACTTTCACGGGGATGGAATTATTCCGGTAACTTTGGAAGACCATTTGGAAGTTTCTTGTAAATAAACTTCATTCATACAGTTCAACTCCTTTGTAATTAGCCAACTGGAAGGGTATTTCCAGATAAAAATCTCCACATGTATGTTTATAGTAGCTTCATTCATACTTGCCAAAACTTCGAAACAACCAAGATGCCTGTCAATTGGTGACAGAAAAACAAAGTGTCACATGCAGACACTGGGAATTCAGTGTCACATGCACACACTGGAATATTTCTGAGGGCTGAAAAGAAATGAATCCTCCAGATATGAAGGAATCATAAATGCGTAAGAGAAGAATATCTATGTGAAAGGCCACTTACTGTGTGATTCTACCTATACGACATTCTGTAAAGGGCAAAGCTGGAGAGATAATAAATCCTTCGCAGCCAAGGGTTAGATGGTTCTGTGTGACAATTTTCTGCCATAAGAAACCCCCAGTCTAAGGGGAGCTAATACCGACAAGATGTTCTAAGGGAGGTGAAGCCGTTCAGCCATCAGGGAAGCCCCTTAACTTTGGAAGTAAATAATCCAAAGGCTTCAGGAAGTCCCTGAAACTGACCACATTACACATGGTCCTTCCCTTTTGAAGCACATATAATCTGTAAGGACCATGAGAAGACAAATAAGCTAGGCTGCCCAGAACACTCTCAGGCAAGCTGAGCTGCCTGGAAAAGGCAGAGACCAGCCCTGCTGCCCAAAACAAGCCCAGAGCAACCCATCTGCCTGGAACAGACATGCTCTACCCATGGAGCATGCTGCAGGCTGTTCAGTGTGCTAAGTAGGCTTTTGGTGATCACTGTGGCTTAAGTCATTTCTGCTCCTCTAAGTCACCCCTCAACCTTACTCTTGTTAGTAACCCCAATAAAACTCATTGTTTTACTGAGATGAACTTTGATAACATCCTTGCTTTGCTCTGTTGTTCCCTGTCTGGGGTGGGTAGATGTTTGCCCATGTCTCCAGAGGAATGCTGTCACGCAACACAGGGGAAGGAAGGATAAATTACAGGTCACTTTGCACTTTGTCTAAACCCACAGAATGTTGAGCATCAGGAGTGAGCCCGAACATAAACTTGGTACTCTAGCGGAGAGCGGTATGTTTTCAAGGGAGGCTGTTAGTTGCTACAGATGCAAGTGAAGCTGGTGAGGGAAGTAGTGAGGGTGGAGGGAGGGAGGGAACTAGATACTTGACATGCAACTAGGATGTTAACCTAAGAGCCCTATAAACACAGTTTATTAGTTGAAAAAAAAAGAGTAACACTTAAAACTATAAGCCACAAAGAAGTTCTTGAAAATGCCACCTCTCCTCAGTGTTAACCTTACACTTTAAAACCGAGCATGAGAATTCCTCTGTCTGACAATTGATCCTATCCAATAGCACAGGCATCTCCTCATCTCAGGAATTATAATCCTGCTCAATTTAGAACTAGCTCTCGAGTATTTTGCTTTCATGAAGTCTCTTAGTTTATCAGTTCCATGATGAAATAATTAATTTTATTGTATTTTGTTTTTTTTTTTTTTCCTTTAAAGGATTTGCTTTACACAGGAGTATTACATCATTTGAGCTCATACGGCTGTAGGGTAATTTTCTAGGAACAGCATCTTGCCTGTGTCACTGGGTGTAGAGCATTTAGCTTTCATGGATGTTTTCATCCTTGATATGTCACACTAAAACATGTAAGGGCATGATTCCTTCTGTTTTCAAAACACAGTAGACTGTCAGACTTCTTAATCCTTGACAATTTAAGATGTGTGTTACTTTACTAATTAAAGAGGGTGAGAATTTTACAATGCTCATTGCTACTTCTATTTCTCTCACTCACATGAAGGCTCCTGCTAACCCTTTCCCTGTGGCCCTCACTGACTTGGTAGAGATCCCCACACATGAACCCTGACAGGTACTGCAATTACTGTTTTTCCTGGTACTTAGTTTTTCAATTTACATGCATGCTGCATATTCATTACCAAAAAGAAATTCCAATCTTGCTCTTGAAAATGTTTTTTTCTGTGTGTTTATTGATGACAATATCTTAGTAAGCGTACTAGTTCCGTTTTTGTCAACTTGACACAAGCTGGGGTCAAGTTTGGGAAGGGCAGACCTCAGCTGAGAAAATGCCTCTATCAGATAGCTTGTTTTCAGATATGTAGGGTATTTTCTTGATTAATGATTGATGTGGGAGGAGGACTCAGCTCACTTTGGGAAGTGCCACTCCTGGGAAGGTGGTCCTGGCTCTTATAAGAGGGCAGTGACCAAGTGATAAGAATAAGCCAGTAAACAGGCATTCCACCATGGCCTCTCCTTCAGGTCCCCAAACCTTTGGATTTCTTCTTTGAGTTCCTGTCTTGACTTCCTACAAGGAAGAACTGTGAGCTGCAAGGTGAAGTAAACCCATTCCTCTCCATGTTCTTGGTCTTTACCAAGGTCACGGTCTTTATCACAGCTACAGAAAGCAAATGAGGACAGTAAGAAAGGACCCTTCTATTGTAAAAGCATGCACATGCAAACATAGACACACACACAAATGCACAAACACACACATAGGCACATACACGTAGGCACAAACACACATATGTACAGACATACACACAAACATACACATGCATACCTGTACAGGCACACGCAGTACAAACAAAAACATATAGGCACACACACACACACATACATATAAATGCAAATACATACACAGAAACACACACACCACATGCACATTGTCATGTGACTGTTTTTGAGGTGTTAGTTCTAATGCTTCAGACTTTGGGAACTATTACATTGCTGTGGTTCCATCTACTTCCTTTCTCGTTGGCATAAATTGGGATACAAGATGAATCTCTGAAGAAACAGGGGGAGGACTGGGGTGTGGTTCAATGGCAGAACGATTGCTAAGCATGTGGGTTGCCAGGGAAGAACAGGGGAGGGAGGGCGAAGAAGAGGAGAAGGAGACAGATGGAGAATAGGATACAGCAAAGAAGAGAACAGAGAAGGGAGGGAGAAAGGAAAGGAAGAAGACGAAAACCTCTTCAGAGCACTTTAAGGACTTGTTAGGTGTCCATGTCCAGAGCCAACAACACAAGCTGGGGGGGGGGGCGGTAAAGATGCTCTACTCAGTCACCCTAGTTAGCAGTACCTTCCTGATTTTAATAATTGTTACATCTCTAAACCCTCTGCCTTTATCTCTCAGCTAACAAAGATATGTTCTGTACTCATTAACTCTCCCCAGGTTCTCCAAATCAGTCCTCACTATGGTCCTCTCCTAGTCACTAAGAAGTTTTTTGTTTTGTTTTGTTTTGTTTCCCGCACTGATAATCCTTCCCCTCACAGGTATTGGAGACAAATAGGCCATCACAGATATGGAAGAAGCCCATCCGAATGTTTCCTCCTGGCTTTTTGAGATGATGTAACATAGGCTCTTGAATATTCTGTGTTACACTGGCCACAATGGGTTCAAGAGTGGCCTTCCTATCAGGTGAAAGCTGGCCAGCCTTCTACATCTGGACACTGCATGGATGGCAGGAAAGCTCTCCGAAGGCATGGCGCCTAATGTTTTCTAGTTTTAGGAAAGACACCCAGTACACAGCTTAAAATATCAAAATTTCCTTGGTGATAAATAACAGACAGGAAGTCAATTTGGGTATAAAAGTTCAGTTAAGAGTACATACTGCTCTTACTGAGAAGACCCAAGTTGAGTGTTCAGGACCTTCAGTGTTAGGGCTCCAGGGCATCTGTCTACTACCTCTTTTGGATGTCATTGGCACCTCTTCACACATACACACACAGAGATGGCGAATTTAAAAATATGATAAAAAAATCTTTTAAAAAATCTGTGTACAAAAATTAAAAAAAAATTTCAGGTACACAAGCCTTGAATGTGGAGTGTGGAAACAGGACTTGCTTTTATAAAGCTGGCTGCCTGTTGGTGCTGGAAATAAGGAAGAACACCAATAGGAATGTAAAAGGTGTGGCTCTGACTGAGATAGTATGCCTGTCAGCCAGAATGCTGTCCTCAGGGGTCAGTGTTGGAAAAGCTGCTTGCATGGGGTCACCAAACATCACTGGGGAGCCCTGGCAGTCTAAAAGCACAGCCACATGGCCTCTGATGTTCTTATCAGAAACACACAGGCCAAATTCTTTGCCATCTTCCCACATCCATGATAAATAGCCTTTTTCGCACCTGAGCTCTGAATTGTGAGAAAAATGATGTCGGGGTTGGTTTGGAAAATAGAATGAGGTCATCATTTCCCCCTTAACTTTGGAGTATTTTGTTTCTAGGGTTAGCGTCACGATGCACTGAAAGGAAAATCGGGATTCCTCTGCATGTGAATGCAGACCTCCAAGCCCCCCACTATCTCTGCAGTTCTGGTTTCATGGGCACAAAAATCAAGCTGTAATTATATTTCCCAACTGTTTGGATACCACTATAAAGGAAAACTGATTGGAAGGGAACAAACTGGGGTCTTTCAATGGAGACATTAAATTGTCTTTCCATAAGAAAATTGGCAATGTTAGGCAAATACCCCGGAAAAGCATTTGGTCATGAGCTGCTAAATAAAAGAGGGACTTGTGGGAAAATTCTGGAGGGTGTAAAGGACAGATTTTTAAAGCAACAATGTGGCCTACAGAAGCAAACATACGAACGTGAACTTTCACATCTTGTTTTCTGTATGCCGGCTCAATTTAGTAAAAGATCTCATGTAAATGAAGAAAATATCTAATAAAATAAGTTAAAAAAAAAAAGATTTCACCCCACCCTACTCCTTAGTCATCATACTGAGACAGAAAAGTAGCATGAGCAAGAGACCAACACAAAGCTTTTTCTTAAAATGTTGTCTTAGTTATGGTTTCTATTGCTATGAAGAGACACCGTGAAGAAAAACATTTAACTGGGGCTGGCTTACACACTCAGAGGTTTAGTCCACTATCATCATGGAGGGAAGCATGGCAGCACACGGGTGGACATGGTGTGAGAGCGGTAGCTGGGAATTCTACATTTGGATCATCAGCAGGAAGCAGGCAGAGCAACTGAACCACTAGGCCTGGCCTGAGTGTCTGAGCCCATCCTTATGGTGATGGTAATTCCTCCAACAAAACCACACCTATCCCAACAAGGCCACACCGCCTAGTAGTGCCACTCCCTATGAGCCTTTGTGAGCCATTTTTATTCAAACCACTACAGATGCTGCTCAGACCCTTACAGCTGGATAAGTAACTTCCTCATGTCTCTGTGCTCTCATCTTCAGTGGGAGAAAACAGTCTGTTTTACAGAGTAAACGTGAGGCATACAGGAATTATCTCTAAAATACTTGGGTTATATCCTATAAAATACAGTACACACTACAAAATTGTCCATTTGGCAAAACAAATTATTGCCACTTTTGAAAAACTATACTTGAAAGTATTTGATAGTCAGGCTGGTAGCATACCTGAAACCTTAATCACTTAACCTTGTCTTTAAAACACACACACACACACACACACACACACACACACACACACACACACACACAAGCAAGGCAAATCCCTAACAAGGATGAATGAATGAGAAACATTTTCCAGATTCTTATTCATTGCTTACCTGAAAATTCCCAAGACAGGAAGCTTTTAAGCACTCATCTCATATACTAGGCTTAAATATATTTATATTCCAATCTTCATACCCAGTGGTTATCCATGTCTGCTATACAGAATATAGCTATTCACACAAGCTCTGTGTTTTGGGTAGTTAATGTTTTGTCTTGCTTATTTACTTGTTTATAATCGTGTTTGGGTATGCACCTTTTGTTTGAAATCAAAGTGAATTTTAGAGTTCAGCATATACTAAAATCCAACTCTGTGAGTTTAAGACCTAGAATAACCGAGGTCATTAAATTGCCTCTTTCAACGTGACAATATCAACTAAATAAAAGAGCCATGTCAGCAAGCGGCAGCTTTAATTACCAGCTAGCTCAGGCACCACCACTTTGCTTGACAGATTTACTATTTATAAATATAATGCTCAGATGTGGTGTGACAAAGCTCTCCACAGAGACAGCAGAGCAAAAGGCAAGGGGAGGGAGGGACCAGCCGTAGCTGTCTTCAGTGCAGTTTCAAGTCAGAAGATTAGCAAGAAGAGCTAGGACAGCAGGGGACAGCTGGAATAGAAGGAGTGGGCGAGAGCAGATGGGGTGGATGGAGTATCTTGGGATGACTGAGGTGGCAGAGAAAAAATGAATTCAAGATATCCTCTTACTTTATATGTGTGCATTTTTAACTGTCGGATCAAATATACAGACTATTATACTCATCTTCCAACATCAGTAGATTCAACCAACTTCAGAAATAAAATATTCGGGGAGAAATTACATCCGTACTGGATGTGCACAGAAGCTTTTCAGTCTTATTATTTCCTCAAATATGCATTTATGTCATATTATGTACTATGATTAATCTAGGGAAGGTTTAAAGTGTATGGAGGATGTATGTGGATTCTATACAAATGCATAGTACACATACAAGACTTGCACATCCTTAGATACTGGTCTCTGTATCCACTACAGACCACATGTATGCAGACCATGACCGGGACAAAAACACAGCACAAACAGGAAGCCTTGGAGTAGCCCCGTACCTGCATAAACTCTGTAAATCTAAGTTATAGATGCTCTCCCTGTGGCTCAATGACATTGGGCTTAACTTGATGAATTTTTCAATCATATTTTCCTATGAATGGGATTTCCTGTCTCTAAAAAGCCTGAGTGTCCTTTAATGGAAGTGTTTCTTTTCAAGACTAGAATAATTTTTTTTTTTCAGCACAGGGTGGTGGTGTGGCTGAAAAGTCTTTCACTTTGGTTTTCAACTCCAATTTCAGAGAAATTTAAGCTTTAAATGGACCTTAAAGCTTTAAGGGGAACTGGGGTGGCAATGCTGTTTTATGGTGCAAATGCTTAGTATTCATCTGCGCTTCTGAACAAGCAAGAGAAACAATTACAGGAGACTAGTACTCCCGTCATGACTGTCAGTCCTAAATGTGAAGACTTCTCCTTGCCTTCCTTGTGTTTACCCCCCACCCACCCACTCCATACTGAAGAAACAGCTGAGAAGTCTCTGCCTGAGAAAGTGTGCATTCTAGTGGGGGGTGGGAGTGGAGGTAGGGGGTGGGGTGGGGTGGGGTGGGGAGGGGAATCCAGTAAACATATCAATCAGACAAGCAAGCAAATCATTAAGCAACAGTTTCAACAAAGGAATTGCAGAAAATATAGGAACCCTGGCATCGAGTGTGAGAGGCTGGGAGCACACAGGTGGGGAACATCGGGGGGGGGGGCAGTACAAATCACAGAAGGCCTATCGAAGAGGTGGCTCCTGTAAAGAGACAGAACTAGATATGCCTAGTAATGGTCTGAGGGGGTGAGCATTCTAGACTGCAAGAGTTTGTAGAAAGGGATTGGTAAATTCTGAGTTCTCCCCTCCAAACTTTGCAACCCAGATTCGAGTCCCTTTCTTTGTTCACACAACCTCAGTTTTCCTACACATAGCATAGGTTAATAGTTGCCAATGAGTAACCTCTGGGGGAACTATACCTACTCTAAACTGCCAACCATGGACAGCCCGGAGGGAGATTCCAACAGAAGCTTCTAGAGACACAGAGAATATCCACGTGCACAACAATGAAAGAATTGCTTGGAGTGTTACCTAGACAATCATTTATTTACATAACATAGGCCTCACTATCTAAGAAACTTACCATGGCTAGTGTATTCAAAAGAATCTGCTTCATCAGGGGTATCGAGTTCATCCACATTGATGTCAATCTCATCTGGACTGTCTAGGTTATCATCAGAGAGAATAGATCCTTCACTTTGGTCCAGAGAGAGGTTGATATTTGGGGCTGTGAGCTTGATTCTCCTAGGGTGACTGCCATTGAGATCCAGAGAATTGGGAGGTTCTAAAGGAGGAAACCATAGCAATATTAGTTCATACATATGACTCTCTGGAATGGACCTGGGTCCCAAGGGAAAAAACCCTAATAAAGGGTTTGGATCCTGCCCCAATTTATCTCTATGTCCTTCCTTCCTCGTTTGGTTTTACAAGACGGGTACTTGCTATGTAGCCCAGACTGGCCTTAAACATGCAACCTCAACCTCCAGTGTTATGATATGTGTGTGAGCCATTTGGATGCTTTTTATTCCCTTTCGAAGGATTTTTTTTTTTTTAAGTTTCATGTGTATGCATGTATATACATGTCTATGCCATGTCTATGCAGGTGCCGGAAGAGTATATCAGACCTCCTTGAAACTGGAGCTATAGGTGGTTATAAGTCACCCAGCATAGGTGCTGGGACTTGTACTCCAGTTCTCTGAAAAGCAGCAGGCATTAAATGGCTAAGCCATCTCTCTGGTCCCTCCACTCCTGGACCCTTTTTCTGGGAAAACAATCCCTCTGTATTGGCTTCCATTCAGCACATGGTCCCTGGCCGTATGAAAACAGAACCTGGGAGATATTGCTATGTGGATAGAAACCTTTGCTTGTTTGCTTGTTTTGTTTTACTGTTTAGGGTTCAGATGTCACTGTTCAGTGATATATTGTACTGAATTTTATGGAGTATATTGAATAAGAAACAATAGTTAAGCATATATATTTTCTTATGGTTCTTGTATACATTATTCCTATGGAATGGAGGTAAGGAGCTTTCTATTAAACTCATAGAAAACACCAAAAAAAAAAAAAAAACCTATTTTAAGGTTCTGATAGCTCTGTACATAATTATTCAGTGGCCTGTCCTGTCTTTCTTTCTTTCTTTCTTTTCTTTCTGTAAAACCTTAAGTATATTAGTTAGATTATTTGAATTTACTAAGGAAATCACCGCATATCACCCGACATTACTGTTAATAATGCTCACAATGACCCATGCTAAGGCTGACAGAAGCCGCTAGCGTCCTCTCTTTGCAGTGAGTCTCTTTGCCCACGAGCCTTTTAGTGAACAGAAACAGAGTTGCGCATGTCCTTTCTGGACAAGCTGATCTAAACCACACAAAGGGGGATAGCCATTATGAGCTAGGAAGAAATATTTGCTCTTCATCCCTGCTTCCAACCATTCTGGCTCCTAAATTCCTTGACATTTCCCTAGCATCTCTTTTCATTTGCAAGCCCTGTTTGGATTATACTGATTTTACAGCCTGAATTTGAAGCATCTCTGTTGAGTTCCTTGGCCCTGGGCTCAGCGGTAGACAGATCTCCTAGTGTGAGTGGTGCCCTCAGCTCCGTCCTCACCACCACACAAAGTGCAACAAAACAATCCAGAAACTCTTGAGCAGTGTGTGCTGGAAGTACACATTCGTGGGCATGTTAAGGTACAGGGCAGGGGCAGTCTTTCTTCTATGCCTTTAGAAGAAAAAAATCATGAAAACAGTAACATTTAGAAAGCATATCAAAACGGAGTCGATAGCATTGTAGGATGTTCACCCATTATCACACTGTTCAAGAAAATGAACTGGGCACAGGAACATAAACTTTTAAATTGAGCCAAGACCAAAAATGTCCCTCCCTAACATCCTCCAGTGAGTATAGCCTCAACTGTTCTAAAATGTCAGAGGAGCACTTCAGTTGGACTTAGAGCTAGCCGTCTGTCATGCATGGCCTGCTGGTAGGCACGCTAATGTGACGGCAACTTTCCTATGTCATTCGGCTTATTTCTCATGTAAGTAACGTTTAGGAGGTCCATTGGCTGCAGCTTCCTCCTCCCAGTCCCCCTGCACTATCTGAGCTTCTCTGGAGCACTCTAGATTCTTTTACAGTTTCTGATTTGGGGTTGATTGGCATTACATGTTGTCCGAGATGGGATGTACCGCCAAGGCTGCCAGGGACATGCCATGCTTACAGGTGTCTTTGGTTTGTTGTTGTTGTTTCGTTTTTTTTGTTTTTGTTTTTTGTTTTTATCAACTCCCAGTAACTTTAGATCATGTGAATTCTTTCAGCTTCCAAACCTCCTGTCTCTTTGGTTAAGGTTATAAAAGTTTATTTGTCCCTTGTTGCCTGCTACTTAGGAAGAAAATCTCTTGACTAGGTGTCTAGAACAGGTGGACTCATGTGAGAGAAATTTGGATTCTACAAAAGGAAACTTTCTTTCTTTCTTTTTTCCTTCCTTCTTTGCTTTCTCCCTCCCCCTTCCTTCCTTCTTTCTCTCTCTGTCTCCTTAATATTTATTTATTTTATATTATGTGTACATTTTGCCCATATGTATGTCTGTGCACCATGTTTGTGCAATACCCTTGAAGGCCAGAGGAGGACCTTGGATCGCTTGGAACAGGAGTTGAAGATGGTTGTGGTTTGCTATGTGGTTGCTGGCAATTGAACCCAGGTCCTCTGGAAGAGTACCCAGTCCTCATAACCACTGAGCCATCTCTCCAGCTCCAGAAAGGTAACTTTCATGTTTAGTTACTGTTGTGGTTTGATTAAGAAATACCCCCCCACACACACACACACACACTGATTCATGAATTTGAGCACTTGAGGTGGTTCTATTGGTGGGAGATTACAAAAATCTTTAGAAGGTGCAGCCTTGCTGGAAGAAGTACATCACTAGAGGTGAGACTTGGGGGCTGGTAGCCTTGCCTCACATCTCACTCTTTTACTTCTTCCTGTGTGCAGCTGAGATGTGATTGCTCAGCTTCCTGTTCCTGCTGCCACGCTTTCCCTACCAAGGTAAACACGGAACCTCTGGAACTGTAAGGCAAAAGAAGCTCTTTCTTGAGTTTGGGCATACTATTTTATCCCAGCAGGAACAACAACAAAAACCAATAGGGAAGTTGGCACCTGGGGTGAGGTCTTGCCCTAAGGGTAGCCTTTCTGTTGTTCCCGGGCTGAGCAGGACACTTCTTCTTTTTCTTCTTCTTTTTTATTAGATTTTCTTTATTTACATTTCAAATGCTTTCCAGAAAGTTCCCTATACCCTCACACACACCCTGCTCCCCTACCCACCCACTCCCACTTCTTGGCCTGGTGTTTAAGAAGTCACTAGATATACACTCACTGATAAGTGGATATTAGCCCAGAAACTTAGAATACCCAAGATACAATTTGCAAAACACAAGAAACTCAAGAAGGAAGACCAGCGTGTGGATACTTCCTCCTTAGAATTGGGAACAAAATACCCATGGAAGGAGTTACAGAGACAAAGTTTGGAGCTAAGTAGAAAGGATGGACCATCCAGAGACTACCCCACCCGGGGACCCATCCCAGGAGGCTTTTTCTTAACAGCTCAGAATCTCTTCAGTAACTGCTCCTTAACAGCTCTCATCTCTTTAGTAAATAGAGACTCATCTGCACATAATCTTGAAAAAAATATTGTCTCTTTCTGCCCTACTTGCTTTTTTTCCCCTGTAGATCTGCATAAGAATAATCAGTAAGTAACCACATCACAGACTCAACGTTATGTTTTTAAAACATTTCTTCCATCAAAAAATTAGTCTATTACTTCTTAATATATTCTCATGCAAATTCTTAGAACATGGACAGAAGTCAGCTGGATTCTTCTCTAAAACAGTGCGCAAATGGCCTCTAGCCCAGTTGCTGATAAGGTCCTCTTTCCCCCTCTGAAACCTCAGGAGCCAGGACTTCACTCTCCACATTAGTCTCAACACTACTGTCTTTCAGGCTAGTAGAACCTGCCCCTTAAGCTCTGCTTACAACATTCAATGGCTTTTTCCAACTTCCAGAGTCTTCCAGAATCTGGTACCAAGGAGACTACCACTATGGAGGTGGATTCTTCTAGAAAGTAATCAGGACTCAAATCTGTGGTCCAGGGGGGGGACCTGGAAATAAATAAGTCTCCCACATGGAATTGGTTTTGAAGGCAGAAAGGGGTTCATGAAGAGTGGCTGAGGCTTAGCACTGTGTGGCAGGGTCAGAGTCCCCAAAGAGAGAACAGGGAAAGCCATTAGTGAAGGTGAAGCCTCAGTTGCAGTAAGGACACAGAATACTGCAGATGCCTGTGCTGTGGGATGTCCACTAAGGACAGTGTCGGGTGTGGATTGGAGCAGGAACTACATGACAAGCTATGTACTTACTGATGCCAAAGCCAGAGATGTGAGACTGCCCAAGCCCTTTGGAGCCCAGACAATCATGAGTGAGTTCCAGATGCTGGACACTGACTCTTTTCAAGATGTTGGGTTTTACTTTTACTTTGATTCGATTGTCACTATATCTTGGTGCTTCCATCTCAGAATTAGAAAGGGGTGGCGAGCCCACAGTTAGAAGACTTTGGACTTAAGAAAGACATTGGATTTTTTTTAAAGTGTTGAAAATGTTAAAGACTGGACTTTTAAAGCTGTACTATATTTTATATTAAGGTATTAATGCGAGATTTGGGGATAAACAAGAAAGGAGAGGGTGTGGTTCAATGTGATGTTAACAAGGAATAGACTTTCTTAGTTTCACCTATCAATTTGATGCTGCCAATTATCTGAGGGAATCTTAATTGCTGTTTTTGGTGTTGCTGTTGTTGCTGTTTTTTCTTGTTTTTTCTTTTTCTTTTTTTATTATTTTTTTATTATTTTCTTTATTTACATTTCAAATGCTATCCCGAAAGTTCCCCATACCCTCCCCCCACCCCTGCTCCCCTACCCACCCACTCCCACTTCTTGGCCCTGGCCTTCCCCTGTGCTGGGTCATATAAAGTTTGCAAGACCAAGGGGCCTCTCTTCCCAATGATGACTGATTAGGCCATCTTCTGCTACATATGCAGCTAGAGACATGAGCTCAGGGGGTACTGTTTAGTTCATATTATTGTTCCACCTACAGGGTTGCATCCCCCTTCAGCTCCTTGGGTACTTTCTCTAGCTCCTCCATTGGGGGCCCTGTGCTCCATCCAAAAGCTGACTGTGAGCATCCACTTCTGTGTTTGCCAGGCACTGGCATAGCTTCACAAGAGGCTGCTATATCAGGGTCCCTTCAGCAGAATCTTGCTGGCATGTGCATGTTAATTGTTATCGAATCAAACTTGTGGGTGTGCCTGGGAGGCATTTTCTTGATTGCCAATTGATGTAGGAGGGCTCAGCTCACTGTGGGATGCACCTAGGCAGGGATTCTTGAGCTATAGAAGAAAGCTATTTGACCAGAGGCCAAGGCAATAAGCCAGTAAGCAGCATTCCTCCATGGTGTCTCCTTCAGTTCAGGCTTGAGCCCCTGCCCTGACTTTCCTTAATGACGGGTTGCACATGACAGACAGTGTAAGCCAAACAAACCCTTTCATCCTTGAGTTGTTTTTGTTCATGGTGTTCATCACAGCAATAGAAAGCAAACTGGGATGGTTCCCCATGGGGAGCTGCTATCCTAAGAAGGCTGCTGAGCAACCGGCATTCCAGAACTGCAGTGCCTCTTATGGCTAAGCCCTGGGCCCTCATCCTGAAGATTCCTGACTTGATAGCTTAAAATTCTCCATGATGATTTGAAACCAGACTGTACTCTTTGAAGCTCTTTGGCTATTTCAGAATGAGTGTCCTGTGTACTCAGTTAGTACAAAGTTATAAAACCAAGCCACTTAAGCAAGAGGCATACTCTCCTGAGCGTCCTCTTTTCCTGCTGTTGACTCTTCTCTGAGTTTCCTTCTTAGGATATGAAATTTGAGCACCCTTGAAAACCTGACTGCGGAGGTTGAGGGGTGTAGCTCAGTGGTATAGTGCTTGCCTAGTATGCATGAAGCCCCAGTTCAATTCCCAATTCTTTCTGTCCCCCAACAAGAAAGCATTCTGTCTTAGGGTTTCTATTGCTGTGAAGAGACACATGACCAAGGCACATCTTATAAAGAGCAACATATTTAATTGTGGCTGGTTACAGGTTCAGAGGTTCAGTTCATTATTAAACATGGCAGATTCACATGGCAGTGTCCAGGCAGGTATGGAGCTGGAGGAGCTACGAGTTCTACATCTTCTTCTGAAGGCTGTTGTTCTTCAGGCAGCTAGAAGGAGGGTCTCAAAGCCCACCCCACAGTGACATACTTCCTCCAACAAGGCCACACCTACTCCCAAGAGGCCACACTTCCTAATAGTGCCACTCCCTTGGGTCAAGCATATTCAAACATATGAGTCTATGGGGGCCAAATCTATTCAAACCACTACACATCCTATCTGATTCAATGACCTTGTAGAAAGCCATATGTAATATGATGTTAAAACCTTCACACATGTGTATCAAACAAAATGTGGACTGCATGCTATTACTGAAGAATTTCCAATGTTGAGGAATACACATTTTGCTCATTTTATATGTTCCTCAATTAGATCTGCTCAAAATTTGAGCTTTCAAAGAAAATACATCAACTGCGCTTTGGGGAATTGTATTAGTTCACTTACTCGAAGAAGGCATGGCTAAGGGATGTTTTGCACTTGGATCTTAGAATGACTTTAGTGGAGATTTCTCATGATTAAATGTTAAAGGCTAAACAGATGCTCAAACAGAAGCCCCGAATTTTGCTTCCAGTACCTGACTGGTGCATATTCTGCAAGTCGCTCAGTAGCTCCGCCTACTGTTTAATGATTGTCAGGGCAGCTCTAAGCAAACTTTCTAAAATTCTGGCCTGATCTCTTGACAGACACAGCCAACAGTTGATTGAATTCTACTTTCTTAGTGGGTCTTCAGGAAAAATTAAGTACTTTAGTTAAACAACATTGTCAAACTGAGAAACGTCCTCACGAATTAACTGCCTTACATATCCAAGGATCAGGCTACGAAAGCCATGGCCCTCTAAAATTCAGGCTGATTGGCTTGTAAGCCCCCAGATAAAAGGATTCTCTCCTAAACCAAACTCGCCTGTTCCTCCCCAGCAGGCCTGAAACCAAATTCTTCATTATCCTAAAAACATCTTATTTTTGCCTACGACACCATAATCATCATTAATCATTCGTATTATGAACCCAAGAATGACTTTGCCTGCCTTACAAAGGAACCATTCTTCAGTTACGAGGTGGGTCTGTGTGCCTTGCATAAGTCAACCACAAAATACTTATCACGGTGAATGGGGTTCATCCAAGCCCTGTTTCTCTATAACGACCTTAAAGGTCCCTGGTTAGCTTAGGACTGATGGGAAACAGTTTCATGGCAGTTGCCAGATCCCACTTAAATGAGCTCAGTGGGTCTACAGATGCAATCTCTTGCCCTCTGTTTTCCCTCAAGTAAGAGACTGGGCCTTATCTAGATGCAGGAGACATCCTCCTCCAGCTTGAGTCTTACTAGCTTTCCATTCTTAAAAGGACAGATGAGCTGATTCAGGATTGCAGTGATATGGTCACTTACTTACTGATTGTCCCTTTCTCAGAGCTTATAAGTATAATTGCCACATAGAGTCGTTAGCTAACTTCATGCATCAAGCCTTAAGTGGCAGACAATAAAAAAATGTAAATACGTTGGTAAATACTAAAATGTCCTTAATGAAGAAGGCAAGCTTACAAAAACAACTGGCACTTGGTGTTAGCTCCGCTTCTCAAGGAGTCACTGTAATTAAAACAGGCTGCTATCTGTATACACCCAGAAAATCAATTTGCCCACTGTTCCTGCTAGTTTTTATGTCATCCTCACACAGACTAGAATCATCAAGACAGTATCTCCACCAGATTGGCTTTTAGGCAAACCCGAGGGACATCTTCCTAACTAGTAATTGATGTGGGAGAGCCCAGCCCGTTGTGGATGATGTCAGCCCTGGGTAACTGATACTATGTGTATAAAAGCAAGCTGAGCAGCCTGGGGTTTCGGGCATAGACCCCCTTTGATGATGGGCTGTGACTGAGAGTTGTAAGCCTGAAGGAACCCTTTCCTCCCAAAGTTGTATTGCTGTTTTGATTTTGATTTTGGTTTGTTTGTTTTGGGCTTGGTTGTTTTGTTTTGTTTTGTTTTGTTTTTTGAGACAGGGTCTCTCTCTCTTTATGGTCCTGGAATTCACCTTTAGCTCCCATTTGGCTTTTTACAGTTAGGTCACAGAGCATTCTTGTTAAACTATTTCCCATATCAATCACCCATATAATTATGTACCAGTTACTGAACATAGGCATAGTCTGTAATTTGGTAATAAATAGTAGCCAGTTATAGGTAGATAAGGACAGGCCCAGGAGATCAATTGCTGTGGCTCATATAACTGTGAGCGCACGGATGTTTAAGTCAGCTCTTAAATTAACCAACCCGGGCCTGACACCTTTCTCTCACACATTTTCTCTCTCTCTTTGCTTTTGTCATTGACATCACAAGCAGATGCACGGGAAGTGGTCCTCTCACTGAATAATAATGTCTGCGTGGAGCAGGCCATGAGTAAAATGAGCAGATGTTTCTCTCACCGGGCCTCATGTCTGTGGCACTGGGACTCAGCACTCCCTCCTCGAAGGGGATATCCATTCCTTCATCCTCTGACGGGGGTCTGAAAAGAAGCAAGAGGAAGAAGACTAAACACACATGCACACCCCCCTACACACACACATGTGCACGTGCGCACATGGTTTATTGTCTTTAAAACAGAGAATAGAGGATAAACATTTCAAATGACTTGAAATAAGACGAGTATGTGAGCAGAGCCCATTGTTACATGACCCCCAAAGAAGTCAGTCAGTGTGAATGAGAACCACAAATGTCAGTTTCATTGACACCCTGAACAGCAGTTTGGCTGTGTACCACAGCCACTTCTCTCAGCTCTCACAAGCTAATACAAACCCGGTAAGACTTCAGAAAGAGAAAGTGCAAGAGCTAATTCATCGCAAGGGACAGAAAACATGTATTTTTTTTTTTTCAACATGAAATGCAACAGATGTGCTTTAGAGTAGACAGATCTGAGTATCGGCCCTTTCTCTTCCTATAAACGTGGGCCTTCCTCAGTCACATGGGCAAGGTACTCCGCTAGCCTCACTTTTTAAACTTATAAATTAGGGTTATGCACCCTATCTTGCTCAGTTATTGAAAGGCGAAGGAACGAGAAGTAAAGGCCCCACATCCCTGAGAAGTGGGGACTGAGAGTCTTTCCCTCCCTGTTGTTGAATATTTCAAGGTTCTTTGTCACTATGTGTTAGTGAAGATGATCCTCCTGTCTCTGCTCAGAGCTGAGCCAGTCCCTACGTCACCTTCCTCTGCAAGACAAAGGCCAAGGAAACTGGGAAAACAGAGAACTTTACAGATGTGTATGTTCTTCTAGGAAGCTGGTGGGTTGTAGACCATGAATTTCCCTTCATTTTTATTCTCTGGACTCTATTCAGTAAATGTTCACTAACCATGGTCTTCTTTCTTTCTTATTGGCTTCCATGACATTTGAATCCCTTATGGTAAATCTTCAGATGTAGGCACGAATCCAAGTTGATATATGTCACCATTTTATTCTACTTCTAAAATTATGTGTCATCCCTCATCAATGAGCCTTTTCTCCATGCCAGTCTGGATCTACAAAACACTGAGAGTTTCATCAATTTCTGGAGGAGTCAGGCTAAGTCCACTGTTCATTGACAAATCACTGAGGTGACTAAAAAAAGGTTCTCAGCCTCTGGTAATAAGGAGACTAGCTCTGTTTATTGGACAAATATGCTTTGACGGTCTACTATGTTCTGAGAATATAGTGGACCAGAACCCTTAACCTCTCCCTTGTGGAGCTAGAAGGATGGAGTTGAACCAATGCACAGTGCTTCACGTAGCTCTACAGTGGTCAGTATCTCCACAGACCCTTCTAAAACACAGCACCAGCAAGTTTTAAACATACCCAAAGGCCCAAATGCTAAAGGTCTGGTCTCCAGGCTCTAGCACTCCTAGGTGTAGAATCTTTAGGAGGACAGGCCTGCAGGAAGGTATGTCATTGGGAATAACATTGAAGAGATATTGGGACACTGCCTCAGGTCTGTTTCCTAGCTGTGAAAGCTATGCTCTGTAACTCACTGCTGCCATGATGTTCTGCCTCACCATAGACTCAAATGCAGCATGGCCAAACCATTGTAGACCGAAACTTCTGATACGACAATCAGTCAAATATAATTCCTTCCTCTTTTCAAGTTGATCATTCAACTGTCTTGTCAGCAACGGGAAGCTGACTAACATAGGGAGTGTCTCTTTACAACATCTGTGGCTTTGACTCTATGTGTTCCCTAAAACCGATCCCGCACCAGAGCTGAGGGACAGTGAGCAAAGCTGGAGATGCTGTTCTGTAGCACAGTGCCTTTTGGTATGTGCAAGGCACTGCAATCACTCTCTAGTTACACGTGAACATGTGCAGGACAGGGGAGGGCACTCAGTGTCCTGCTCTGTTGGTCTCTTCCTTGTTCCTCTGAGACAGGGCTTCTCAGTGAACCTGGAGCTCATGCTTGTCAATGAGTCTGGCAACTGTACAATCCTTCTGTCTTTACCTCCAGGAGTGTGAGTGATAGCCCAGCTTTTTATGCAGGTACTGGAATGCAAACTCTAGTTTGCCTGTTTAACCAGCAAGCCCTCTGCCTGGTATCAAGGCCCTGGTTTTGAAAATCCTAGGATTCAGAGGCATGGATTCCTGATTTCTCAGGATAGTATAGTTTGTTCTATAACACATGCACATACTCATACACACACACACACACACACACACACACACACACACACACACACACACACTGTTGTCTCAATCCATCTGTGTGATTCTCTTAAACATTACATCTCGATACCTGTCATGTAGATAAAGACTGCTTAGAGCAGTTATAGTCAAAACTGAGATCAAGCTGGGTGTGGTGGCACATGACTGTTATCTCAGCACTTGGGAGGAAGAGACAAGAGGACCAGTGCCAGCTTCAGCTACATAAGGAGTCTGGGACTAGGGCGAGTACATGAGACTCTTTCTCAAGAAAAAAAGACCTGAAAACAAAGCAACTAAGTTAAATCCCTTCCCGTGTGCTACAACACATGTTATTTCATCTTATCACTCTGTTTCCTCACCAATAAGAGGAGAATGTGGCAATTCTTCAATATGCGTGATGACAGAAGCCACCACACCTGTCATCAACGTAGCAAATTTTGCTCTCCAATTTTCTCTATGTGAAGCAATCAACTCTACCTAATTCACTGTTATTGCTGCAGTGCCCAGGTGAGTAAAGACCCAATAAATGCTACACAGAAGACCCTGAACACATACACAGAGTTTCTCTAGCCTTCTGTCCAAGAGTCAATCTTCAAATCAGTGAAGAGCCCCCAGATTCCTCCTGACCATCACACTGAGCTCACAGCAGACGTCAGAATACCCACCTGACAGTGCACATGAATGTGCAGACCCCCGACTCAAAACAGGTGTGGGAGGGCTTTAAACGTGACAGAGTAGCCACCTAAATTTTGTGGGGTTTATGAGTTCCGTGATTCACCAGTAAGTCAATGAAGTAACTGCAGAAGTTCTGAATATGAGGTCAGGGATCTGAGTTGTGGTTCCCTTAACCATTGATGGGCTGATTGACTGAGAAAATGGGCTTCCAGTTTTAAGGGTTTTAAAGAGAGATGATAAATATTCAACATCCCAGGCTATGGGGAATACACCCAACACAAACAAGATCACTTAGAAGGGATAAAGCACAATGCACATGGAACCTCCTGTAAAGCATAAAGAAGCAATGTCTGAGTTCCAAGTGTCCTTACAGTTAAGACATAACTGAGGGTAGCCACTAGAAAGTTGTAGATGCTAGGAAGGCAAGAGGCCCCAAGGATCCAACAGGGATGACATTAGCTGAAATACCCAACAAAGGGGAGAGAGAACCTGTAGAGACTGTCCCCCGGTTGAGGGATGGGGCCACCCACCCATCTCCAAAATATTAATATAGAATTGTTCCTGTCTAAAGGAAATGTAGGGACAAAGAGTGGAGCAGAGACTGAAGAAAAGGCCATCCAGAGACTGCCCCACCTAGGGATCCATCCCATCTGCAGACACCAAACCCAGACACTACTGCTGATGCCAAGGAGCGCTTGCTGACCAGAGCCTGGTGTGGCTGTCCCCTGAGAGGCTCTTCCAGAGCCTGACCAATACAGATGTGGATGCTCACAGCTAACTATCACACTGAGCACTGGGACCCCAGTGGAGAAGTCAGAGGAAGGACTGAAGGAGCTGAAGGGGTTTGCAACCCCATAAGAAGAACAATGATATCAACTAACTGAACCACCCAGAGCTCCCACGGACTAAACCACCAACCAAAGAGTAAACATGGAGGAACCCATTGCTCCAGCTGCTTATGTAGCAGAGGATTGCCTTATCTGGCATCAGTGGGAGGGGAGGCCCTTGGTCCTGTGGAGACTTGATACCCCAATGTAGGGGAATGCTAGGGAGGTGAGGTGGGATTGGGTGAGTGGGTGAGCTCCCTCATAAAAGCAGGGGGGAGGAGAGATGGGATAGAGGGTTTGCTGAGGGGAAACCGGGAAGGGGAATAACATTTGAAATGTAAATAAATAAAATAACCAATAAAAATAACATCAGAAGCAGTGGGTTAGTTGAGAATGGGTTGTACGTGTTTAGACAAAGCATAGCTAAAATTCCTATGAACTGGGTATGAACTCAGGTAAAAGGTAATTTCACAGCTGCACAAACCTGCAGATCCTAGCATGCCTCTCTGCTCACTGACATCATGGAACTGAGCCTGAGCCCTTCAGCTGGAATGCCATGCAGGCAGGCAGACACCAGGGAAGGAAAAAGCTAAAGGCCACACTCGGGGTGGGGGGTGTGGGGGTGTGGGGGTGTGAAGGCAAGAAATCCGACAAGCTCATGGGTATTCGTTAGGTATAACAGAAATAAGAACCTACTGCAAGCCTAGGAGAGACCCAGGAATACTCTTAGGCGCATGAACATCTGTAGAAAAGATGTGTAGGTGGCAGAAGGCTGCCAAACTGGCTACACGTCTCCACCTAGAGGACGCCTCCCGAGTGTTCTGTGGTTTCTTCACTGGATGGAGTAATGTTGCGGCACGACCCTGACTTCTACTGTTTCGAGTGGATTTTCCTGACATTGGGTTGTTGACCCTATAACTTGCTGTAGCTAATGGAAAGACACAGGAACAAGTACGTGCGGTGTCACCTTTCTTCTGCCTTGATGGCTGTGAGGGCTCTACCCTGCTAGATTCCGGTGCCTGTGATGAGCTAAAGCCGTTGGGCGCATGCACAAGAAATGGTTTCTGTCCTGTTTTGCTTTGAGACTATTCAGACTACGTAGCAAACTTTATTCCTTCACAGGGAATATCTGGCTCACAATGCCGTGTAAATGGTATTGCTAATTTAGATAACCCATTTCCATGTTCCCAATACAGCCTCCGTTTTACAACACGTATCTTCTTGCCCGGGTTGTGGAAGTATAAACATACATCTTTAAAGCTATGATGTAAAGCATTTTGGAAGAATATCAAAGACTTTCTAGTATTCCATAAATCTAAGTATCAATATGACACTTTTATGCTTTTTACTTTATCATATATAAATTCATATTTATTGAATTCACTCAATTTACTTAATATTCTTAAATGGGTGTTTGATCCAATTAAAAATTATTTTGAAATGTAATATATCAAACATATTCTTAGATAATTTTAATTTCCCAGAATAAAGTACTCATATGAATTAAATAAAATACTGCTTTTAAGTTCAACTTAGAGATCCTTTGGTTTCTTAATTTGTGGCTATCTGTCTTTGCTAAGAAAAGAATATAAAGGGCTGGTGAGATGGCTCAGTGTGTAAGAGCACCCGATTGCTCTTCCGAAGGTCCTGAGTTCAAATCCCAGCAACCACATGGTGGCTCACAACCATCTGTAACAAGATCTGACGCCCTCTTCTGGAGTGTATGAAGACAGCTACACTGTACTTACATATAATAAATAAATAAATCTTTAAAAAAAAAAAAAAGAAGAAAAGAATATAAAAAGCCTTAGCTGTGCCTAGCAGGGTATAATGTACTGGCTATGATCTTCCTCCACCTGCCCCATAGCTACAGTTTCTGTGGTTTCTGCTACCACACGCAATTCTAGTCTGAAAATATTAAACGGAAAATTCCAGAAGTAAAAATTTAATAATTTAGAAACCTGTTATAGCCTTGTTATTATTCCTTTATTTTTATTAGTTATTATTTTTAACTTCTTGCAATACTTAATTGACAAATTAATATTATTAATGGTGCAAGTGTACAAAAAATACAGTGTATTGTCCATGAGGTGGGTATACTTTACCATAAACACAAGTCCTATCATATGAAATTGAATAGCTAGACAATAACTAATACATTTCCAGGCTTAAACTCTACCAAGGGAAATGCTCAGGTGTCAGAAGTGAAGTTACTAAAAAGTCAATGAGCAGGAAAGATCTCCAGACTAGACAGACACAGTGCTGGAAGAAAGTCAAGGACCTGACATGTCATAGAAGGCTCTGGAAGAACTCCTAATTAAAACAGACAAGGAAGCCTGCACGGAAAGCCCTGGAAAGAACAGGCAGGTAAGTGTCTTTGGTAGAAGATAAACAGCGATCTCAAAGAGCTGAAGATACTAGCCAGGTGCTAAGCATGTCCTCATTTCTAGGACCTCAATGACAGACGAAACCCAAACCGCAAAATTAAAATGTAAATTTCACCTAGGATCAAAGAAGACAAATGACTTGGAGTTCCAGAACTAAGTATAAACTCACGTGATAGCACTGACTAGGAATCACTGGAAGTCCTCTTAGGAAAAATACAATCACACACACACACACACACACACACACACACACACACAGAGAGAGAGAGAGAGAGAGAGAGAGAGAGAGA
>NC_034590.1:129178101-129183591 GCF_900095145.1 Mus pahari | reverse complement strand
GAGAGAGAGAGAGAGAGAGAGAGAGAGAGAGAGAGAGAGAGAGACAGACAGAGACAGAGACAGAGAAGACAGAAAGAAAAAAAATGAAGTATGCTACTAGGAGCATTGTGAGTTGCTGCCAAGAGACTCAGTAAATGAGGGAGAAAGCAGTGATAGAAGTACTTTCAAAGATTATGAAAGAGACTTTTCATTATAATGAACAAGGAATAGTTTCCAACCATGGTGTTGAACCACTAAGATTGGACTAGGCAAGTAATGTCACTTAAACCCATGGTTTTAGTAGCCATGTTGCTTAAAAAGAAGTATCTAGCTGGATATGATGACACAAATCTTTAATCCCAGCACTCAAAAGGCAGAGACTGAGATAGAGGCAGGTGGATCTATGAGTTAGAGGTAAGACTGGTTTACATATCAAGTTTCAACTGAGTCAAGGCTTTGTCTCAAGAAAGAAAAAAAAGTTGTTTAAGAGCCAGTCACAATAGGCATTGTATTAATATCAACTAAATGGTTGTTATGCAGAAAACCACATTGTTAAGGTAGAAAATATATTATTTATTAATTAACAGAGATCATTTATCAGAGGCTGCAATAATCTAGAATGAATGAAGACTCTAACAATGGAGCTTCACGATATGTAAAACACGAATGCAATATAACTGAAATGTATAGTAGACTTCATAGAGAAAAAACTTGAATATATGTCTTAGGAATGTATTATTTTAAAAAACAAATACACAGGAACACAAGACACCTGGAGAATATAACGAATGCAAGTCTGCATTCAGTAAAAGCATACATGTTTCTAGAAGCAGCAAGCACATGGGATGCCAGTCCGAATTCACCCGAGGTCAGCATCAGACGTGCTATTCTTTAACTTCAGGCCATACATGTGAAATAAACCAACCTCCTAAGTACAGCGTAGAGACTGAAAAGCACTTGTAAGTGACCACAAAGTAAAGCCTACTTGACACAACTTGTCACAACAGTTTCAAAGAGGTGACAAGGAAAGTGACCTTGAATTCAAACATTAGAAAGTATGATGTGTTGAATTAACTAAAACTCCCAAGAAGTGAAGCCTTGCTGCTTTGGGTTTCGATGCTCTGACACTAACTCTGTGTCTCCTCTAATGATCTGAATGTCACCAAGTTCAGGGCCAGAGACATATTTGGAATTCTCCAGTGTAAGAATGGATCCTGTATAGGTTGATAGATTACGTACCCCTGGTGTTTATGCTTCTACGTAAAGGTGGGCCAACTGCACTGGTATGACAGACCTTTTATCACACAGAGCAACGAAGCATTGGAACTATCTATCACAGCTAAAGGCACCCTCTTACACTTAGGACAGCGATAAAATCAAATCCTTTCTACATTTCAAAGTGCCTAGCGAGTGTGTGTGTGTGTGTGTGTGTGTGTGTGTGTGTGAGTGTGCGTGTCTGTGTGTGTGTCTGTGTGTGTGCACACGCACACGCGCGCACGTGCAGGTTCTTTTAAATAAGAAATGAGCAATGAACCAACAACACTTGGCACACACAGCCAGCTCTACTAGATGTAATGTTTTCTGACAGGCATGCACACCCAGTAGCTGGCAGTGCCCCTTTCTCAGAATAGCATTGTTTAAAAAATTGGCAACTAAAAACTACAGCTTCACAAGAAACAATGTAGTAGGTCAAGTTGGGGTTGGTATTGTTCTCTAGAAAAGAACTCTTTGAGTGTACTGATACATTTTGGGAAAGGATTACATAAATAGAAGTATTCTCTAGGTCATAGTTTCTATAATTCTCCCGATTTCCTTCTCGTTAACAAAGATACACATGTACAATAAAATTGCTCTTGCCAGAAATGAGATAAAAAGAAAAACAAGAAACAAACAAAGACTTCCCTGGGGTATTCGCTGCTCTCTGTTACGGACATAAATCAGTTCAGTGGTTGGAAGACTGCCATCTCAAGATTCTTGTCTGATAAGGTGGCTGTGAGATTTAGCAGTAGTCCTTGTCACCCTGTCAACCCCAGAGCTCTTATCAAATTGCTCAGAGCAGGAGTAGGATGGACACACTCCAGGTTTCCCAACTCAGCTTCCCCAAGCCAAGAACAAGGAAAGAGCACACAGTGGGGAGCCGATCTCAGGCCCATAAAATCAGCTCTTGGCAACAATCGCCCTACCCAGTGGCCGGAGATCCGCTCTACACGCCAGCTCTGCAGCCAGGCAGGAAATCGAGTCTTAGATACCTCTCGGTCCAAGGGTGATGAAGACAGGATGAGGAGCCGAGAAAGAAGGGACACAGCAAGCAACAGAGAATATGCAGTGAGTGTTCACCCTGTGCTGCCTTCCCTAGGGGAATCGAGAGGAAAGACCTCCCTACTTCTACTACATCACACCTGCTGTTCTCATAGGACAGAAGTACATCCTTACATGGGGTTAAACTGTTGGAAGATGCACTGGGAGTGGGCTTTGGTGTTTTGAAAACCCATGCCCCTCCCAACGAAAGCTCTCACTGGATCAGATGTAAGTTCTCATGCCTGCTTGCTTGCCGCCATGCTCCCTGCCATGATAGTCATGGACATGCCCTCTGGAGCTATACCTCCAATAAACTTCTTTTTTCCTCTATAAGTTGCCTTGGTCCTGGTGCTCTGTCACAGAAGTAGAAAAGTAATTAAGACAGATTGTCTTCTGGCTTCTACAATGTGCATGCACACTTGCATGAATGCACACACACATACACATACTCATGCACTCACAGACATCCACATGTGCACACACACACACACACACACACACAAAGATTAAATCAGATGGGTATTGGGCACAATGAACATGCCTGTGGCCTTGCCACTCCGGAGGCTGAAGCAGGAGAACTGTGAACTTGAGGCCATCCTGAGCTGGGTTACAAAATTCCAGACCAGCCTCAGCCACATCACGAGGCCCTGGTTCAGTGTCAAGGAGATTAAATTAGATGTCAGGCCAACACTTTGAGGAAGGAAGATTTATAAAGTGCTTTGACAGTTCACAAGCAAAATTTCTCATAGGTATCTCAAACTCAACATGCACAAAACTGGATCTGCCATCTGTACAATTCAGCAATATCATACTTCATCTGCAGTAGATGTTTTGAAAGGCCCATAAATTCTCAGATCTTCCCTTTAAAAGGCAGAGCCTAATTCCTCTCCTTTCAGAATGGACTGAATTTGCACCCAAAGAATACAGTAAAAGGAGGTGATAACACATAAACCTTAAGGCAAGGTAGGTACCCAAGCCACAGTTTCCCTTTGTTCTCACTTGAATCAGAGTCTGTGGCAAGGTCTGGGAACCTGCTTCCTTGCTGTAAGGATACACAAGGCGCAGTGGGTAGAGGTTCAGGTGGCAAGGGACTAGGCTTCCCATAAAAACCCAGTAAAGAGGAGCTGGGGTGTGGCTTGATAATAGTGTCCTACCTCCTGATCCCTTGTACCAAAATCAAATGGGTAAAAATTCAGAGCAGAACATCTGTCCAACATCTGTCCAAAGCCATGGGAGCAAGCCCAGAAGAAGCCCCTCCCACCTCAGATGTCCTGGAGGCATCTTAATATAAAGCCCTCAGTCAGAACCACCTAGCTATTCTGCTCTTGAATTCTTACCACTCGAAACCTGGGAGATAAACATCTGCTGACTTAAACTGCTAAATAACACTGGGCATAATGTACTACACAGCATCAGCTAGCTGATAGAATTCCCTCCCTGTGAACATGGTCACACATCACTTGGGCACCCAAGCCCAGACCTGGCTCTTATTCTTCCCTAGATCCTGGCTTCCCAATCCAGTCAGCCACACAGTCCTACAGATTCACTTGGCCTCTCTCCATTTCTACTGGTTGTGGTGCTTCATCCTGTCAACTTGACATGGAAACAGAAGCTGCTAAGGAGCTAATCTCTGAGTGTGTCTGTGAGTGCATTTCCCAGAAACTTTAACTAAGGAAGGAATACCCACCCCACTGGGAAAAACGAATAAAGCACCTCTTCTTAATTTTTCTATGCCTTTATGTCTGTAGACTCAGTGTGATCAGCCGCCATCACGTTCCTGCTGATGTCCCTTTCTAACCATGATGGATTTTATCTCCTTAAAACATGAGCCAAACTGTACTCTTCTCTCCTTACTTAAATTGCTGTAATTCAGTTAAGTATTTGGTCACAGCAAAAAGAGTGATTGTCCTAGTTAGCTTCAGCTTCCACTTCAGTGACATCTGAGGCATCTCAACTGATAGGCTAGATCAGACTGGCCTGTGGTCACATCTATGAGGGAGTATCTTGATTGATGATTATTGTGGAATGATCCAGCCCACTGTAGGAGGTGTCAATCCCTAGGCAAGTGGGCTTGGGCTGTAGAAGAACTCAAGCCAGTAAGCAGTGTTCCTCCATAGTTTCTGCCATGAGTTTCTGCCTTGACTTCCCTCAGTGATAGACTGTGGCCCGAAAGTTGCTTTTGGTCATGGTACTTTGTAACCAGTAAATGGCAAGTTATAACAAGGGTTATTCTTGAAGAGTTCTCTTGACCTTTGTCTCTGATTTAGATTGTACTGCTTATATCCTCCAGATTGCTAACTGAACATGCTTGTTGGGTTCAACCTCGATGTTACTCTCTGGGGTCCTTCTTGCTACAGATGCCTGAAGAACAGAGTCCTGGCTCCAGAGCAGTCTCGAGAGGCCTTTGTGACCTGGCGTCTTACTCAGGCCCCTCTGCCCACTTGGCCTGTGAGCTCTGTTAATTCACTGCAGCTCAGTTGGCCAGCTCAGATGCTAGATGTGACCCTCAACTCTGAGGTGGTCAGGTCCCATAGAACCCTGTGCTGACCTCATATGCAGCCTTAGGGCATCCCTCTAGTCTCTGATTTGAAGCTTGCCTGCCTTCTCCTGTACTGCATGAAGCCAGTGGTCGTGGAGGACAGACACTCAAGTGCAGAGCATAGGACCACTCAGGGTGGCGAATAGGAGCTACTGAACACACACAAATATTTACATATGGGAAGAATTAAAGGGAAAAAAAGACACATGGCAAGTCCCCGGCATAGATAAAGCTCTGCGTTCAGTGCCTAGAACCAACAGAAACTTTTATTTTTTTCACACAGCCTTGTAGCTTAGCGTGGTCTGAGACTCCCAGTCTCCTCCTGGTACCATTGCATCTGGCTCCCTCAAATTATTATTTTCTTTACCATGGTTTTTCTGGAAAATGTGACTTGGGAATATTTGGTGACTCTTTCAGGTGTGTTTCAAAAAGAATTGCTCTGGAGGATATCATCCTGAGTGAGGTAACCCATTCACAAAAGAACTCGCTTGATATGCACTCACTGATAAGTGGATATTAGCCCAGAAACCTAGAATATCCAAGATACAATCTCCAAAACACAAGAAAATCAAGAATAAGGAAGACCAACATGTGGATACTTCATTCCTCCCTAAAATAGGGAATAAAATACCCATGAAAGAAGTTGCAGAGACAAAGTTTGGAGCTAAGACGAA
>NC_034590.1:129158281-129177891 GCF_900095145.1 Mus pahari | reverse complement strand
CTTGGTCTTGCAAACTTTATATGCCCCATACAAGGGAACACCAGGGCCAAGAAGTGGGAGTGAGTGGGCAGGGGAGCAGGGTGGGGGGAGGGTATAGGGGACATTCAGGATAGCATTTGAAATGTAAATGAAGAAAATATCTAATAAAATAAGCTAAAAAAAAAAAAGAATTGTTAACTTAAAGTATGCTAAGTAAAGTTAATCCAGGGAGCCACCTACTACCCTTCCCAGCAATAAAAGCAAGTAGAAGTGGGTTTAGATAAGGAAGAATGGAGGTGTAGGAGGAAAGGGGAGAAGAGTAGACTTTTGTTTCCCTCCAGAACTAGGATTGTCGATACCCAAGACAGCAGGCTCTGTTGGATGCTCAAGTAAGGGCAGAACCTCTGAGGTTCTTTAACCCTAGGCTCCTGCAGCCTCTGTACCCTGCTTCACCAGCTCAGCACCCAATGGCATGGAAGAGCTGTGCACAGGCTCCTCCTAGCCCCGCCTGCGGCTGGCGGAAACGAGCCGGGGGTAGGGGTTCTATTCCCACCACACCACCATGCCTTTGCTTATCTCCCTGTAGCTGAAGGGTGTGAGGACACTAAGATGTGTGGGATGATCTGGCACCAGAAATAGTAGTGACAGTAAAATACACAAACACGTTTCAACTGCTGCCCCAGCAGTTTTATACGCTGACCCAAAAGGTGTGGCAGAGGACCTGTGTCTTCCTGCTCCAAAGCTGGACACGGTGGAGGGGATTTGTTTTTGTTTTTTGTTTTGTTGTTGTTTTGTTTCATTCTGATTGTTATTGCCTATAAAGAGTCTAAGTGTGTTCAGTTTGCATGGCACATGTCAGCTTTGCCACTGAACACAAGCTATCTACGATGGAGTAGAAGTGAGTGGGTACACTGTGATCCAGGAGAAAGGGGTTGAGGCCCGCTCTTAATTCAGGGTCTGCCAAGTCTTTCCCTCTCCCACAAGGTAAAGCATACGTGGTAGGCTAACCCTGACCCAGACAGAACTGTGTTTGCCAACCTGTGCTCAAAAATCAAAGAGTCAGAAAAGCATTTTGCTTTCTTGATGTTGCATGCATTTTTTTTTTAAGTGTGAAGCTTTAATATTGGTGCAAATAGCACTCCTAAATGTGTCTGTGCTCTGATAAAGGGTGTAAATTGGGATGCTGTTTTGGGATATATTTAACAAAATGTTCAGCGGGACGGCTTTTGACAAGCCATTCTAAGAATGGTCATGTCTATCTGAGCACATATAAAAAGATGTTTAGCATGAACAAAACAACCAAACAACCCTTTTGTCAAGCAGTCTGAAATGAACACATAGGAGATCATGATTCAACCTTTTCCTAACCATCCATGCAAGATGAAGCCAGACCCACAATCCCCTGGTCTAAGCAGATGGCCAGCTTGAAGTACAGCCCTGGTCAGCTTGTGGAAGTATCCCATCTTCATCCAGAGAGAACAGCCCTTGCTTGGCTTTGGAGGGACAGAAAGCCACACCCCATTCTGCCCAGCCAGGCAATTCTCTTCAATTAACTTCCTCTCTCTCTTCTTCTCTAGTTTCTGTGCACACAGACTGGGTGATGTTTGTTTAGTATCTTGGGGTTATAGCAGAGAATTTCAAGGAAATATTAGGTCCAGTTGAGAGCCCCTTGTCATATCTCTTGTGGTTAAAAACAAAACAAAACAAAACCCAAAAACTTAAAAAATACATTTTTCCCTGGGCCTTGGTCACTGGCTGCTTATTTAGTTACTTAAGAAAAATTTCCACTGAAAGATACACACACACACACACACACACGGAAATGATTACTTTGTTGTTGTTTTTTTTAATAAAAACTAATCTAAATGACCATTAATAGGAAAGTGGTCAACTATAATATGACATTCACTATGGTAAAATTCTAAGTATACTGGTATGTAATAGTATTTAAGATATGTATAATTAAGAGGCTAAGTTAACAAGGCAGCATGCTTTGAGTGCTACTATTTACATAAAATTCATTACACCCATTTTTAAGTGTGTGTGTGTATGCGTATATGTGCATAGAATAAAATATACCACCAATTATGAATGTCTCTATGGGGTAGGTATAGAGAAGGAAGATATTTCTTTATTTTTCTGTAGTTTAAACTAAAAAAAAAAAAAAAATTCCCCAAGCATTTGGTAACATTAGAACATAAAAAAGATTTTGAAAATAATGAAATTCTTTAAGAATTTCCATAAATGGTGCGTGATGGTGGATATCTATAAATCCAGTGTGTGGGAAGTGGAGGCAAGAGGATCAGAAGTTTAAGAAAATCCTAGCTGTGTTTTGAGTTCAAGGTCTGCCTGGGATACATGAGAGCCTGTCCCACAGCAAAACAATGGAGGGGCAGGCAAGACAGCTGTGCCAATATAGGGCTTGTGGTCAAGTCTGATAATATGAATTCAGTCATCAGGACCCACATGACAAAAGGAGAGAGTACTCCTGCCAACTACCCTCTGACTGCTTCGTGCATGACCACCCCCAAAACAAGTGTAAAGAACAAAGCAATATAAATAAACAAAACCAAGAGTTTCTAGAAACCATTACTTACAAATTCAAATCACAGTAGAAATAAAAAGGGGGGGAGCTCTAAGGAAGTCATAATTCCCCTTGGTTTATCTGTAGCAATATTAGCTGTGGTGGTAAGCTCAGGCTGCAGCCAGCCAGCGCTACACAGCCGCCACTGCCCTCTGGCCATGTGTCCATCAGATTTGTTCATCTTCCCAAGCATTTTCTGATGATCTAATCACAGGAAGCGGAGGAGAAATGAAAATAACTCGGGCACTGGCAGCACTACCTGCATTTGCTGACCCATCCTTTGTAGTCTGCTGTCTTAAATTGACCTAGTTCCTTGTCGGTTTTGCATCCAGTTTTCAGCATCTGTCCACTATCATTTAACAGTTTCTCAGCCCCAGGGGTCTACCCCCCACCCCCACATACACACACATACACACTGGTCTCTTTTATTCTTGTTTGTCTATTTTTTTAGAATGACTATCTCTATTCTTGCTTTTGTTTTCAGCTCTGTATTCCCTTTGTTAGTTGCTTAGTTATGTTACTCTTGTCCCTGAGGAGCATAAAAATCAAATTGAATCAAAATAAACAAACTCTTGGACTCTCCTAAATACCTCCCTGGCTCAAAAGACGTCTTTACATTTTCCCCTGTAGTCCTAGAATTGATCCCAGGGTCTTGCAAAAATCAAGCCAAGTGGTCTCTCATTGAGCCTTGCTCTGAGCCTACTAGGCATTGCTTTCTGTGCCTGTTTCATATGTGAAGAGGGAAGATTCTGTCTAGACAAGTATAATGTCAGCTCCTGCAGTATGAGGAGCACAGCAACAGAAAAGCCATAAACCACTTGTCTCTTTGGTGACCAGCATCGTAGCTACCATCATCTTCTTCCTTCCCGATGGGTCAGTTATTTCCTGCTTTCCTCTGGCGTTAAATCCCTTTATCTGTTTAGCACCACACAATCACTATCTTGTTAAAACTCAAATCATTCCTTGGACCCCGCAGAAGGCTCTTGGGAGAAGCCTAGAGGCAGCCAGCTTGTTGCAAGACACAGGTAGATTCTGGAATCCACCCTGCAGTTCCAGTTTGGAAGACATAGTGCAAATGAAAAGGGGGGACTGGGATTCAAGTGTCCCCTGTGTCCTGGGGCAAATGAGACCCAGAGTGAGACTGTGGCACACATTTAAACCATTGTTCCCCAAGTCTGTACTCAGTACTACTGATGAAATCCAAAGACTCTTGGGCAAAATAATAGTTGGAAATGGCAGAGATGATGCAGGGTCCCCTGCTTCAGGGACCTTAGAACGTACATGGCCCTGGTACAGATCTCGAGACACTCTACAAAGGATAAATCTGTTCAACTTTGTTTCATTTCAAGGAAGCAAGCTTTTCTTATCTTTTTCTATTCATTCTTGTTCTGTTCTCAGACTAACACGTTCGCGTAGAACACACTTTGAGAATCACTGAGAGTCAAGTAACATGTGCAGACCTCTCTGGGCCTTATAGATTGTACTTAACAACCATCATATTGTCTGACAGAAATAATAAACCATTTCAGTCTAGTATGGTGGAGAGGTGTGAAAGAACAGCTCGGTCAATGGCAGGGGCAGTGTGTGGTGGAGGCTGTTCACATCACTGCAGAACAGGAAACTGGGCAGGGACAAGAAGGCAGGAGCCAGTAGCAACTCTAACACCCCAAGGTCTGCCTCTAATGGCCTACTTCCTCTTTAAGCCACACCTCCTAGGGCCTCTGCAGCTTTCCAAAACACTCGCCACATTCTATTCCAGAAATAAGCATTCTAACACGAGCCTGTCGGGTGTACTGTAGATGGGCCATTAACATCATCCCCCAGCTCCCAAGACATCTCAAAGTGCCAAATCCATCAGCCCCAACATCAAGAGTCCGCACAGTTCCCCAAACTGCTACAAAGTAAAAGTTCAAAGTCTCTCTTAGGACCCAAGACGAACTCTTTTTTGTTTGTTTTTTGTTTTTGTTTTTCGAGACAGGATTTCTCTGTGCAGTCCTGGCTGTCCTGGAACTCACTCTGTAGACCAGGCCTCGAACTCAGAAATCCGCCTGCCTCTGCCTCCCAAGTGCTGGGATTAAAGGCATGCACCACCACTGCCCAGCTTCAAGACGAACTCTTAACTGTGAACCTTAATAAACTCAGGAAGAAAGTTACACACTTCCAAGATACAGTGTCACTGAGGGAAAAAGTCCCCATTTTGAAGTTGAAAAATAGGGCCATGGAGAGAAAATGTAAGCCCAAAGCAAGACTGAACCCAGCAGGGAAAGCATTGAATCATGTCTGGCACCTAAGGCAATCAGCGACATGATCTGGGCTCCTATAGGCTTGGGCACTCCCATCCACATGACCTTACTGTTTACAGCTTAGACTGCCTCTCTCCTGGGACTAGCTCCACTAAGTGCCTAAGTGCCTATAGCTAGCACTGTTCCTGGCAGACATCACAACACATCTGGCATATCCAACAAATTAGGTCTCCATTTTTAACTTAGGTATACCTCCCAGAATTGCATAAAACCTTTTTAGGGCCTCCTCACAGGAAACTTGACCTTGCTACACATTACCTGACGTCAGAGGCTTTTCTGAAAATGCAGGTATAGGCCTCTGTAGCACTATAGCAATGGTATTCTGAGTGCCTTTAAGAGCAGCATGGTCTGTATAAAAATGAGTCCGATCAACAGCTCAAGAGGCAACCAGGCAGCCCTGGATCTCACTTGCAGCAGCCTCCCCCCCCCTGCCCCCTTTCCCCCCCCCCCTGGTTAAACCTGGGGGGAGTACTCCCTGTGCAGCCTTGTATGGATGGAAAGCCTGAAGGAGAATGCCCTCTTTTAAAGGGAACGTCTTTCAAATGGGTTTGTAGTTTAACAGCTTGAAGTGTGCCATGGGCTGGATACAGCCAGTCCTTGAATTGTCCTCAAGGCAACCCTCCCATTGTCCAGAGAAAACTGTGCAGCTGCTCATTAATGACTTTAATCTCTTCACAACTGAGGATTCTTTGTCCAAGCTAAGGGTTCTCCTTTTCTGGTCATAATGTCAAAACCTGCTAAACTTTTTGCTCTGGATTCTCACTATAAATCTGGCTAAAAGACCCAGCAGTTGCAGAACACTAGGCTGTCTTGAAATGCCCTCTATTAAATTAATGCTTATTATGTTTTAATTCAGTTTCACCCAGTTTTTGAGGACACAGGTAAACACACACACACTTTCTGCCAGAATGTCACATCGGTGGCCTCTGGTCTAATGTCTCATAAAGTCTTTGTTCTCATCTGGAACCTCGTGGGCACAGTCTTTGCTGTCAGCGCTTCTATGGACATTCGGGCTTTCCAGCCCCACACTGGGGTAGCACATTAAGCTCTGCTTATGAGATTCTAAGGCTTCTTTAGTTTGCATCATCAAACTTCCAAATTCAGTGGTCCAAGAGCCATGTGTTTAGGTTCCATCACAGCAAGGATGTTTTGTACTACTTATCTTTTTTTTTCTTTTTTCCCCCGAGACAGGGTTTCTCTGTGTAGTCCTGGCTGTCCTGGAACTCACTCTGTAGACCAGGCTGGCCTCGAACTCAGAAATCCGCCTGCCTCTGCCTCCCAAATGCTGGGATTAAAGGCGTGCGCCACCACGCCCGACTGTACTACTTTTCTTATTGATACTTTTGTACTGTTGCATCCTAAATAGCTGGCAGAAGTAGCCAGAGAGCTGGAATGTCTACTCTGGGCTCATGATTTCAGAGGGGTTTAGTTCACAACAGGAAAGACATGAGAGAGTTGCCCAGGTCAGCGCAATGGGAGGGCATGGCAGAGGCTGTTCACATCATGATGCACCAGGAACGGGAATCAGGGTGGGTGTAACTCCAAAGGTCTATGCCTGCCAGGTAGGCCCCATCTCCTAAAGCTTCTACACTTCCCAAAATAGTGCTCCAGGCTAAAAATTAAAAGTTTAAAATATAAGATGTAGGGGACATTTCCAATTATATATAAAATTAAATGATATATTTAAATTATATTTTATATTTATATTATACCTATAATTATACATAGCACACATTTCTACTGTCACCTCTACAGGTGGTCACTACTAACATTTTCAGAACACAGCCACCCCACTAGTTAGAAGTGTGATTCCACATTCCAGACCCATCACCCTGACTTGTCCTGAAACCACAGATAGCTGGGAACTCTATCCACATTGTTTTTCTTTCTTATAGAATTTATTTTATGAATTAGGAACAGTAAGACATTCACAACTAGTAGTAAAGTGGAATAACTGTAATAATATATCAAAAGCTATTTAAAGGTGAAGACAAGAGAATCACAAATTTGTGGACAGAAAAATTTAGTAAGACCCTATTTCAAAATAAAATTTAAAAGGGCTAGAAGTATAACCTGCTTGCCTAGCATACAAGATCTCCAGGGTTCTTAAAAAGCTATGATTTGCTCTCTCTTCCCCCCAGCAGACCCACTCTCTCAGGTTTATTCTTAGTGCTACAACAGAACACCAGCTCCCCTCCCCTCTGTCCACACCACCTGTGGCTCTCACAGACCATCCTCTCCTGACTACTCAGAAACTAGCATCGAAACCTATAGTCATCTCAAATCTAGATGCCTACATGCCAGCATAAAAACAAAATTAATAATACCCAGGACACTATTTACTAGAGCCCAGCTATTCTACCACAGCAGGCGCTGAGTATTCCAACATAGCTAAATACAAGTATAAGATCTTAGAACAAACTTTATGAGAAGAAGTGATGAAATATTAAAGAAAAGATTGTCTCAAGGAAAAGACAAGCAAACAATTAGAGGAAATGAATAAATCCCTCAAAGAAAGTCAAGAAAAACCAAACAAGCAGTTGATGGAAACAAAACCGTTCAAAACCGGAAAATGGAAATAAAAGCAATAAAGAAAACAGAAGCCATTCTGGAAAAGAAAAATTGGCAATTCAAAAAGGAGATACAGAGGCAAATTTCACCAAAAGAATACAAGCGATGGAAGAGAGACTCTCAGGCATTGAAGATAGTATAGAAGACAAGGATATATTTGTCAAATTAAAAATAATAATAATTCCTGACACAAAACAGACAGGAAGCTTGGGACACTATGAACAGACCAAACTGAAGAGGAATAGGAATAGAGGAAGGAGGAGAATCTCATCTCAAAGCCCCAGAAAATATTTTCAGCAAAATTTTCCTAACCTCAGTTAGGAAAGTCCTATAAAAGTACAAGAAGCACACAGACCATCAAATAGATTGGACCAGAAGAGAAAGTCTCCTTGGCATATTATAATCAAAACACTAAATGTACAGAACAAAAAAAAATATTAAAAGCTGCGAGGAAAAAAGGACAAGTAACATATAAAGGTAGACTTATTAGAATTACATCTGACTTCTCTCTCAGTGGAGACACTAAAAGCCAGAAGGGCCTGGGTAGAAGTGTTCAGACTCTAAGAGACCACAAATGCCAGCCCAGACTACTATACCTCCCAAAAAACTTTCAATTAGCATATATAAAAAACAAAAATTTCCATGATAAGATCAAATATAAACAATATCTATTTATAAATCCAGCTCTACAGAAGGTGCTAGAAAGAAAATTCCAAACTAAGAAGATTAACTGCAACAATGAAAACACAGGAAATAAATAATTTCACACCAGCGAAATTGAAAGAAGAAACATACACACACACACACACACACACACATACACACACACACCACCACCACCACCACCAACAACAACAACAAAATAACAAGAATCAGAAATCATTGCTCATTGATATCTATCAATGGACTCAATTCCCCCAATAAAAAGACAGTCTAACAGAATGAATCCAAAACCAGGATCCATCCTTCTGCTGCAACCAAGAAACACACCACACCTCACCATCAATGATTGACATTGCCTCATGGTAAAAGGTTGGGGAAAAAATATTCCAAGCAAAGGGACCCAAGAAGAAAGCTAGTATATCCATTTTAATATCTAACAAAATAGCTTTCAACCAAAACTAATCAAAAGAGACCCCAGTTTTGCAATACAAACCCTGCTATAGGTTAAGTCACATATTGACCCTCACACACTAATAGTGGGAGACTTTCATATCCCCCTCTCACCAATGTCATGTCATCTGGACAAAAACCAAACAGAGAAATAATGGAGCTAACAGGTGTTATGAACCAAATAGACCTAACAAATATTTATAGAACATTTCACCCAATAGCAAAAGAATACATGTTCCTCTCAGCACCTCATGAAACTTTCTCCAACAATTGAGCACACACTCACTCAAAGCCAGTTTCCACAGATACAGAAATAACTCCCTACATCCTAGCAGACCACCATGGATTAAAGCTGGATCTCAACAAGAACTGAAACAACAGAAAGCTTCCAAACTCATGGAAACTGAACAACTCTACTGAATTAAAAGTGAATCAAGACAAAAATAAGAAAGAAATTATTTTCTGGAATTCAATGAAAATAAATACATAACATACCCAAACTTATGGGGCATAATGAAAGCAGTGCTTTGGGAGTTTTGTAGCACTAAATAGCTACATAAAAAACTTGGAGAGATCTCACACTTAACAGCTTAGTAACTTAACAGCACATCTGAAAGCTTTAGAACAAAAAGAAGTAAGCACATGGAAAAGGAATAGATTACAAGAAATAATCAAACTAGGGCCTGAAGTTAGTAAAAGAGAACAATACAAACAATCAATGAAACAAAGAGTTGGTTCTTTGAGAAAATCAAAATAGACAATCCCTTATCCAAACTAACTAAAAGATGGAGAGAGGATATCTACATTAACAAAAGGAGGGGGGAGGGGACATAACAGCAGATACTGAGGAAATCCGGAAAATCATAAAGACATACTTTAAAACCTGTCCTCAACCAAACGGGAAAATCTAAAAGAAATGGATAATTTTCCCTATAGATACCATTTACCAGAGTTACATCAAGATCAGATGAACTATTTAAATAGACCTAAAACCCCTAGTGAAGCAGGAACCAGTTATTAAAAGCCTCCCAACTAAATAAAGTCCAGGACCAAATGGGTCTAGTGCAGAGTTCTACCAGTCTTTCAAATATGAGCTAACACAAACACTCCTCAAACTGCGTTACAAAAAAGAAGCAGAAAGAACATAGCAAAATTAATTTTACGAGTCCACAGTCAACACTGATACTCAAAGTACATAACTACTCTCAAAGAAAGAGAATTACAGACCAATTTCCCTCAGAAACATAGATGAAAAAAACAATTAAACGTCATAAAGGCAATTTACAGAAAGCCTATAGCCAACGTAACATTAAACGGGGAGAAACTCAAAGCGATTCCACTAAAATCAAGAACAAGATGTTGTTCATTCTCTGCATATCTTTTCAATATACACTTGAAGTTCTAGCTAGAGCAATGAAACCACTGAAGGAGATCAAGTATCTTTATTTGCAGATGATATGATAGTATACATAAGTAGCCCTAAGAATTTCACCAGGAAACTTCTACAGCTGATAAAGTTTCACCAAAGTGACTGGACACAAGATTAACTTTAAAAAAAGAAAAAAAAAATCAGTATCCCTTCTGTACACAAATTACAAAGGAACTGAGATAGAGATCAGGGAATCAACACCTTTCACAATATAAAATAATATAATAATATAATAATAATATAATAATATAATATAATAATATAAAATAGCTTGGGGTGACTCCAACAAAGCAAGTTAAAGACTTGTGTGACAAAACCTTCATGTCTGTAAAGAAAGAAATTGAAGAAGATATCAGAAGGTGGAAAGATCTCCACTGTTCATAGATTGCTGGTTTAACATAGTAAAAATGGCCATCCCCCAAAAGCAACCTGTAGATTTGGTGTAATCCCTATCGAAATTCCAACATGATTTTTGTTTTTTTTTACAAACTTTGAAAGAACAGTACTCCACTTCATATGAAACACACATACACACATAACGCTAGGATAGGTAAAACAATTCTGAACAATTAAAAAAAAATGCCGGAGGCATCACCAGCCCTGATTTCAAGTTGTACTGCAGAGATACATTGGCATAAAAACAGACACAGTGATCTATAGGATAGAACTGCAGATACAGATGTAAATCCATCTACCTATGGACACCTGATTTTTACTGAAAAAAGAAAAACAGACAGCATCTTCAACGAATGGGGCTGGTCAAGCTGGGTGTCTGCATGCAGACAAATGAAAATAAATCTATACCTCTCACCCCGCACAAACCTCAAGTCCAAGTAGATCAAAGACATAAAACTGGATACACTGAACCCGATAGAAGAGAAAGTAGGGAATGGATTTGAATGCATTGTCACAAGAAAGAGATAAGTTTCTGAGCAGAACACTGACAGTATAGACACAAAGATTAACAATTAATAAATGGGACCTCATGAAACTGAAAACCTCTGTATGCCAAAGGATTCCATCAATTGGACGAAATGGCAGTTTATAAAATGGTAAAAGATTTTTGCCAATTCTACACCCACTAGAGACCAATATTCAAAATATATAAAGGACTCAAGAAACTAGACATCAACAAACCAAATAATTCAATTTAAAAATGGGGTACAGATCTAAACATAGAATTCTTAATAGAGGAATTTCAACTCACCAAGAAACAAAGAAATGTTCAATCCCCTTAGCCACCAGGGAAATAAAAATCAAAACAACTCTGAGATTTCATCTTTCACCTGTCAGAATGGCTAAGATCAATAATACCAGTGACAGGTCATGCTGGCGAGGATCTGGAGCAAAGGAGACACTCCTCCATTACTGGTGGGATTGCAAACATGTACAGTTACTATGGAAACCAATATGGCAGTTGCTCAGAAAATTGGGAATCAATCTACCTCCAGACCCAGCTATACCACTCTTGGGCATCTACCCAAAGGACACTGCATCCCACCACAAAGACACTTGCTTAACTAAGTTCATTGTGGCTTTATTCATAATGGCTGGAAACCGGAAACAAACTAGATGTTCCTCAACCAAAGAATGGATAAAGAAAATATGGTACATTTACAGAATGAACTGTTACTCAGCTGTTAAAAGACATCATGAAATTTGAGGCAAATGGATGAAACTAGAAAAATCATCCTGAGTGAGAAAATCCAGACGCAGAATATGGGTTGTATGGTGGTAACTTAGGTTGGTCGCCTACAAGTCCTTTCTCCTTGGCTTACATATGGCTGCCATCACATGGTCTGTGTCTATGTGTATCCAAATCCACTCTTCTTACCAAGACACCAGTTAGGTTAGACAAATATGGCATCTATTCACTTACAAGTTGATATTAGCTGTTAAATAAGTGATAATCAAGCTACAATCCACAGATCCAAAGAGATTGAGTAAAGAGGAGGGCTTAGAGGGGGAAGGGGAAATGGAATGGATTTTATACATCTACTGGAGGCAGATGGAGATGGGTGTGGGAGGGATAGGGTAAGGGTGGAGATGGGACGGAGGGAGAGAGTGTGTGGAGAGATGACTGGAATTGGGGGACATCTGAGGGTGGTGTGGAAACCTAGTGCAGTAGAGACTTCTTGTAATCTGTGAGGGTGTGCTCTATAAGGACTCCTAGTAATAAGGTACATGGAGCTTAACTGGCCATCTCTTGTAGCCAGGAAAGCCTCCCAATAGCAGGACTAGATTTCATTTGGTTGAGTTGTTATCCAAGGAAGTCCTGTTGAAATTCCCAAACAACCCAGACTGATGCCTGGGAGGGGGAAAAAAAGAAAAAGAAAGAAAGAAAAAAAAAAAGCAGTAAGCTCTAGTAGGAGCTTTAATAAATACTGTGTTTTTATTTCTTCAAAAAAAGTTATGATTTATTTAGTTATGGAATTTGGCACTTAATACTTTTAGATCATGGTTGGCCACTGGTAACAGCAATAGCAGTTAGAGAAAACTTAATGAGTGACTATATTTAGATAGAACAGTGTTTCTGCCTAAATTCCTTTTTGATAATGACACATCCATTTCCCCTAGTACAAGTACAAGGATTAGTGAGTTGAGGTTAATCGTTCTGCCTTCAGGGACAATGAGGCCAGTCTAGTCCAACCAGCACAATTTCTACCCTCCACCTCTGACTGGTGCTAGGGTAAGCATATAACCGAAACTGTTCCAGTTAGACTCACTGCAGATTCTGCCCACAATTAGAAGGAATAAGTGCTTGCTGTGGAGATTGCCAGCTGCCAGGCATGGAAAACTCAGTGCATGTAGCAATAGCTGAGATTCAATAACTGAGACAAGACAACAGGGAAGAGGAAAAGGGAAGGAAGAGAAAGAAAAACCCTGACTATGATCTAAGTTTCTCTGCCCCATTCTGCCTAGAATCAAATGAGTTCCTGAAATCTTTTATAGTATGCACCATAGACTCAAAGTTGCTGTGAGAGATAAAATAGACTGGGAAAAAAATATGTGTATTCACAGATGCCTTTGTTTCTTTGTATGTACTCCACAAAGATTTGTTAGTTTTCCACTGTGGTCTGGAGGCGTTTAAGTGTCCTCTCGTTGTCATGATAGCAAAACAATTGGGTTTACACGTATACATTTCTGTTTATGAACATGGGGTAAGCTTCAGAACACTTGCAGAGCAACAGTCCTTGAAATTAGTGATTGATATATGTGTTGGATGAAAGCATCGCCCTGAGAGCCTGTCACACAGGAAAAAGACATGGGAGTGTGTTGCAGAGTCTGTTCACATCACGGTGGACTGGGAAGCAGAAAGATTGATTGGAAACAGGAGCGGGCATAACTGTCAAAGGCCTACATCTGCTAGATAAGGGTTTTTTTTTAAGTTGCTAATCAATAGCTATATTTAATTGATCTATATAATATACACTATTTGCTAGTTATTTTGATTACTAATTAATATATTTATAGAGAACCTGGGAGGGGATTTCCAGAGACGAGTAACAAAGTAGGGAGAGCCCACTGTGAACATAGGCAACACTATTCCATAAGCTGAGGACCAGACAAACAGAAAGGGGAAAGAAGGAGATATCAAAATACAAGAGCAAGCTAGGAGGGTTTAGGCATCCTGGACAATCCTGGTGAACATGCCACACCCTCCATGCCACAATGGACTGACACAGCTGAAGCTTTGAGCCCAAGTTTCTCCTCTCTTACGTTGTTTCTCTTGGGCATTTTCGTCACAGTAGTAGTAAAGCAAATGACCAATGCACATTTCAAAGAGATGACTCAAGTCTTTGACGAAAGAGCTACTATATTCCTACTGTTATTATTCCTACTCTTAGAGGGTTTGGAGTTAAACTAGGCCCTCTGGAGTGACTATAACTTATTAGAATTATTATTATTTAGAGCCCCAAACTTAGTATGAGCCTGAAGATAACCTTGAATTCATGATCCTCCCACATCGACCTTGCAAATGCTGGGATTAGGGGATGGACCACCGTGTCTGGCTTAGTTCCATGATGAGGACGCAACTTCAAAAGTGAGATAGACATTTACCAATTGATTTAAACCCATAGCCCATCACTGTGATTCGTGAACTTGGTCATGGAACCCAGAAATAAATCTAAGACTCATCACTTAAGTTTCTGGAAGCTGGGAACCTCTCACCACTGATGGAACCCTGAGGAACTCCTTATTGATCGGCTGTCACCTCCTAAGGCATCTGGTATAGGTTGAATTACATTTCCCCAAATTCATACCTTGAAGACTGGACCCCCTATAATATGCTATGTTGATGAACTCAAAAGTAAAAACACACTGCAAATATGAATGGCGTCATCCACACACTGGGGACCCAGACTGAAGAAAAGAGGAAAAAGTGAGAAACTTTCAACTAATTAATCAAAACAAAGTCATTGGGGAGGATCCCAGTCTAACCTAACTGGTGCTCTGGTAAGAAGAAGGGATTTGGACATGTACAGACACAGACTATGAGAAGGCCAAGGAGACATATGCAAGCCAAGGAGAAAAGACTCCGAAGAAACCAACTCAGCTACCACCTAAACCTCAAATTCTCCTTCCAGAGCTACGAGGAAATACAGTTTCATTGTATAAGTCACTCTGCTTGCACAACTTTGTTGAAGAAGTTCCAGCAAACTAACACGGGGAAAAATCTCCTCTGACAAATCATTTTGCAAAGAAGAACATTCTGGAAGGAGCTCATTAGCTCATGTCTCTCAGATGTCCTGTACTACTACTGCCTGACAGATCTAGACACATGCACAAAGTTAGGCCCCTAGGAGGGAGAGAAACCTTTACTTACACGTGCCCCACTGTATAGTTTAATCATGTTCTACAAACTCAATTTACAAGCCTTGATTAATTCCCTACTTTCCCAAGGGATACATTCACAAGGTTAACCTCATAAAGAGAATGGATTCATTTAGTCATTTCATTTTCATTGGTTTGTCTTCATGGTGTAAGGGTAGAAAGCTGTTTACGGAGAAACTGCTCGTGCTTTTAAGCAATGGTCACAGACTCACAGTTCTAAATGGGATTTCATGAGCCTGTCTTATACAGACCTCTCACTTTCTAGTTACCAGGTTCCTGGTAGCAGATAATAGTACTGAGGGTGCAGCTCAAAATATGACTTAGAAAAGAATGTACTGCTCATACAGAGGACCCAGGTCTAGTTCCCAGCATGTCTTCAGTGGGAAATAAAGGTCATACCCAAAGTTCAGTGCACACTCACCAAGCTAGTGAGAAGTAAGCTCATGCTAAAGTCAAACTGGAAAATATACAAATGCTTATAACTCCAGTGTCAGAGGATCCGATGCCCTCTTCTGCCCTCCACAGGCCCCTGCACACACATGGTACACTTATATACACCTGGGGCCACACACACACACACAATTTGTTTACTGTATTTAAAATTAGTGATGGGAAATACAATTAACAGCCAATAATCAGTTCACACTCACCAAGCTAGAGAGAATCAAGCTTGAGCTAAAGTTAAACACTCAAATACACAAGACATCATGAAAGGCTCATCATAGGGGATCTAGTCTCTGACTGCACAGTAATGGAGGAGGCTTGATTACCTCTGACTTAGACTAACACCAAAGAAAGCATCCTCATGGCGTGGAGAGGCATGGTGCTTGTCCATCCCCAGCCTGACTTTTCTCCGTCATCACTACCAGTTTTTCCTTACTTCAGTAGCATCAACTTTCCATTCATCTGTCTTTCCTGCCTAATCTCTCTCCTGTTCCCTGCACTCCTGGGATCATATGGTGTTTTTACTCCTGCTTTATTTTAGCTAGAGTTAGCTACTTCTAGAACTTCCCATTTCATCAACCTTTCTGAGATATTTCTGGGATGAGGGGAGGGGATGGGAAAATATGATTGCTAACTGGTGACATTTTTATTCCATTTTTATCCCCTTGCTTCCTGATTCTCTTGTTCATGGGCAGTGGTAGCTTGAGAACTGGGACTCCCAAGCTGGATTTGGATAACACGAAACTTTGCTTTTCAGAGCAGTGTGGAAAGCATGTATTTGGCTACTACATTTTAAACTAGAAGTGACTTGAGGGAAAAATAAAATCTGTCTGTAAGATGAAAATATACCTGAATCATCATGGCTTCCAGACCAGCCTCCCATGAACCCTGACAGATGTGGCTTCTGCCTGATGCTCACTGATTGCCTCGCAGACTGTTCTGGGGAAAAGTTCAACAGACACTTGAATGTTGGCAGCATACAGAAGTGTTAACTCGTCTGGGAGAAGGGAATTACAAAACGAATGGCTCAGAAACACATCTGCTCTCCATGAATCTAAAAATCAAGGAGACCAGAGAGAAAAGACAGACAAATCCACACAGAACAGCACAGGAAGGGCTGGACGCATTGGTGGTGATTTTGGAAATGGATAGACAGGAGTAACACCTAGAGGAGTCATCTCCCAGTAGCAGGAGGGCAAAGCCCCAGTTGAGCTCTCCAGATAACAGCTGGCGATCGGTACTACTGGGAAGCAATAAAGAGCAATAAAACAGCCTTCGTATCCTCCTGGATCTCCCCAGGCCTCTATGCCAACCGTCAAGACTCACTCTGTTGTTACAACCTATGAGTCACTCTCTAGATCTTGCCATGGGCGGTGTTTGGTCTGATCCTGTGTTCCAGCTGGTAATTCTAAGATGAGTCACACAACCATTGCCCAGGAGGGAATAACCAAAGGACAATCTCCCCTTGTTCTTCATACTCTTCCGTAGTACTACACCACAGTCTATATAGGAGGCTGCAGGAAGCGTATAGAGACCAAGGGACACTCTGGGGCCACGGAGGGCTGAAGACAGACCTGGGTTTTCCTTTTCAGCGGGTGCCACTGCCTGAGTTGGAGTGATCTTGCTCTGAAGAGGGGAGTTGCGCTTTCTTAACCTTGCTTATATTAAGCAACTCACCAAAGCAGCAAACTCCCGTCAGGATGAATAAACAGATGTCTGATGAAGAAGAGCCCAGAGTAATTCCAGGCACTGATCTGCTGCCCCCATCTTAACCGTATATCCTTAAGCTCTACATTCTTCTCAGTTGCAGTAAAACCACCTGGACTGTGTGACCCCCATAAAGGTTGACATAAGACTGCTCGCCGTCTCAGAAAAGCCTGCTTCACCACCCCGCTATCCGCCACACCCTGAGCTGGAGAACTAACTCTCAATTTATCAATTCCTTCTTTATTATTCCCTGAACACAGGTTTATCCTTTAAAAAAAAAAAAAAAAAAAGATGGCTCAAGCCCTTTGAGGGTCATATTGTCAGCTCAGAGACTGACCATGAACCTAACCAGTTAGCATTTTGCCCTGGTAAATAAAGTTGCTTTTTGGTTTATATCTGACTTTGGTGGTCCTTTTCGCATTATTTGCATGCTTGATGACCCCAATGTCCAACCTCAAGCTTGACAAGCTCCTGAGCAACAACCCATGGGTCCTCACTGTCTTCCATTTCCAAGTCTTCCAATTTTCTTCCTGTCTGTGGCTCTGAAACTTTCTCCCTCATTCTGATGCCAGGCTCAGGTTCAGTCCTGTAATGTACAGTCAGATTTCCACCTGCTGTCATATTGAGTCCACTGTCCCCGCACCACTGAGGCAGCCCTAACTCAAAAAACATTGGCTTTCCGCAGCCAACAAAAAACATTTAATTCAAAGGGTTTTTGTTGTTGTTCAAATCTCAGGACTCAGCCATTTAGTCAATCTTCCCTAACTCCCCTAATTGATCTACTGTCTATGCACAATCAAATTCTCTTAGTCTTCCATGTGTTACTGAAGGCTCTCTTGTCTATACTTGGATTATGGAATTCTACCCACCAGAAACACTTTCTCTCCCAACCTGCCAACTCTACCCTATCCCCATCTCTACCTTATCCTCACCATCCCCAACTCTACTCAATCCCTAACTACACCCTATCCCCACAGCTAATTTATCTCCACCTCTACCCTATCCCCAACTCTACCCTATCACTAACTGTACTCTAAACCAAACTCTACAGTATCCCTAACTCTACACTATCCCTAACTCCACCCTATACCCAATTCTACCCTATTCCCACCTCTACCCTATGCCTAACTCCAACCTATCCCAAACTCTACCCTATCCCTAACTTTACCCTATCCCTAACTCCACCCTATCCCTAACTCCACCCTATCCCTAACTCCACCCTATCCCTAACTCCACCCTATCCCAAACTCTACTCTATCCCTAACTTTACCCTATCCCTAACTCCACCCTATCCCTAACTCTACCCTATCCCTAACTCCACCCTATCCCTAACTCCACCCTATCCNACCCTATCCCTAACTCTACCCTATCCCTAACTCCACCCTATCCCTAACTCCACCCTATCCCTAACTCCACCCTATCCCTAACTCCACCCTATCCCTAACTCCACCCTATCCCTAACTCTACCCTATCCCTAACTCTACCCTATCCCTAACTCCATCTCATCCCCAATAAACCTCCCATTCTTGTCCTCTACCATGAAGGAACAGGAGCAGCCTAATCTCTTACCTCAAAGCTCCCAGAGTCCCTCAGTTGTCCCTCTTACTGAACTGCCTTCACTCTGTCCTTGGCAAGCCAGTTGTTTCACTTTCTCCTCCCAATGAAAGTGAAGAAAGAGAGTGAATCCTAATTAGCTTTGGATCACATGCAGCCCTAAGGTAAAACATTCTGCTCATAATAAATATACCTGGGCTGAGAGTTTGGTTTCACTCTCTAGACGCAAGCGCAGAGGTTGTAAACTAGGAAGTGCCACCTTTCTCCTGAACATAGAAGTCTGGTAGGTGTTTTGCTTTACCCAGCACTGAGAAATTTAAATATATGGGCTTAATTTTACTAAAAGCTCAAAGCCACTGAAGGTTGAAAAACTAATGGAATGAAAAAAAGAAGTTCACTTAGATGCACCAAAGAGAGACCCGCCCAGGGGAAAGTTAACCCAACTTCTGGTTAAATGGAAGCCCTGGGTGGGAGCGGGGGTGGGGCTTCAAGCTTTGTTTAGGTTCTAGAAGCCACCTTTGCATGACAAAGCGGCACCTCCAGGGGAATCTTTAGATTACCTAAAATTCCCCCCCCCCTTGATGCCCTAAGACGTTGCTGGCTCCCCAAAATCAACAGACTCACCTTCTTTTATTTGCCTTTGAATAAAGGGCAAGGAGATTCAAGCCATTGTAATGCACTTTCTCCTATCCTATGAGAGTTTAATTTGTCAATAGAGATATTTCTAGAAGAGCAGTGGGCATTTTTTTTTTGTTGTTTTGTTTTCGAGGTGTGTAGATATAAAATTTCTCAACAATTGACATCCCACAGTCTATTTTCTTTACTATTTAAATTTAATTATCCTAGATTTTTATGTTCTGGGCATATTACCAATTATGATGAAAGAAAACTTTCATCACATGAAGACTTTGAGATGGCTTATTCTGAAGCAGCTCCCATCTTCCTCTGTGGGAGGTAGGGGGTGGGGGGAGTTGAGGAGGGGGGAGGGGTAGAGATGGGGATGGTGCTAGAGCCCAGGAGCTCTGAACTGGAGTGACTAGGCAGGGCTGAGCAGGGTGGGAGCTGGGGCTGGGGCTGGGGCTGGGGTAGC
>NC_034590.1:129136680-129158055 GCF_900095145.1 Mus pahari | reverse complement strand
GGCTGGGGCTGGGGCTGGGGCTGGGGCTGGGGCTGGGGCTGGGGCTGGGGCTGGGTAGGCTAGGTGGAGTTGGGGTGGAGCTGGGGTTAGGGGCACTTTTCCTGGTTGGAAATGCGTCTAAAAACTACTCACAAAGTCAGTTATCTGTGACTAATCAGCAGAGAATCGGGCAATTGGTGAAAGGATACCCATCTCTTAAAACATGGCCAGTGCTCTCTTTCCAGGGCGGGATCTTCCACCCATCCGATTTCTGCCACCCATCCCCTCTGCAGGGTAGAAATCGAATGTTATAGTCTAAAGTGGCCAGGGGCACTTTATCGTTAATTGCTTACACAATTTACTTTTTCAGCGAAATACTGACATTTCATACATAAAATGGTGCTTCTGTCTCTTGATTCTGATAGGACAATTCGAGTAGCAGAAGCCCATTTTTGAGGGTGACCTACTTCTGTAGCTTAGAAATCAGGTAGGTTGTAAATGTTCTAAGATTTATCAGAAAAATATTGAGAAGTGGGTGTTGTTATACGAGCTTCGATAACTTTTAGAAACACAAAATGTGAACTCCTCACTACTACGGCAGCCTGCCCACCAAACATCCGGACATTACAGTAATCCTCTCTCAGCGGTCTCAACAGTTTTAACACGGTCACTACTTCTAATTTTTTTTGTCTGCATATTTATCCTAGACATAAATGAATAAAAATTGATTATAGCTATGCAGAGGTGTGTTAGATAATTGTCTGCAGCCAGGAAGGGGACGAGAAAGCGAAAGCTTGCCTTGCTCCTTGGTTCTGAGCTTGGTCAGAATGAATTACACGCAGCTGTCGGGTGTCAGGGGTGAGGGACCAGGCAGAATCCAGGCTCCTCTTGCCCCCTCCTCCCTCCTCCAACTTCCCAGCGGCAATAGACAGGCTTCAAGAACGACAGTCTCCATTGCAATCTCTCCTCGCCCGGCCCAATCTTCCTAAAGTCTGACCAGGAGCCACCTACCTTCTGAGGGTGACGGAGGCTTGCTAGCGGGAGGAACAGAAAGATGCGCGGTTCTGACGCTTCAGCATCTCCCTTCTGGAGCAGTTAGCACCAAGTACAGATTCGCCTCCATTTTCTGGTCACGTGATCCCTGGCACATCTAAATAAGGCTGATCACCTGCCTCCTAGGTCTCCTAGTGCACCAGCCTGCTGTGCCTGGCGCTGGAGCAGAAGCTGGGCAGGGCAGCGTTTGGGAATAGAAAATACTCCCGCGGGGTTACGGAGTCACAAATACCCTCTTGATTTTTATGTCATTTTTACGAAAGCTGCTGCCACTCCTTTCTCTGAATAAGGCTGCATTTGAATTTCTTCAACATACAAGTTTGAAAGAGATTCCGTCCCTAGAAACCTTTTAAACACACACACACACACACACACACACACAACCTCTACAGTGTATCTATAAAATAAGGTAATTGAGTATTTAATGAACAATGATTAAGATAATACAGAGAACCATAAACAACATAGGAAAATGGTTCTAGAAAAAAAGTGTCAGAAAGTTCTAGAAAAGCCAGGATGCCCTCCCAAGATTCATACAGCTTTAACTCTAAGGCACATGGTGGATTAAATATCCTGCAAACAGAGATTTGAGTTTGAATCTAACCTCACTTACTAGCAAGTTTGGAGGAGACTGACTAAACAGCATGGTGCCTCAGCCCTCCAGCTCACAAAAATAGCAATAATAATGCTACTTTAAAACTGTAAGAAAACCTATCCTGCAGGGCTGGGTTGAAGTAGCTTTGCAGCAAATGTTCACTACTATTAATTCTAAAATTGCCAGCAGAGACTAGGGATGTCATTCTGCTGGTAAAGCATTTGTCTCTTGTGTACAGCGATCTTGGATTCAATCTTAATAAACCAGGCATGGTGATGCACACCTATAATCCCAGCATCCAGGTGGAAGCAGAGGACCACACTGCTAGGGTCATCTTTAGCACAATAGCAGTTGTGAAGTCAGTCTGTGTTGCACAAGACCCTCTCCAAATGAATGAATGATTCAATGAGTAAGTGAATATATATATATATATATATATATATATATATATGTCATCTGGAATACTGATGTAATTATGGCAAGTAAAGCATCAAAGGACATTTATATAACAGATGGGAACATAAGTTTTAGCCCAATTATTATTTATGTATTTATTGAAAAAGGGTTTTGCTATGTTGAAGTTGGCCTCAAACTAATGGTGGTCCTCCTGTCTCTGGAATTACAAATGTGAGTCACCATGCCCAAACTTTATACCAACTCTTAATTAGAGACATTTTTAAAGCTCACATTTTGGTGGCTGGGGAGATCGCACTGTGATTAAGTATGTTTCCTGTTCTTGCAGAGGACCCAGATTCAGTTCCTAGCACCCACACTAGGTGACTTACAACCACCTGTAACTTCAGCACCATGGCATCTGACACCCTCTTGAGCCTCCTCCGGGTACCAGCATACAAATGGTACACATAAACTCATGCAAACACAGGTACACACACACACACACACACACACACACAACCTCTACAGTGTATCTATAAAATAAGGTAATTGAGTATTTAATGAACAATGATTAAGATAATACAGAGAACCATAAACAACATAGGAAAATGGTTCTAGAAAAAAAGTGTCAGAAAGTTCTAGAAAAGCCAGGATGCCCTCCCAAGATTCATACAGCTTTAACTCTAAGGCACATGGTGGATTAAATATCCTGCAAACAGAGATTTGAGTTTGAATCTAACCTCACTTACTAGCAAGTTTGGAGGAGACTGACTAAACAGCATGGTGCCTCAGCCCTCCAGCTCACAAAAATAGCAATAATAATGCTACTTTAAAACTGTAAGAAAACCTATCCTGCAGGGCTGGGTTGAAGTAGCTTTGCAGCAAATGTTCACTACTATTAATTCTAAAATTGCCAGCAGAGACTAGGGATGTCATTCTGCTGGTAAAGCATTTGTCTCTTGTGTACAGCGATCTTGGATTCAATCTTAATAAACCAGGCATGGTGATGCACACCTATAATCCCAGCATCCAGGTGGAAGCAGAGGACCACACTGCTAGGGTCATCTTTAGCACAATAGCAGTTGTGAAGTCAGTCTGTGTTGCACAAGACCCTCTCCAAATGAATGAATGATTCAATGAGTAAGTGAATATATATATATATATATATATATATATATATATGTCATCTGGAATACTGATGTAATTATGGCAAGTAAAGCATCAAAGGACATTTATATAACAGATGGGAACATAAGTTTTAGCCCAATTATTATTTATGTATTTATTGAAAAAGGGTTTTGCTATGTTGAAGTTGGCCTCAAACTAATGGTGGTCCTCCTGTCTCTGGAATTACAAATGTGAGTCACCATGCCCAAACTTTATACCAACTCTTAATTAGAGACATTTTTAAAGCTCACATTTTGGTGGCTGGGGAGATCGCACTGTGATTAAGTATGTTTCCTGTTCTTGCAGAGGACCCAGATTCAGTTCCTAGCACCCACACTAGGTGACTTACAACCACCTGTAACTTCAGCACCATGGCATCTGACACCCTCTTGAGCCTCCTCCGGGTACCAGCATACAAATGGTACACATAAACTCATGCAAACACAGGTACACACACACACACACACACACACACACACACACACACACACACACATAAGTAAATTAAATGTTTTTTAAAACCTCAAAGTTTTTGTAAAGTTGTAAAGGCTTTAATTTTATGAATATCAATTTCTTTTATCAGATTAAAAAATATGGATGGTCTAGGCTCCACCCAACAGTTACATACCAACAGCCAGATACAGCCTGGCTTGCTATAAAAGGACTGTTTGCTCTCTCTCTCTCTCTCTCTCTCTCTCTCTCTCTCTCTCTCTCTCTCTCTCTCTCTCTCTCTTCCTGTACTCCCCCTCTCCCCCCTCTCCCTCCCTCCTTCTCTATGTGTTCTCAGCTGGCCTCTTCCTTTCTTTCCTCTCTTTCTGTCCCTCTCTGTCCCCTTTCTTTCCCACACTCCCTTCTTACCCCACTTCTCATGCCCCGAATAAATTTTATTATTTTATACTAGACCCATCGTCATATGGCTGGTACCTCAGCATGGGCCCACTAAGGCATTCCCCTCCTGTTGCATCATGCTGCCAAATTATAAAACTTATCAATAATCATAAAAATCAACTTGAAAAATAAGAAGAAATCCTATGGGCTATACAGCCATCTTTGGTGGTGGAAGCAGTGGGACTGTGTTAGAGTAAGGTGATGGGACAGTTTGGGGTCATCTCTAACTGATGTAATGCTAACATAAAAAAAAAAAATCTAAGTACTCAGCAGAATGCGGTGCCGATAAAAAGGTATTAAATTCTTCTTGATTGAAGGCATTTAGTGTCTTCCTCCTGGCTTAGGGACAGCAAGTAAAGGAAAAGGCACACATTTTTATATCTTTACTTAACTAAAGTCTACACAATTCATTAGAATTGCCAGGCATGGTGGCACATACCTTCCTCTCAGTGCTTGGGAGACAGAGGCCAGCAGATTTCTATGAGTTCAAGGCCAGCCTGGCCCGCAAAGCAAGCTCCCAACTCACCAGGATTCTGTGTGAGACAGTCTCAAAACAAAACAAGACAAACAAACAAACAAGCAAAGTCATCAGAATTATTAGTAGTTATGAGAAACCCTTCTCGAGTAACATATTCAGTGGCGGCAACACTGTGATTCCAAGGTCACGTCAGGTGGCGGAAGTTCAGCTCAAGAACAAATGGATGCCCGGAGTCAGGATGAGCCACACTGCATCAAGAGAGGGAGGAAGGCTATGACGCCTGGGGAATGCACCTGTTCAGGGTGAAGGCTGAGAACGGTTTTCAATCACATCCGTTCTAAAACTCAGAAGTTGCTATGGAGACTGACTACATTTTTGCCGATGGGGGCATGGTATAGAGGTTAAGAATACTTGCTGCTCTTGTAGAAGAGTTCGGTTCTTAGCACTCAACTTAAAGACCTCATAATTGCCTGTAACTCCAGCTCCTGGGGACTCTGACACCCTCTTCTGGCTTCTGCTGGCACCCGTCATCATGTACAAATGTTGGCACACAAACAGACACATATATAACCCAATTAAAAAATTTTAAATCTTTAAATTATATGCCACAAGGATAATCATAAATACTTTAACATTCTTTAAAGATGCTGCATTAAAGGGAGGATACAGGCCGCTGCTGCTGACAATACTTCCTTCTGTCTTAGAGGATGTACCTGGATACCCAGGCTATAAAAAGATGGAGTAGTCCTAGCTTAGCATTAGTACTTGAGCAAAGGTGTTAATTTGTTTTTATATGGAGGCAGTTACTTTATTTATTTGTTTTTAAATAAATCACTACTTAAATGCAGTAAGTAACATCCTGGTTATTGTATTAGCAAAAAGAGTAGACATCACACTCTCCAGTAGAGTTGATATTATATTCTCAGGACCTAATTGCTACTTTCCAATGGTTATCTACTCAATTGAGTTTCAAAAGGTAAAATTTGAAAGGTCTTTGAAGATTATGTATTTTCAACTGCTGCTTGAGTTGAGTGTATAAATGATGAGTAAGTAGACTGTTCTTCTCCGACAAAGAAAAGGACACCCTGATTGAAGAGACTGTAAAAGCCATGAAGTAGACAACGATGACCAAAAGTGATCAAGAAAGGCCCCAGTTAGGCATTTTTCTCAACAAGGTTCAATGAAATGAATAAAGACACTTTAAGAAAGTTAAAGGGCTCTAAAAACCTTGGAGGACCACCAGGAAACAAGCAACTTTGGTCTCAAATTACAAGAGAAAGGATTAAAAAAAAAAAACCAACTTTTAAACAAAAAGGTACATATTATTCACAATTAAGTGTAGTGTCTCCCTTTCAGCAAGGGAATTAAAAACATTTGAATATTTGAATTTGTCACAGTGTCGTTAAAAGCAAATTTTTTTTTTGTTTTTGGTTTTTGGTTTTTGGTTTTTCGAGACAGGGTTTCTCTGTATAGCCCTGGTCTGTGCATATCCTTTTAATCCCTGCACTCAGGAGGCAGAGGCAGGAGGATCAGTCAAGTTCAAGGGCAGCTTGGTCTGTATTACAAGCTCTAAGCCAGTCATGCTGTGTGTAATGAGACAAGGTCTCATAAAAGAAAGAAAGTGGGCAAACATTTTTGTTGTTGTTGTTGTTGTTTGTTTGTTTGTGTTTTGTTTAATCAGGCGAACTTGCCAGGCACATACTATTTGGCAGTCCCTATTCTAAGTATCTTGGGTATTATGCTTCATAAGACAAACCAGATTTATGCTTTCTTGAAAGTTACAGTCTCACAGATGGAGACAGAAAATCAACAAACGAATGGGAGCTCTCTTCAGATTCGAAAGAAGAGGAAGAAAGCAAGGCTCTGGGATGGGCCTGCTCTCCACTCTGCATCTGGGGCTGGGGGATGCTGTGAGATGTCACAGAGTGCTTCACCTCCACTCCCTCTAAGATTGACACCCTCCTCAGCGTGTCAATCAACATGTCTCCAGACATTAGCAAATAGAAGGGACAAAATCAGGATGGTGGCACAGGTCTTTAATCCCAGCACTGGGAAGGCTGAGGCGGGCAGATTTCTGTTTGATGCCAGCCTGGTCTATAGAGGGAGTTTCAGGACAGCCAGGACTACACAGGGAGACTCTGTCTCAAAAACCAAAATAAACCAGACAAACAAACAAACAAAAAAATAGATGAGGCAAAAACCATTGCTGATTTGGGACCAATAGTTAAGGAGTGGGCACCACTCAGACTGGCCAAACTCCTTCAGGTAGTTGCCCTTCTTCACACTTATTTCTCTTCCCTAAATCCTGATGGGTTCAGGCTGCCACTCCCCTCATCAGAGTCAGGGCACACACTAACAGCTACACTACTACTGTCCTGGACCAATTGCACTATTCACCGTGGGCGCCTCACACTCTGCCACCGGCTTCGTAAATGTGACAGAATTAAATCTCCCTTGAATTTTCCTAATTTGAAAGTATAATCTATCTTTTTGGCTGTGCCCTAAAATACCAAGACACTGCTTTAGAAGGCCACGATGTTGGGGTCGATGTGATGTCTCAGTGGGTAAAGGAGCTTGCTGCTAAATACACCAACCTGAGTTCAAACTGCAGGGCCTGAACGGTGGAAGGAGAGAATCAGCTCCCCAAAGCAGTGCATCATGCATTGTGGCATGCAGGAGTGGGGTGCAAACACAGGCAGGCAGGCAGGCAGGCAGGCAGGCAGGCAGGCAGATACAAACACAAACGTATCTTAGAAAGAAAGCCACATTGTCTCATTGTCTTCAATACCATCGTTTTCCACCAGCTTTTCTTCTGAAGGTAGCTCTGCCACTTACTTACTCTGCATTTCAAGCCCAGCCTGGGGTACACTGTGGCCTCCCACACAGGTTAGAAGATGGCAGCATAGACAGGCTCTTCAATGCTGTCCCTCCCTCCGAGCAGCCGTGGGAGGGGCACAAGAGCTGCCCCTTGTAAAGTTTCTAAACATCTACAATCATTTGGAAAACTGAAAGGGAACACTGAAGGATTTTGGCTTCCTTCTGTTCTCCAGCCCCCTTGAGCTAGAACTACAAAGTTTCAGCAGAAGCCGCCACTGAACCGGAAATAGTCTTCTCTGCTATGATGAGAAATCTGTGTTCAGGCTGAAGGAGCTGAGGGTAGGGAGTGGGGTGGTAAGAGTGAGATGTCAGGAGCGAGAGTTGACTCAGCCACCTTCAACCTAGCTCTCCAAACACTGAAACTCTTAAGCCTTTTGTGATTTTCAGTGGGTAATGGAGGAATCGAAATAAATGGATCAAACTACAGAAGTTCAAGAAAATATGCCTGTCAGTGGCCGAGCCATATTGGAAAGCACAGGGCTAGAAATGAGAGACAGACATTAAGTCTAAACTGTACCATTTCCTCATTTTTCTTTCTTTCTTTCTTTCTTTCTTTCTTTCTTTCTTTCTTTCTTTCTTTCTTTCTTTCTTTCTCTCTTTCTTTAAACTTCAGCAGTCTATTTATTCAGATAACTCCATTAAGGAAGGAAATAGGACCAGCAAGGCTTGTCTCAAATGGCAGCTGGGTAGACTAAAAGAAAATGACATTTTGTTAACTTTTGATCACTTATTGCATAAAATCTGCTCTTATATGGCTGACCAGAATGACACAGAAGGGCGTGGAGGGGTAGTTTCCAAAATGGGGAGAGGGAGAGAAAGCTGAGGAAAAATGAAGAGATGGGGAGGGAGGAGGGAAGGAAATGGCAATTTAGAGGATGTTTAACTATCACTACCAAATAGTCAGGATCTGTTGTACCCCCAATATCCAACACCAAGAGAGAGTCTATTTTTCACTCTTGGCATCCATGTGAGTAATGAGAACCAGCGTAGAGGCTGGAGAGATGGGTTATGGGTACGGTTCCTCCAGAGGATGAAAACAACTACACATAACTCCACTTCAGGGGAGTTGATGCCTCTGTAGGTACCCCACACTCGCATGTACACAAGTTAAGACATAGTAAAAGTAAGTAGTTTTTAAAAGAGAGAAAATGGATGTGTTAAGATCTAAGAAGCCTGGTTCTGCAGGTCTTGTGAAAGGTCTAACAACGCCACTCAGATAGGAAAAGATGTGTTCTTCTCAAAGCGTAGTTTTATTAGACAAGAAGAAAGGTAATACCGGGCGTGGTGGCGCACGCCTTTAATCCCAGCACTCGGGAGGCAGAGGCAGGCAGATTTCTGAGTTCAAGGCCAGCCTGGTCTACAAAGTGAGTTCCAGGACAGCCAGGGCTACACAGAGAAACCCTGTCTCAAAAAACCAAAAAAAAAAAAAAAAAAAGAAGAAGAAGAAAGGTAATTTAAACAGAGGTGAAGAGAGAAGCAGATGAAATACACTGTGTTTAAACATCATCTATGTTTTAAGGAGCACTGAATGCCTCCCTTCTTAGAACAAATACAAAGGCCAGCTACTCCTGAATGCTCCAGAGACATGCATGACAAGAGGAAATCTGTCCTCCTCCTCCCCCTCCTCCTCCTCCTCCTCCCACTGCCCTCTTCTGCATGCATATGTAAAAGCTTACACAAAGTCGCCATTTTCCCCTCAGTATTAGTAGGAACTATCTCCTCTGATCACTTCATACACCTCTGAAAGTCAATATATTTGAAAATCAAATACAATAGTTTTATATAGTTAGTGATGGGTTGAATGGGTATTTTTAGATTTATTTATTTACTTACTTTATGAGTATGAATGGTTTGCCTGTATGCATGTATGTGTACCGCATACACGCCTGCTGAATAGCGTAGAACTGGCATTACAGATTACTGTGAGGCACCATGTGGATGCTTGGGATTGAACTCAGGTCTTCTGCAAGAGCAACAAATGCTCCTAACTAACGTGCTATCTTTCTAAACCCTAGATCGGAGAGTTTTTAGCGAGTAAGTGTTCTAACAAGAACTTAATAACTCACTGATAATTTCTTTTTTTTTCTTTATATTTTTGTATCTATGTGTTGTTTGTGTGTGTGTGTGTGTGTTTAAAGACATCTTTCAGGACTTGACTCTCTCCTTCTACCATCCTGATTGTGGGAATCAAACTTAGGTAGTTGGGCTTGGTAGCAGTTCCCTTGACCCTGTAAGCCATCTCATCAGCCCCAGCTCTAGTCCCCATGAGTATGTGCTGTCCCTCTGATTGTTCTCTCTCTTCATTTTATGAGAGGGGCAGGAAGTCTCAGTACCAGAGCTTTTGCTTGGCATTCATCGAGATCTGGGCTCAATTCTTAGTCCAAAGAGAGAGGAGAAGGAGGGGAAATGGGGAGGGAAATTTCTATGCTGCGAATCCTCTGCAGATGTTCTCCACACATCTACACAGAAAGGACCAGGCTCTCTAGCCACTCTCTGTCATGCCTCTGGGAACTGGTATTTGATCCTCTGCTTGGTCTAGCCTAAGTCTCTGATAAACTCACATTGCCACCACCAGCAAGTGCCACATTGCCACCACCGGCAAGTGCCACCATTAGGGTTTCAGTTGCCGTGAAAAAAAAAAAAAAAAAAAAAACCATGATCAAAATCAACTTGGGGAAGAAAGGCCTTACTTTACACTTCCACATTAATTCCAAGCACTGAGAGATGCCAAGGCAGGGACTCAAACCTGGAGGTGGGAGCTGATGTAGAGGCATCCAGAAATGCTGCTTACTGGCTTCCATCTTATCGCTTGCTCGGTTTGCTTTCATATAGCACCTAGTACCACCAACCCAGGGGTGGTGTCACTGACAAGAGGCTTTGCCCTCCCATATCAGCCATCAATCAAGAAAATGTGTCATAGTCTGGAGAGATGGTTTGGTGGTTAAGAGCACTGGCTGCTCTTCCAGAAGACCCGGGTACAATTCTTGGCATCCACAAGGCATCCACAACTGTTGAAACCCTACTTCGAGAGGATCTGGCAATCTAGCATAGACATACCCACAGGCAAAACATCAATGCACATAAAAATAAATAAATCTTAAAGAATATACCACAGGCTTGCACACAGGTTAATCTGATATTTTCTCAGTTGAGGTTTGGTCTGCTAGGATGACTTTAGCATGTGTTCAGTTGGCAGAAAACCAGTCAGCACAGAAACCAAGGCAATATGTGCCATGCCTAGGAGCTGGTTGTCAGCAGAAGTGCACAGATTGCATCTGTGCCAACACTGGCACCTCTGTCCATGTCCCACTCTTTAGCTAGATATTAAACATCTTCATAAGCCGGGCGTGGTGGCACACGCCTTTAATCCCAGCACTCGGGAGGCAGAGGCAGGCTGATTTCCGAGTTCGAGGCCAGCCTAGTCTACAGAGTGAGTTCCAGGACAGCCAGGGCCATACAGAGAAACCCTGTCTCGAAAAACCACCACCCCACCCCACCCCAAAAATCTTCAAACAGAGGAATGTGATTTCAAATAATAGTTCTGTAACTGCATCTCAGGGAAGAAATTCCAATGGCAGGCAACCAGCTGGGCCCCATCCCTAATTCCTGGTTCCAGAGGGAGGTGAGGTTTCTGACAAATGCTCAGAAGCTTCTGATTTGGGTCCCTAACTAGACAACCACCGAGGGCCTTTTGCTTTGTCTTGTCTTGTGGTTTTGTTGTTGTTGTTTTGTTTTGTTTGGTTTGGTTTGGTTTTTTTGTTTTGTTTTGTTTTGTTTTTTGGTATTAAGGATTGAATCCAAGGTGTTAGGCATGAGAAACAAGGGCTCAAACATAAGCTCTACTTTCTACTCTATTATAGACAACCACATTTGCTCAAAAATTTGCAGGGAGAACATTTCAGATATGTTCAGGGTAAATTATGGAAAGGCAGCCACAGTGGCAAGCATCATCTTTTTACTCAGAGCTCAGGGGAAAAGGTGAAGCCCTGGGGCAGAAGCTGCGCCAGGATCCATTAGCTGTGTTCTTCTGTTACCTGATCTGGGGGCCGCTTGAGAAGAAAGTAGCTAGACAGGGGAAAAAGTTAGGCCAAGTGAAATGCCTCAGTGTTAAAACTCCTTGTGGTTTCCCCGAAAACCTTCAAACATTCTCCTAATATTTCCTTTCTCTGTTACTCTCAACAGGAAGTGCTGTTTGTGCGTAAGGAAATGTTTTTGGACTCATTTTGTTCCCATACAAATTAAGTTCATAGAATTTAATTCTGCAGGAAGAAGGGATGAAATCACCTGGCCTTGCCCACTGATTTTATAGATGAGGTTACTTAAGTTTGAGGTTTAATCTTTAGATATGTAAATGGTCAGGGGAGAACTAGGCAAGGACCCAAGTACCCTGCCTGACTCACAGTACCTATGCTAGACTGTGATCTTTATGATCTTAAACAGGGTAGGAAGCAGGTGGTATCTTTTCTTTTTTATTGGTTAATTTATTTATTTACATTTCAAATGACCCCTTCCCCAGTTTTCCCTCTGCAAACCCCCTATGCCATCCCCCTCCTCCTGCCTCTCATAGACATACACATACACATACCTCTCCCACCCATACACACACTCCCACCTCACCGTCCTGGCGTTCCCCTACACTGGGCCATCAGGCCTTCACAGGACCAAGGGCCTCCCTTCCCATTGATGCCAGATAAGGCCATCCTCTGCTACATATGCATCTGGTTCCATGAGTCAGGATGTATCTTTCCTATACTATAGTTAAACAATCTTTTAACTGCATTAATTAATTTATGGAGTGCAGGTACATGCATGTGATGGTGCATACATTTTAATGTGATCATGCTACATTTTAACGCGAAAAGATATCTTCCCTTCTACTTAACTTATTTTTCACTATTTTTAAGGGCAAATGAAAGAAAGGAACATCCTAAATATTATCAGGAGACCTCAAATCTCAAGTGCGGAAATGACATTCTGTTTTTTACGTCTTTCCCCTTGGCTTCTCTTAAAAGGGTCATAGGAAAAAAATGTCTTAAAAAATCCTACTCTGGATGAGTGATGACCGGTGGTGGCCTTACTGGTTTGAGAACTGAGGGACAATTCTCAGTCAACTAGGGCAGGGGTGTTGTATACTGATTTTGAACCTCCTTAGAGTCTCCTGACAGTCCTACCAGAAAATCAAGTGTTTATAGGAAGTCACAGAATATTTTTCTTGTACAAACTGTTATATGCTAGAATGTAGTATGCCAACAAGAAAGGTAGGGCCTTTGGCTTCAGGAAGCATAGAAGCCCAGAACATTCACTCCGCTCATTTAAGATGATTCTAAGACACTTACAGAAACACCCTAGTCTATCCTTCTCCCCCAGTGCCCAGCATGTGAAGATCATGTGAGCTGCAAGCTGCTCTGCACACAGTAGGCCCTAGAGAGATACTGATAACAGCTACTCCAGTTCCACTTGCCTGTCCCATAGGCACTGAAATCAGCCGGGCAGGTGCCGACTGGTTATAAATCATCCTTTTTCTGATGATTGTCTGGTGATTGCTTTTGCTGATGACATGTCTTATTATAAATGTCAGAAAAGATCTCCTGACCCTGGTATCCTCAGGTTTCAAAACCTCTCAGTATTTCTCTGGTTTCTAAATAGAATACTTTTTTAAAAAAAAATAAAAATAAATAAATCTAGTGTTTTGCTTACCCTTTTGGTCTTGGCTTTCTGGGTCCAGGCTCGGGGAACTGTGTCTCTTCTTCGATTTCCTGTGGAGGGTTCCTGTTTTTCTGGGACAGCTGTGGCGAAAGCATTTCCCATTCATTGTCGTGGGTGGCAGCCTGGGTTGGAATTGCATCAGGACCATCTTGACCTTGTCTCTTGTTGTTCCTTGAATGGCTGCTCAAACCAGCAACTTCCTCTACTGCTAAAGAATCTAGAGGCTTATATCTTTCCAGAACCTGGGACTTGGGGCCCTTGTCCAAACTGAGACTCAAGAATGGCTCTACAGTTCTACCAGGAGACTCTTCAGGCCCCGGGTCCCTGGTTTCTGCAGGTGGGTCACCAACCTCACTGTGGCTTAAGACCATCCAACTATGGTCTTGTGCAGGGTTTTCAAGACAGGCACTCTTGTGGTTGGAAGACATTCTCTCTGCAGAATGAACTTTGACATCATTTAAAGACTCAGGCTGACATGTGTCTGGGGTTCCTGTCAACTGAGTTTCTGGTAGCCCTGTTTCTCTGGAACCTATGGATAATTGTTCCAATTCGGGTATGTTTTCTCTTGCTTCCCTGGCCTCTGGTTTCAATGGTGAATTTGTTTCATGGCTTACAAGGATGTAGTCCACAGCTAGCACCTGATGGTCTTCCCTTTGCTCTGGTTGTTTTTCTTCTTTGTATTCCAATTCTGTTTGCTTTGGCCCTCTCGTGAGAATTGCTTTCTCATCTTCTAACTCCAATATCTCCTTGCCTAGAATATGAAGGTGAAAAAGAAAAGGCTTAATCAACACATTCTATGATCTCTGTTCTTTGCAAACAAACACTTAAAAAGAGAGAAGCTGATAAATATTTTCATTTTGTGGACCTGTTCAGTTTTCTCACGCACAAAGAGAGATTTCATAGTATAGCTGTTACTTTTACATATGATTACTTTGTCTGTATTGGTAGCAATGCTTTAACAAATGTACTAAATGAATTAACACCGGTTCCTTGAAGGCGGAGGAGGGGTGTGTGTGTGTGTGTGTGTGTGTGTGTGTGTGTATGTGTTGCTGGAGTGGTGTGTGTGTGTGTGTGTTGCTGGAGTGGTGTGTGTGTGTGTTGCTTACCGTTTGGTGGTTTCATGTCGCCACCTGCTGGTGAATCTGAATTATCTGTTTCTATTTCCCAGTCAAAGTTTGATGGAGATGACTCATTATTGGAACCTGTTCCTCCCACAGGTGATGAAAGAGCCTCAGGGTCCTCATGAATATGCAACACAGTCATCTGGTGTCTAGGTTTCCTGATGTTGGTCTCAGCCGTGTCTCCCTCCCTTTGATCAGGAAGAGCAGAAAGCAACATCTCTGCTGCGTCACTTCCCAGAGACGCATCCTCAGGAGACTCAGCTCCCTGTGCAGTCTCAGCACATCCAGTAGGTTCCGTGAGATAGGATAAATCAAAGGGGGGTGTGTATGGTGTCAGTGATTGCTTCAGCGCGCTTTCCTCTGACGGAAGATCACCACCATAGAGGAAGTGTTCAGGCTCTCTCATCAGCTCTTCATCAATATTCTGACCCATTGCATCATATTCAAAGTCACCCCAGGAAGCTTCAGATGAACAGACCTCATGCTTTCCTGCATCCCCGTCAACTGGTGTTTCAGGATGGCCTTCCGATAGAGTCAACTTACTCATGTCATCTATAGTGCCTGTGGAAGTGTTGAGGCCAGAAGCATCACTGAAACTGTGGTCCAAGGCAGCTTCGCTTACATCCAGGCAGGTGTCTGAGGTCAGGAAGATGTCCGTAAGTACAGCAGGGCTCTCAGAAGCAAAAGGTTGCTCACAGTCGAGCAGAGCTCTAGTGCCAGTCTGACTTTCAGGACAAAGGTCTTTGGACACCCAAGAGTCGTTGACTTCTACACTGACCTCTTGGTGAGCTTCAAAAGTGACAGTGTCTTCACTTCTGGTGCCTGGGATCGTCACATTGTCCACTGCTTCTACCTCTGGGTTGGCGCCTTCTTCCATCGCTGTCACACTTGTATTGTTGTCTCCATGCATAGCAGAGGGATCTGGGGAACTTCTTGAAGAGGCAGGCTTAGATGAGTTATTTATATCATTCTGACTGTCGACTGGAGGCAAGGGCATGGCATGTTCGGCATGGAGTTCTGAATTGTGTGGGAGACACTCCTGCTCGGGTTCCCAAGTTGGTTCATCATTCATGTTTGGCTCAGTGAGAGAAAACTCACTGGGTTCCACTTCAGGTCCCAGGTAAACACCTGTATGCTTCTCCATCTCTTGCTTCCCTTCAGAATCGTGGCACACGTCGGGGCTGCTGGACGACTGAGAGTTGCTGTCATGGTCACAGTGAGTCAATATGTCAGGATTCTCACTATCTGCCTTAAAAGTGAAAGGTTGCTTGACATCCATCCATAAATCAGGTGACACCGAGGCCAGCTGTCCACCCTCTTCGAAGTTGCCATGTAAAATATCTGGAACGAAGTTATGATGGGGCTCACTGGGGCTGGGGCTATCCCAATTGGAGTCCAACTTCCTCATCAGTTGTGTCGGGGCATTGATCTCAGGGAGATGTTCTGTGGGAGTGCTTGACTGGGTCACGTGGCTGAGATAGGATTTTCCTTGTTCCCACTGGTTCTCTCGTTGGTGCTCAGTGGGTGAAACCCCAGTGCTAACACAGCTATTTTCATCTCTGTGAGTAAATGCTGGTTCTGCATGGTCCCAGACAGACAACGTAGATTCTCGGTACTGCTCTTGGGTGAGAGCTTCTGCAGGAAAATCACCAGCAGCAGGAGACATGGCTGTCTGCTGTCCAGAATCTTTGTCCTTGATTTGGTCCAGGATTACAAGCTGACTGAGTTGATTGGCTTCTGAATCCAGCTGCTTAGGTTGAATGTTCCAAAGTTTCTCCTGTGACTTGTCTCCATTACTATCTAGAACAGGCGACTTTAGCTTACCATGGAAAGGATTGGTGCTGCCTGTGTCCACAGGTTCACTATCATTCTCAATGGGCAAGTTCCACGGACCAGCGTTCTGGAATACTGGAGAAGTAGGCTCTAGCTCACCCTCTGAGTTAGACAACTCCTCTGCAGACATGCTGGCATTTGCTCTCCCTTCCTGTGCCCTAGCGTTCCACCACTCACTGCTGTCAGCTGAGAAGCCAAGCATTTCCAATTTGTCAGGGTCCCCATCCTTAGCTTCGGTGCTGGCAGATCCATGCCACGTGGTATCCATCACTGTCCCCGTTTCTGCAGCTCTGGCCTCCTTCTCTTTAGATGTGTCCTGTGTGTCAGCTTGCATGAGTGGTGACAAAATCCACTGACCAGGGCTGCTTTGTTGACTGTCACTGAACGGGCTTGACTTGTTCTCTTTCTCTATTGACTCCGAACTACCCACAAAGACAGAAAACTCAGGCTTGGGATGCTCTGTGGCCGAGAACTCAGGTTCATGCAACGAATTGCAAGCCCCAGATTCACTCTGAGCAACGGTGGCCAAATGGAGCTCCTTCTCTAGCAACTCTTCATCACCCCCACTGTCAGTGCCAGAACCTGAGCTTGTGGATATGATCCTGGTACCCTCTGGCTCCACAATTTCCAGAAAGCCAAGTTCTTTTTCCTCTTGACGTCTAGTCATTAGATCTCCTTCCTGATAGGCATGAGAATATTCTGAATACTTATCTCTTCCAAGGCTGGATGAAGAGGATGAGGAACCACCGTTGAAGGGATCATTTGGAATCTCTGGGAGTTGAGGATCCTCCTGATCAGACTTCTTCCCAAAGCCATCCTTCCTGCTTTCTGCAAAGTCCTTCATCTCAGTAATGACGCCTATATGGGCTTCGGTGGTAAATAGTTCTGATTCTTGGTGAATCTGTTTGTTCCCATCATACCGATTCTCTTTCTGATGTTCAGCACTGGGTCCGTAGGTCCAGGAGGACAAGGCTACTGAGGAATCATGTAGGTCAGGACTCGATGCACTTGAATGAGTACACCCACTAGAAAGGCTGTCTCTGTCATAGTTTCCTGGTGAAAGGGCTTCTAGAGATCTTTCCTCAGTTCTCTGACCTGTAGGATTCATAGCTGTCTCATAACTTATATGACTATCCCACACATCACTATCCATAGGGCCATCCCAAACACCAAAGTTTTGAGAAGATTCATAAAGTGGTTTTCCACTTGCTCTTTCTGGCTTCAGAATATTACAGGCTTCAGTTTTCTCAAGTTCCATTTCAGATAAAGGCCTGTTTTTCATTAGATTAATCCTATCCAACGTTGTGTTGGTTTCACCTAAATTCCTATTATCCATAAGAGATTCTTCATGGGTGTCTTTTGTCTGAAAATCACTTGTGGATGTCTCTGTTTGCACAGCAAGGGAGTCTAGAATGTAAGGTTCCTTCTCAACTTCTAAGGCCTCCTCTGGTTCCTCACTCTGAGGACTGGAGGGGACTGAAAGAGAGCTGATTTTGCCTGATGCGCTGTAGATTTCTTGGTGTTCAAATGCATCTGAAGAAGAGAATTCCTGGCCACTGGGCTCTTTTCCAAAAGCCCATGGGGCACCATTCACTCCAGAGCCTAGTGCTTCCTCCTTGTCAAGACGCTCACAATCAGAGGGCACCAGGCCTTCAGTCTCACTTTCACTCTGCCCATAAGTATGGCATGTCCATGGATCTGACTGTGCAAAGTGTTCTGGGCTTGCCAGTCTGGTCACCGAGGATGCTGTGTCACCTTGGGAGTCTGCCCATGTGTCCTGGTTGTCAGATTGAGATGTAAGCCCACCTGACTCACTGAGTCTAGAGGCTTCTAACACGTGGCTGTCCTTACCATTTATTTTGTGCCTGGGACTTTCAGAAGGCCAAGTGCCGTGTTCCATAGCTACAGTATTTGGTGGGCTTGGTAATCTGAATGATGGCATATCTTTATCTCCCATGACAGAATCCCAAATACTGTTTGCAATTAACTGCCCAGTTTTCTCGTTTAGGGTCTGGTATTCACTGGGGCCAGCATCCCCTGTGGGCTCAGCAGAGGCAGAGAGATCCCAGTCAGCCTGATTTGCTTCCTGGTGTTCTGTACCCCATGGTTCCAGCTGCTTCACTGAGAACCGGGTTTCAGGTTCACTGTTGGCAGCTATGTAACCTTCTGTTTGACCATCCCCACTGATCGCCACGCCCCCACTGCAGTCATCCCAATCCAAGTCATTATCCATGTCCGAGATCGTAGCAGTGGACTGCGTGTCCTCCAGAGTCACTCGGTTCCATGTGTCAAGGCTGTCCGGGGCTGCCTGGCGTGAGTTGGTGTTGCTGTGTAGGAGGCCGAGCTGCCGGTTTGCCTCATTGTACAGTCGCATCATGCTAGGGTCGTCGTAACTGGATGTGCTGCTTTCCCTCACATCATCCTCCATGCAAGCATTTTTGTCTTCTGTGTGCTCTGTCTTGAGTGAGTCATTATCTGGGTGATGCGCATCATTTCCTTCAGGCTTATCTTCTGTGTGAGGCAATGCCCACATGTCTAGGTTCCCAGGACCAGAACCAATTCGATTTCTCTGAGACTGCTGTGATGATGTTGCAAGAACCTCAACCCCCTCTGCAGGGAAGTCGGCATCTTTTGACTCAAGACCATTATCTTTAGCAACTGGCTTGTTTTCTATTTCTTTTTCATCCCCAGCATATGTTGGTGATGTATAAGAGTCAGAGGTGGAGTAGTTGGTGTCTAATGGAGATGGGACTGAATCTTCTCCTATGTTGGATGCACTGTAATCAGAACATTTATAAGACAAGAAGGAATCTTCCCAAGGAGCTAGGACATCAGCCCCTCTTTTCTTAGCACTCTCCTCAAAGAGGCTCCAGGACCCTTCCTTCTCATATAACTTCCCTGTGGCTTTAGGATCCACCAAGCCATTCTGGTCTTCCCCTGGTAGCTTAGAATTATTCCACGTTTGACCCAGATCAGAAATGGGACTTCCAGACGTAAGACTGGTATCCTTGGAGCTGTTGTTCTTGCCCCAGATTTCTGGAGTTGCATCTTTATTTACCTCAATGAGGGGATTGTCCAGTAGGTCTGCTGCAGGGAAAGAAAACCCACTCTGGCCCATAGCCCATTCACTTGGATCCTGCCCTGAAGATGCCTCGTTGTTAGTGGGATGGAGATCCCAAGTATTCTTTAATGTGTCAGCATTATCTTTTCTATCAAATGCACCCCAGGTGGGGAAGGACATCGTAACTACAGCCTCACCAGCATCCGTGGGATTTCCCCAGGGCTCAGGCATTGTTGTTGGTGAGTGTCCTGAGTGCCACAAAGCAGCAAAGTCCTCTATCAAGTGGTTTGTCCCTTGAGGAGAGGCATCTGTCAAGTGTGGCCTTACTGTAGGCAAGTGCTGGTATTGCAAGCTTTCCTCCTTCTGGTCCTGGGCTTCTTTGTTGTCCAGTTCAGGCTGTCCGAACTCAGATTCCCAAGGATCTGACTTTGGGAATCCAAGACTCTTTGGTTGGAATGTGGAATCTGAGGTTCTCCTCTCAACTGGCTCAGTCTTAGGATCTTTCCATGGTTCGGGGCTCTGGAAGACAGACTCTTGTTCACTGGCATTCCATGTATCGACAATGTTTTTAGAGTCAATCTCCAAGCCACCCCACCAGCTTCTGCACCGTGCACGGGTCTGAGGTGGGCCCAGATGCCCAGTGTCAATTGCATTTTGGATTATATCTTCAGGATAGAGTGGAGTTGGCTCCTCATTTGATGGTGAGATTTCCACAAAGCTGTTCATAGGTGTTGGTGGGATCATCTTTCCAGGATTCTTCAGTCTTTCGGGGGAAGAAGGTTCCTCTCCCACAAAACATGTCAGGCTTAAATTTCTTTCAGAGTTATCGCCTGAGCTTTCTTGTCGCTGGATAAACTCTTCATCGAATTCCACAAGGCTGTCTTTACCAGTCTCTGACAGAAGAGAACTGGAGGAGTAATTGGACATGTTGACCCCCATCTCACCAAGCCCCTTAGGCCCAGCAGAGAGGTTCCCTTCAGATGAATCACTGTTGGGGAAGTCATCTTCTGGCGAGTAGCCTGCAGAATGGGAAGATGGTTGGGACTGCTCCGAAGCTATGGGTGCCGAGCCGAAGCTGAAGAGGTCAAAGTGTTCACTGTGTTCCCCAGAGCGTGCATGCTCCTCTGCAACTATCCCTTCAGGAATGGGGCTGTAGGAGTCAAATCCTGGGAGAAGGCTATGGTGAGGCCCACCACCCTCTCCCACTGGGCTGTCATCGCTGAGGAAGACTGAGCTCTCCTTGGAGGAGCGACTGCTTCTGATGGTGGCCAACCCACTGTCAGGGCTCACAAGGTCTATGTTGCCATCCACCGGAGCTTGGTTAGAATCATTGAGCTCTGGAGGGTTTTCTATGAAATTCACAGAGCTAGGCTGTGGCTCTATGTCAGAACCATACAATTCCATAATCCCGGAAGAGCCCTGGGACAGGGGGGCGCTGCCTGCCACGGCTTCTGTTGAGGATGTCCGACTGTTAGAGACCATCTCTGCACACCTCCTATTGATGACTTCCTTAAGAAGAAGAAACACCTGGTCGGAGGTCACAGAAGGGTCCTCTTGCTGGTATACCAGGATCTCATCACAGCCACATTCGAAGGGCTCCAGTTCCAGGCAAGGGTTCTGACTTTCTTCCAGCTCGCAGCAAATCTGTGGGGGAGCACAAGGGTTCATGTGAGCATGCAGGTGGCTCTTGCATTTTGTTTCTTTTCTCTAAAAAGTTGTGTATTCTTATTTGTATACTATATTTACTTCATCTTCCACCTCTTTTTCCCTTCAACTCCTTTCATGTTCCCCACCCAACCATCTCTCAAATGAACGGCCTTTCGAAATTTAATATTGTTATCAACACATATGCAATATATATGAACAAATATAAAAATAAAATTTACTGAGTCTGCTTAATGTTTCTTATGTGCATATGGTTTTAGGATTGACCACTTAATGTGAGACAACTAGTTAGGGCTCATCTTTGAGGAAGGCTGACCATCTTGGCTACTTTTATGTCAACTTGATACAAGCTAGAGTTCTCTGAACTTCAATTGAGAAAATCACCTTCATAAAATCCAGCTCTAAGACATTTTCTTAATTAGTTATTGATGGGGGAGGGCTCAGCTCATTGTGAGTGGTGCCATCCCTAGTGGTCCTAGGTTTTATAAGACAGCAACTTGAGCAAACCATGAGCAGCAAACCAGTGAGCAGCATCCTTCCATGGCCTCTGCATCAG
>NC_034590.1:129131579-129133715 GCF_900095145.1 Mus pahari | reverse complement strand
GGGGTATAGGGAACTTTCGGGTTAGCATTTGAAATGTAAATAAAGAAAATAATAATAAAAAAAAGAAGTGTGGGCCACTAGGCCAGGCTGATGGGGTACATATGCTTGAATCCAGGGCTGCACACAGGTTGGGCAAGCAGTCTATTGACTGAGCTCTATTTGTAGCCCACTCCTTTTCTTAGTATAAAAATCAAACCTTGTCCATCTGTCTATTAAGAAGGCCACAAACAACTGAGACCCAGCTACCACTGCAGTCGCCTTCCTCTACCAGCAAACTTTCTCTAGCCCCAGCAACCTGCTCAGTTAACTTAAACTGTAGATTAGTCAGCTGCTCCATTTCACCAGTTCTGGAAGTTGCAAGTACAGATGTTTAAAAGCTCCAAAAGCCTTTCCTAGATGTAACTTATCACCTTCTTCCAACAGGTGTGAAGTTCAAGTTTGCAGAATCCCCGGAAGCCGGCAAAGCATTGGAATAGTAGAGGAAGTTAGACCCGGCTGAGACCTGATAAGAGTGGCAAGGTGAAGGAAAAGGGGTAGGAGGGAATGGGTCACAGGTTGAGCTTCCCCAGTCACCCAGGCCTCTTCCTGCCCCTGGGATCACAGACATGGAAATATGACCCCACAAAGGTACTTGGGAGGCAGAGGGACACTGAACCAGACAGCCAGTGCCAGGCCAGGCCAGGCCTGGGCTGCAGCACTTGGACATTTGGGGACATCAGGAGTGCTGTGGCATGCTGAGTTTTGGGAAAGGCCCTACAGGATTAGCAGGGGTTAAAATGATGGTAGAAATAGTGCCACACAAGCCATGGGAGTGGCCTTGGTGGATGATAATAACCGAGTGCTTACCCACACCTGCATCGTGCATTGTTTCGCAGCCACAATCTCTTTTATTCTCACAGTGAGAATAGTCCTATGAGACGAGTGGTCCTATGAGTCTAAGGAAGGATTAAGACCGGGACAACAGCACTCTGCTAGTGTGATGGGGCTGGGCTTTGAGCTCAGCAGTCAAGCTGCAGTGGTGGACTCTCCAAAGTATTACCACACGACAAAGCGGGACCTGTTGGTGCAGAGCCTTCCTGCTCTGTGGTGCAAGGTGTTTAGAGAAACTAATGCCTTTGGATGCTGCCATTGGGGTGAAGAGAGATGGGGAAGTGTGGGTTCCAGGACTCTTGACCACTCCATCTGCTTAAGTAAGCCAACTTTCAAATTGGTTTGAAGAAAGGATCTGCCCCAAAAGTGACTTGAAATCTATGACAACGGAAGCTCGGACAACTTGCATCTTGTCTGTAGGAAGTTAATGAGCAGAGAGGGTAAGATCTACTCTTTGTTAGACAACCCCACACCGACTCATGAGTTGAATCCCTGGTCTCTAGCTGCTGGTGCTGTCATGGGGAAGCTATGAAACGTTTTAGACATGGGGTCCAGCTGGTGGACCTAGGTCTATAGGATCAGCTTGGAGGTGGCAGGGAAGTCCCATTCTTTATCTATCCCTGTGAGTCCCGATCCACTACAATATGATAAGTCATGCCACAAGTTCCCACTTGCCACAGATGACTGCCACCATGCTATCTCTGTCATGAGGGATATATAGATATAGTATCTCTGAAATGTGAACAGATACGAACTTCTCCCCCCGTTTAGTATCTTCTATTAGGTGTTCTGTTACTGTGATAAGAAAAGTTAACTAGTGCACCTTTGAATCTGAATGCTTATTGTGTTAGCATTGGAAAAGCCCCAGCTGGTGACTAGATGCACACAGGCAAGTGGGTCAGAGGAGGGGATAAAAAAAAACCCAGCTGTGGCAGAACATCTTGTTCTTATCTGAAAGATAAGATGATGCTTATATTGAGAAAGCAGAGACAGAACTGGAGAATACAGTCATATGGACATGAAGGAGCCAAATGGAGCTGTTAGAGGACAGAGGGTAGGGTGCAGGAAAGAAAGGGATGGGAATGGAGACTTTGCCTCTTGTCACCCGTGATAACAAAGGACTCTGACTTACTAGAGTCATTATATCCATGTCTATTTCTACCTCAATGCTAGTTTGTAAGTACATTAACTAACTTGGTTCATATATTAACCTGTTGTGATTAACCACCTTCTCCTCCTCCTCCTCCTCCTCCTCCTCCTCCTCCT
>NC_034590.1:129082762-129131362 GCF_900095145.1 Mus pahari | reverse complement strand
TCCTCTTCTTCCTTCATCCTCTTCTTCCTCTCCTTCTCATTCTCCCCCTTCCTCTTCTTTCTTTCTAGGCAGTTTATTAAAAGACTCAACTATCACCCTATAAGATCCAACTGATTACCTATTGAGAATCTGAGCACCTGTAGATCTGTGCTAGGGCATCAGATCACTTGTCCATAAACAGCAGGCACCACATGGGTATTGAGTCAGTGACTAGGTTAGTTATCATAGGGAAACAATCTCAAAAGAAAACAGTATGGAAAAGGAGGACTTGTCTTTATTTGGGTGGGAAAATGCTGGTAGCTTTCTTCATGGTTTCAGTTTAGAAGGGGAATCATTGTGAGGATCTGCTATGGATTTATACACTCAGAAGCTTGGCTGCCAATGTGGGGGTGATAGTGTTGGTGAGGCGGGACCTTTCAGAGGCAGGGCTAATAGAAGGTTGTTAGATCACAAGGCCACCACCTTCAGGAGAATTAATGAAGACTTCAAGGGACTGTCTTAATTATCATGAGAATGGGTGGTTACAAAACAAGTCTAGCCTTTTGCTTCCAGGTTCTCTATGTGATCCCATCCACTAGAAAGACCTCACCACAGCAGGGCACAAGCCAGAGCCATGCTCTTGAATCGCTACAAATGTGAGCTAAATAAATAACTAAATCAAAATAAGTCTCTCTCCTTCATAAAGTACCCAGACTCTGCCAGCAACACAAAATAGACTAACACAGCCTTGCAAAAAGGAAACAAGTCCAGTCTCAGGACTCTATCTCCTGGGCCTATTTCTTAGGGGGCAGCAGTCCACTCTTATCTCTTTTCCTGAAGTTCATAAGCAGTGAAAGAGAGGAGAGGAGGGCTCACCTGGCTGCACAGTTCCAGGTTCTGGGAGTACACAGCGATCTGCTGCCTCTGCTGTTCCTCTGATGTGAAGCTTGAGATCAGAATGAGGACATCAAAGCCAAACTTGTCCGTGAAGGCTTTCAGATCACTGGTGACGTCGCCGTGAAGCAGGCAGTCCTGAAACAACATGAGATTAGTGTCCAACGGCCTGCTTCAGATAGTCAGCCGCAAACCAGCTCAGGCCTGGGATGTATCAGGACAGGTATTGATTGCCAGAGGCAAGTGAAATAAATGCTCTGAGAAATTCTGGAAAGTCCCGTGTTCTGCCTTAAAATACACCTTACTGATTTGTTTTCCCAGACCAAGAAAAGAAGACGTCTCTGCCATTATTATCAGTTTTTTTTTTTTTTTTACACAAGAAACACATTCCTAAAATTTTTATTTATTTTTATCTTATGTGCTTTGCTGTTGGCCTGAATGTACGTGTGAGGATGTTGGATCCTATAGAACTAGAGATACAGATGCTCTGAGATACGGATGCTGCGAATTGAACCTGGATCCTCTGGAAGAGCAGCCAGTGCCCTTAACTACTGAGCCACCTTTCAAGCCCCAAGGAACACATTTTTATGGAATATTTATTAAGTATTTTGAAAGTATGTTTAGCCTTCGCTATTTATAATACATGTCTATTGCCTCTAATCCCCACCTATCACTACAAAAGCAAGAAGTGTCATACAACAGGGTCTGGGCGACTGTCTCTCTTCCTTCAAGAAGCACAGTGAAGCTGGTATTACAAGCCCTAGCATTCACATCTGGCATATACTAGTTGCTCAAGAAATCTTTGTAAACAGACTGGAGAAAAATAAACAAAATTATTCTGTCATAGAACACACTCACACACTCACAAGCTCATATACTCTCATATACATGCACACACATAAACAAACGCATACTCTCATGCACACTCGCACCCATACTCACACATGCACATACATACATGCACGCGCACACACACATAAGTACACAATTCAAACAGATACACAATTACACAATACAAACCACACACACACACACACACACACACACACACACACACACCCCTAGCTAGCCACTATATCAATGAGTTCTACATCTGTGAATTCAAACAATAGTTGATCAGATCACATGTGTTTAGGAGAAATATATCTGTACTGAATACATACAGGCTTTGTTCTTATTGTCCCCTAAATAGCACAACCGCTATCTGTGTGTTTTGGGTATTTTAGGACATCTAATCATGACTTGGTGAATACAGGAGGATATACATGAGTTAGACATTAATTCAATGCCGTTTTAGAGAAGACACTTCTATATCTATAGATTTGGGTATTCAAAGAGGACGCTCAGAACCAATCCCCTCCAGATTCTGAGGAATTGCAGTACACACACACACATCCACACACACTACCACCACCACCATGACCACCACAATCCTCATCGCCCCTATCATATATAATCAGTTAACTAGTAATTTATCATGCTATCAGTGGAAAACATCATGATGTATACTCAAGAGATTTAAAGTATTCTATGCATTTTCATTTTAACAGCAATTGTAATTACGGATGTTGTGGTACAATATTAAAACCATACAGATGTATTTACCATAGAAAACACGATTGCCATTCTACCAATCATAACCACTGTAAATGATTGAATAGGTATGTATAGTTATAGATTTGTCGCCAGGTTCGTATTTGCACATTATACCTGTTTAAGACTTCTTATCAGCCACCATAATCACCATTAAACACACAGGCTCTGCAGTTTTGCTGAATGGAATCTTAAGGTTTATGAATCCCCTAAGAGACCTTTGGTGGGTAGGGGCTTCCACATGTAGATAAGGCTTGGCTGTCTGGTGTTGTTGTTGTCATTGTTGTTGTTGTTGTTTTGCTGTGTTTCACTTTAACCCTGGCTACATGGAACTCATTATGTAGTCCAGGCTGGCCTTGAACTCACAGAGCTGCCCCTGCCTCTTGAGTGCTACAACTAAGGTTGGGAGCCACCATGACTGGTTTCTCATAGCAGTTATTCTTCTTAGGCATTTTACTAGATCACTTTCCTTTTAGGTTGCAAGTACCTACACGTAAGAAACACAAAGCTCTCAGGATATATTACTGGTGTATGCCAAGTATCTATTCGGCTGACTTGGTAATGAAGTTTGTGATGTTCACATGCAAGAACCTTTGGAATCACGTGATCCTGAAGGTATATTGCCACTACCCATGCTTTGAACACCCATGGTATCCAAATGCCATCGCAACAACTGTTAGGTTGATGTTTTTAGAGAAGAATTCACCCACAGGAGTTTAGAGTACGTATTCTCTGAATTAGATTATCCCTTATGCGTAACAAGCACTCAAGAGATAAAATACTCCAAAGCATCATTTGGGGATTAATCAAGAACTTTAATGTTGGACTTTGTGCCACTGTGGATCAAAAGCAGAGCTGATCCTGAAAGCAAGCAGGAAAAACACTCACTTATTTACAGCTTATCAATATCAAGACTTTGTAAGAAGTCTCACAATTTTCCTTTCCAAATATTTTTACGTATATGAGTCCCCTAACACATTCATAAACTCCTAAAAGGGAGGCACGCCTTCCAAAGAAATGTTTACTTGCACTGGTGAACACTCCCCTTGTGTCGCTCAAACAAACAAACAAACAAAAAAAGGTTAATTTGACTCATACCTAAGCATAGTAAGACTCAGGAGCATCATTCAAAAGAGGCTGTAGCTGTGGGCCTTCTGCTATTCAAGAACATTGGCTACATCGGACACTCTTTGGGTTCTTTTTTGCTACACAGACAGATGCATCTTGTCCATCAGCAATGGTAAGACCAGGCCGATTCACCAAACCTGCAGCTGCCTCTGCATCCACCTATGAGCTCTGTTTAGCAAGGGATTGGTCAATGTACTTTTCCCCCAAACCTGTCCTCGCCACTCCCAGTCTTTTCCAGGGACTTAGATGGGTAACACCTCAACACCTAATGCTTTACACTGAGCTCACCACAGAACCCCCAGGGCTGTGCATCATAAACACTTTGCTATTTAATAGGTTACAGGCAAAATCCAAGATCTTTTGCTTTCACCTTTTCCCTTAAGTGTTTCTTTCAGTCTAGGTCCTCTGGGTAATCTTGCCTCAACCCTTCTATGGGTGAGTCCAAACAAAATTCCATAGAATTAGCTGAAGTGCTGATTGAAAGAAAAATTAGTGAACTATTTTGGCATTTTATAGTAACCCCGACACTGATGCCCCATGTCCTGTAGTGAACTCGTCCACGCCGGATCCTGTTCTAGCAGTGTCAAGAGTTTCATATTTAAAATAGTCAAACAAGGAAGTGAGTGAGACTCTTCAGGACTCTGGGAAGTACAATCTGTTGGTTCTGCTTTTATGTGGGTGCTGTTTGCATAGCATATAATTTATTCTTGTCTTCTAGCTATGGGGAGCCGTGTGCTGCAGTGGTTCTGAACGGTGCTGGAGAGCAATGCTGGCTTTGAGTAAACAGCTCTTCATCATCAGCGGAGCCCCACTGTAGACACAGGTTGCCATTTTATTTCCCCCATCTGCCTTCTACCTGATAAATTACTGTTTTTGTTACATGTATACAAATACGATTTGTTAACCTGCTCAGATGTCTGCAAAATGTTTCTCTCACTTTCAGTTAAATTATATACATGCATATGTGTTTCCCACTTAGTTGGAAAATAAAGAGATGCTTCCCTTTATAATTTACTATTCAACTCCAGGAACACACACACACACACACACACACACACACACACACACTGTCTACATTTCTGAACCTTAATTGAATTTAGGAATTTACTGGGAACTGGGAACTGACCAACCAAATCAGGGAAAATGGCAATTGCTTCCCTTTAGTGCCCATGGTTCTAAAGACTCAATCATCAAACATTTAGAACGTTGTGAAAATGTTTGCTTGAATAATCCCTAGCTTTGGAATTAGAAAAATCTAGAAAGGCAGAGAGAAAAAGAGGGCTGTTATTTTCCAGCCAAAAGCTAATTTAGAGATCTGAAGAACCCTACAGTAAGATAATAATAAAGATGCTGCTGCTGCTGTTGTTGATGACAACCCTAGGCCAGAGAAGCAGAAATGAATTGGCTCCACATGTCCTAGTATAGGACCTCAGATTGTGAGAGTACCTACCTGGTAGGTTTAATGTGTTTTTCTTTGGAAATACATAGTCAAATGCAGTGGAAAAATTCCACTGTCCAAAATTACCCTTTTAGTTCTTACTGAATTACTTTTTAAAAAATTCAGTATTGAGGGCTGGAGACAGGGATCACTGGTTAAGAGCACTTGTTACTCTTGCCAAGAACCCAGGTTCAGTTCTCAGCATCCACATGGTAGTTCACAACCATTCATAATTCCAGTGCCTAGGCATCTGATACCTAGTTCTGACCTTGAGTACCAAGCACAAGCCTGGTGCACAAATGTAAATGTAGTCAAAACACTTGCACATAACATACAATGAATAAACTGGTTTCGAAAATTAAGTAGCAATAATTCAACAACCACCACACACAGAGAAAGGGACGTGGCACCAAATTTTTCTATAAAAAAAATTCAGTATTGAAGCTAAATGCTGGCAGTGCTACATATCACACCAAGCAAACTTGATCTAAGTAATGTCTTAAGAACATCTGAGCAGTTAAAGGTGGCATTTTCCAGGACAGAAACAGCACTGCCCTGCATATACTCTCACCTTCTAGTGTCCTTTTAGTCTCTCTTGTTTGGTATCGAGACCCATCTTTTGGGTCAAACTGCTCTTCTCTAAAGTGTCAATCACTCTGACATGTCCAATCGGACACATCCTTGTTCTCACCCCATTGGACTTTACCTGCAGTTTCGACCAGGCTGACCCGGGCGTCTTCAGAGTGCTTTACTTTCGAGACGTCATGCTCTCCTTGTTCTCTCCTCACTCACTGACCAGTCTTCTCCAGTCGTCTTTGTCGATCCCTCTTCCTCATGACCCTGCTAAGTGCTCACTGCCCTAACACAGTGTCCCGCAATTGCACTGTCTTCTCGGTACCCCGTCCCCTTGGCGCTCACTTTCAGAGGCTCATAGCTTTAACACTTCCTACTTTCCAGTGAGTATCTCTCACCAGTTCATTCACCTGGACTCTACATGGGAATGTCTGACCAGCCTCCCAAACACAAGATGACCTGAGTGCGTCCTGCCCTGCCCCTTCAGTAATATTAAATGACAGTTACTCAAGCCAAACAACTAGACATTATTCTGGCATTTTCCCCCTTCCCCTTCATACCTCGAATCCTGCAAATCCTGTTAACTTTAAAACATAAATCAAGTCAAACCCTTCTTAATTTTTCTCCATTGCGATTACTGTCTTAGATATAGTCACTACCATCTTCTTCTTTTTCTTTCTTTTTTTCTTTTTAATTATGTGCAGGCACTCACTCGAACACATGTGTGTACGCGCGCGCACACACACACAGGCATGCCTGTCTGTCTGTCTGTTTGCATTTATGTGAACATGAGTATGGGTGCCAGAGGCCAGAAGCATTGGGTCCACTGGAGCTGGAGTTGCAGGTAGTTAGAGTCACCCAGTATAGGTGCTGGGATTTAAACTTAGATCCTCTAGAACAATAGATGTGTTCTTAACCATCAAATCACCCGTCTCTCCAGCCCCAGCCACTACCATCTCTTGCCTAAACACGGGTGCCAATATCCCAACTAGCATCCAACTAGCTCTTTCCTCTCCCTCTGAACAGTTCACACAACATCAAGAACGGCTTTTAAAAATATAAATCAGACCCCAAAGATGGGTCAGGACGTATATTTGGCAACTGGAGTTGGACCCCTGGGTAGAAGGAAACAACAGACAAGTTGTTCTGTATAAATAAATAAATAAATAAATAAATAAATAAATAAATAATGTATATCAAATAATAGTGCTTTCCTGTTTAGAACCCACTGTCCCTGATACTGTTATTATTATTTACCATCATTTTATTTTCCTTTATAAGATAAGAAATAATTAGTATCCTTGCATATAAGAGTTTAAATAAAACAATTAGAATTAGATGTACCAGCAGAAAAAGTTGGAAAGCATAGAGGATAATTTACAACTTTAATACAAATATTTAGTAAATTTAATAGCAAAATCTTTACTCTTTTTGCTGTCATTGATAAATATTTCCAAATGGGTGCTCACATATGTATTTTAGCAAAGGAGCATAAAGAAAGAATTTACATGCATACAATGTTCATGGACAAAAATATTCATGGGCTTATTACCTTAAAAACTAATACTCAGAAAGAAAATCAGTATGGCCAACAACTGAGAAATTGTCAATAAGTTATGCACCAGTAAAACAAATGAATAACACACAATTGTAAAAAAAATCAAAAAGTAGTAATGCCCCGAAAATCCTCGAAACAGGTAAGTATGATCCAATCTCTATATGGTATAAAATTGGATAACATTTTAATATAAAATTTGATATTTCTTTGATATAAAATCTCATGCAGGGCTGTTGAAATGACTTGGTGGTTTAAGGGTCTTTTTACCAAGCCTGATGACCTGGGACCCACATGATGTTGTCCTCTGACCTCTGACTTCCACAGCTACCCCATGGCACACATCCCTGCCCACCCCAATAAATAGAAAGTTAATTAAGAATTCTCATTTGCAGTGAGTACTAAGACACACTGATACTACATCATCACCAGCAGTCAAACTGTTGATGTAAAACATCTTTGCATGTCTCCATTTTAGAGCGCGTCCTCTAAAGTTTTCTAGCCAAGTCTTTGACAACCCGTAGGCATCCTGGCTCTGGCACACACTACCTCAGTGAGTGTCACTCCACCTCTGAGCCTGTTGCCTCAGCTGTCAGCCCCTGCATCCTAGGAGGACAGTGAGAACTAAGATAGTCTACGAAAAGCCAGTCAGGCACCCTGGACACAGCGTTAGGCAAATGGGTTCCCTTTCTTTTCCTGGTCATTAAACCGTCAAGAGGCTCACTCTCAGGGTTTGTGGATTCCATCCGACCATAGAAAGCGTTTTGTGAGATTCTGTGTGTGGGACTCCCTGTGTGTAGAATGATTCTTCCCCTTTATATCCTTCATACCACACAAACTTTCCAATGATGACCGCCGCGCGGAGTCAATTAAAGGAGGGACATGTAAAATCTTACAATCCAGGTGATGGAGGAAACAGCGAAACCAAATCTGAGCAAAGTTGGTGTGACAGTGACATGGTATAAAAAGTAAAACCTCTAGGCAATGCAGTGTTTGTCTCAGTAACAGACTCTACATCCTTAGCTCCTGGTAGAGCTGATGACTTTCTGTTTGCCAGTCTGCAAACATCCTTTAAAGCACAAACAGAAACAAGAAGTGATTTTTTTATCCCTTCACTCAAAGTTCCATGGATAGGGCCCCTTCATCATCAGTGGCCTTGAGTGATCTTTTCTCCTGATGGGAATTTATTCCATGGAGGCCCAGCGTTTTAGATTATACTCCTAACCCAAAGTAGTTGTCCTCCCATACAAACTAACATGAAGTAGGTTGATTAAAGATATTATTAAATGAAATGCTGAAATATTACTGGCAAGGTGTTCCCAGATCTGTGACATCTGTATTATTCACTTCTGGCAGGAAATGAAGAAAAATCGAGTAAGTGGCTATCATTTGTAGGTAGAATGCTTGTAAATAAAGCATTACCCAGATTAAAACAAACGTGTACAGCTGTAGTTTGAATAGAAAGTCTAAACGCAGAGTTTGACAGCCTTTAAGTTCTGCAAGCCCAGAGGGTGGCACAGACTGCTGAGTTATTGAAATCGAGGTGTCTCCTTTGACATTTAGACTCCACATGGATTTATTTCTAGACTGAGGGCTATTTTCGGTTTTAATCAAGATATAAGAAAAATGCTGAGGTATGGCTACAAATGTCCTAAATGAAAGCTTCATGATTTATGCCACCACGTTTCTATTATGATGTTTAAAGTATTCAGCAATAATAAGTCTGATAATCTTGACAGGAAAATGATTTATGAGAACACAAAATGCATAAATTAAAATCTTATTTATTCTATTTTACATACACTTTTAATTGCTAAACAAAGACATTTTTCATACTTTTCCTAGATACTACTTTTTTCACACGCTATTGTTTTTGGTTTTTTATTTTTAAAAGGCCACCAAGGCATCCTAGTAGCTAAAGGACTTTCCTGGGCCTATTAAAACTAGACTGGCTATACCCAAACATACTCCCAACACTGCATCTTGTCTGCTCAACAGCCCACAGGAACAAGAAATTGGAATTTATAGAGGGGAGAGACTAAATAGAACTGCCTTTTGCTTCTGTTTTCCAACCAAGTGGACATTGTGACAGGAGAGGCCCATGGCAGTAGCCTCCCCTGGTTAAGGCACAACTGTCAAGAGATGTCGGCAGTTGGCAAGTGCTTGATTAAGTCAGGCATGTGGGCATCTACGAAGGGAAGGCCTAATGGTCTGTCATGCAAAGACTCTTTTTTATTTAATTTGTTTTATTTATTTATCCACTTATTTATCTGCAATGACTCTTGTAAGGCCCTCACTTAAACTGAAGGATACAAGGACACACAGAGAGACTTTGTATTCACTAAAACCTGAAAATACCTGGTCTTATGTGATGAGCCATGAAAGACAGGAACAAGGGGTGAGAGGGAGGGAAGGAGAAGAGAAGGAGGCAGAAGAGGAAGAGGATAGGCGTAGGCTGAGAGGCAATTCACCTCCTCAGAGCTCAGGTATAAATGAGGGGCTTTTCCAGTTGATTTCTGGCCACCTCTGGAGTAAGCTAAGGATCTGTTTCCTCTTCGCTGTCTCTAGCTTACAGAGGTGCTGATGTGGCCTCAGTGAGAGAGAGGTGACTCGGAAAGAGATGCTTGCCAAAGTACTTCATGGAAAACCATTCCTCTGTTGGCTCGGACAGGCAGTCAGTAGGAGACGGAGGATGACTCCCAGCCTGCTGGAGACAGCCATCACTTCACTGACTAGCTCACACTATTTGTTTTCTCTTCCCCTCCCTCCCCCTCCTTTCTTCTCTCCCCCACTCTCTCCCTTTCATTCCTTGCCTCTCTTCCTACTTCTCCTCCTCCTACTTCTCCTCCTCCTCCTCCCCCTCCTTCTCCTTTCTCTCTGTCTCTCTCTTCCTCTCAAGGTCTCACGGAACCCCGGCTGCCCTCAAACTCACTATCTAGTTGATAATGAGTATAAACTATGAATCTTCCTGTCTCTCTCTGTTGCTCCCAAGTGCTAGTAATACAGGCATTTAACACCACATCCAGCTAATTTACATTTTATCTAAGGACACTATCAACAACCATCCAAACTTTCTGCTCTAGCATGCCATTTAAAGACACTGGAGAAAGGCTACGTGGTTCTTACACAGGACCCTGCTTGTTCATGCATGCTTATGAGGGAATAGACAATTCAGGAAATATATGTCAAAGGAAAATCACTCACCAGGCATGCTTTATATTTTGAAATCATAGAGCTTGGACAATAGTTGAACTACCAAATAAAAATAACAGTAATATGTCATTTCCATGGCTGTGTTAGAGATGTAAAAACATTCCCTGTTGGTTGGTTTTGAGCATAAGCCTGAACTCTTCTGGCTTTATTTATTTCACTTCATTTCAGTAAAGCAGAATACCTCATTCCATTGTAGGTTCCTTGTTCTGCCTCCCAGAATACCACCACACAATCTCCAGTGCACTTCTGCACATGTGCGAAGCACACACGCATCGTACGCATCTGAGCTATGTCAATATTAACCTGACCAAATGAATATCAAACTGTCTCTTTTGTTCCTCTTGTTCCTCACATGGGGAGCACAATATGGCTCTTGTCAGAGGTGCTTCATCATTTGGGTTCAAGGAAACCTGTTAGTACAGTTTGGGATTCGTTCTTCATGGGCAGATATCCTGATGGGTCTAATGAAGCCTTTCTGCTGACAACTCATTTGCTAAAAATATCCAAGCAACACCAAGTGCAAGGGGTGGGAGTGGGGGGGGTATGCTATGTCCCTTTGCTAACAACCCAGTGGAAATAATTAATTATTTTCGAAGTCTAAAAAATGTACCCATCAAGACACACACCTCTTACCACACTTAGATATGCTTTTGCTGGGTTCCATTTGCTCCCTGATAAACTTGGTGCCATCTCTAAATTGGAAAATAATAGGGTAAACACCAATCTTGGAGCACACACGCAGAGGCAACAGTCTGTGTTCGCCATTTGTTGCAATCTAAGCTAATTACTAAAAACCCCCTCCAGAAAGCAACAAACTCTAGGCTTTGGGGTTGCACTTTCCCTTGGAGGTATGTGTACGTGTGCATATGTGTATGCATGTGTGTGTCTGTGTGTGTGCACGCACAAGTGTGTACGTGTCAGGGGACCGGAAGAGGTCTCCTTTAGGAGTTTCATTCACAGCGTTGTGACTCTCTTGATCTCAAGTCACAGGAGTTAACTATGAGAGGGTTAAGTAAAGTGATAAAGGGTAAGAGGAATAGTTGAGAAGAAGTCCTAGACGCGCCGATGACAAGAAAGGCAAGGGTGTCCAGGAGAAGGGGGACATTCGCACTCAAGAGGGGTAACAAAGCAACCCCACAAGACTATTAAGCTTAGAAAATGAGAGTTCTACTTAAATAAAAAGTGTGCAGTGTAATACAAAGAAAGAAAAAGAAGTTAAAAACTTCTGGATGTCTTTTCTTTTCAGCCATTGTAATCCTCAGGCCCTCAAATCTCTAGCACGGCTGTCCAACTTCTATAGGCTTTAGTGATGGAGGATGCCAAGCAGGAAGACAGAGAAAGAAAAAAAAACCTCCTGCAGCCAACAACTCCCAGGCATCGTTTGAAATATGTAAATATTTCATTTTTACATGAAATACTTACTGATATTTTTTGATTGTGTGAAATATTTGATTTGAAACACTTGATTATATTAAACATTTACAGATAAAGAAATCAACATATGAGTATGTTAGCTTCCTCCATGAAAAGCATCCTGGCTGGGTGAAGGGAAACCTGTTAGAGGGAGACAGATTTCCAACACTAAAAAGGCAAATGGACAAGCGGTTTGTAACTCACTGTTAAGGGCTGGCCTTCCATTGCTAGATTAAAAATCTAGCCTCCTGCCCCCTCCTCTCAAGTGTATGCACAACTACATAAATACAACCTGCTAAGTCTGTTTTTGTTGCTTGCGTATGAACTGGCTGATTTTACGTGTCAACTTGACACAAGCTGGAGTTATCACAGGAAAAGGAGGAAATGCCTCCATGACATCCACCTGTAAGGCATTTTCTCAATTAGTGATCAAGGGTGGAGGGCCCCTTGTGGGTGGTGCCATCCCTGGGCTGGTAGTCTTGGATTCTCTAAGAAAGCAAGCTGAGCAAACCAGGAGAAGCAAGCCAGTAAGTAACATCCCTCCATGGCCTCTGTATCAGCTCCTGCTTCCTGACCTGCTTGAGTTCCAGTCTCCAGTTCTGTCTTCCTTTGGTGATGAACAGCAATGTGGAAGTGTAAGCTGAATAAACCCTTTCCTCCCTAATTTGCTTCTTGGTCATGATGTTTATGCAGGAATAGAAACCCTGACTAGGACAATGTATGTGGTTCCACTCTGCCTTAGACAACCAATAAGGGAGCCTATGCTTCCAGGGACAGGCTAATTTTCCTTCCCCAGAGGTTACATGTTGCCTCTAGTTATTTGTCTAGAAATTTCTACACTGGTCCCCTTCTGCATTGGTCCACTCTTGTTTGGGCAGCCATTTCTAGGACAGCCTGTCTCACAGCAGACTTCCTGGTGTTCTGGCTCTTACAATCTTTACAACCCCTCTTCTATCATGTTTCCTACAGAGATAGGAGCTATGATATAGATGTATGTGTTACAGTAGGTATCCTATGATCCAGTGACCTCTGCATTGTGGTTTTCTGTGGTGGTCTCCATTTGCTCTCAGAGAGCCATAGGTTGTGATGAGCTACCCAACATGGTTGCTATCAGCCAAACTCAGGTCCCCAGAAGAGCAGCAAGGGATGGGTTCAGTTCTGGAGGCTTAACTCAGGTCTCATGCTTACAAATGGCACCACCTCCAAAGCCCAGGTAGGACATTTTAAAAGACTACACTTTATATTTAAGATTCCCTCAAACCTGCAGACCTATCTTTTGACCCCAGTTAACCTGAAACAAGGCTGCTATGGAGGGAACCAGCATATCCTGCATCATGCCTGAGGCCTTGCAAGTGTCCAGTAGGCAGCTGGCATCCTCACCTGGTAACCGAAGCTACAAAGAAAAATGAGTTTTGCCAGAATTCATTCTGGACCTGGATTATTATTTAAACCTATATGTTCATACCGCTAGTTCTCAACCCTGACTATGTCTCAGAATGATCCAGGAAGCTGTACAAAAAAAAACCAAAAACCAAAAACCAAAAACCAAAACAAAAATAAAACAAAACAACACCAAAAAGCAAAAAGAAGCAGAGAGCAGATCCCATAAAATTTAAATGAAAAGCAGGAGTCTATTTTAGCGTTTCTCCTCTATTATTCTCAATGCAGGTGGGATGACGAAAAGTAATCTCATTGATACAAAAAGAATCATTTTCAACATGTATGTCTTGGCATATTTTCTACATCTGTTCTTGTTTCTATGTAAACATGAACATCACACACTATGCATACACATGCAAAAAAAAAAAAAAAAGGTTGGGAATTGACAGTTCAGTGTTCAAATCCTGGCTCCATATATGATCTGTGTGTCTTTAGGCATGCTACTTGATTGTGCAAATCTACAGCACCTTCACTGGGAAATTGAAATGACCTGCTTATAAAATAAAATCAGATGATATGTAAGTGGTTTGACACATGCTTGCTCACACAGCTCTCTGAAGCACTGGGTGACTGCAGCAGCAAGGGCAGCCATGACTACAGTAACCATCAGTACCCGTGTACGGCTCTGCTCATTAGACCAGCCGAAGTCAGCAATCCTCAGGGTCAGTTTAGAGAATAGAATAATAATTTTATCTTATATATGTCAGAAAGCGTCTTTCACTGTGTGGCATTTTTGAAACCTTTGTTTAAATTACACGAGTTGTAGAGTTTCTGATTGCAAAGGTCTCTTGGGTAGAGAGGAGAAGCCCTTAGCAAATGAACTGGCTAAAGACCTGGGTTCTTCCCCAGGCACCACCTTCCTGTGTTCCCTACCAATGATGTAGCTGCATGAAAATCACATGAGGGTTCCTGGAAACACATACAGGATCCTGGGCCTGTGTCCATAGAGCTTGAGTGCGTAGTCTGCTGCTGCCCTGCCTAGAAAGCTCCTAAACCTGATAGGTGGGTCTGAAGATGGCATTTGAGAATGGTTTGATAAGCCTCCTCCTCCATGGGCCTGAAGTTCCTAAACTGCTAAAGAAAGAGCCCACAAGACAACAAAATCTTCAGTTGTGTTTTCCTTGATTATTTAAACATGGGAGCTTTAGAATGGAAGGTTTCTATTTGCTGCTAATTCTGGTTGATATTAGCAGTCACGATTTGGATAAGCAATTGTTCAACTTAAAAATTGGATTTTAGGGATTGGAGAGATGGTTCAGTGGTTAAGAAAACTGACTTATCTTTCAGAGTACCCACACAGCGTCACTCCAATTCCAGGGGACCTAAAGGCCTCTTCTGGCCTCTATGCAGGCAAATGTAGAATCAATTAATTAATTAAACATTTGGTTTGGAAGGAAAATTGATCTTAAAAGAAATGCTCCATAAGAAACTGAAACAGCAATTTCATTCAAACTCAAAAGTAAAATTATGTATCCATTTATATTTTGTTTCAAAGCAGAACCTTTATGAGCATTTACAAGTATTGGTAGCTCTTGTAGGAATCACACACAGCAAACAAAGGTCTCTATTTCTAATCACAATTCATTAATTCAGGATAAGAGCAGGCATGAGACAAAATTGAAATGCAGAGCCCCACCCCACTTCCATAGCAGGACACTTTTTCCCTCCGAACAGATATCACTTCATTTCAGCGTCTCTCCAAAGCATTAATCTATTCCACCAGTTTACACAAAATCATGTAATTATATTAACTGCTCTGAATAGGTTTGGGAACAAACACAGATGATACTTGGTAAACATTGACTTTAGTCACAGGGTGTTCACACACCTGTGCTTCTGTAGCCAATTTCCAGAGAGCTTGGAGCGTTCTGCTGAGGTTATCAGTCAGCACGCACTACAGAACAGAATGGCAGATACACAACTCCTGTTGGTTAAGGAAAGATCAATAGAGCTCCACTATCAGAGGCCACCCCCCACACACACCCACATAAGGGGTTTGCATCACAAAATATATTAGCCTAAGTTTCTCCTGGGTGACGGTTGTCTGCCAATTTGACTATACTCTAAGCAACAATATATTAACCAACACTGTTAGAAATGAATGTGTACACACACACACACACACACACACACACACAACCAAAACCAAAATGGAAAATCTGGGTTAGGCTGAGGTCATACTTGCTCTTAAATCTTGTCCATCTCTTTCCAGATTTTATACTTTTCATTGTGGCTTGAATGAGAAATGTCCCCTATAGTCTTGGGCATTTGACCACTTTGTCCCCGGTTGGTAGCATTTTGGGGGAAGTATACGGTAGCAGAGACTTTCTTGGAAAAGTATGGTGTCAGGGACAGGTTTTGAGAGTCAAAGTCTCTACCTATTTCTAGTAAGCTCTTTCTGTTTTCTGCTTATGGTTCAAGATGTGAACTTTAAGCTTCCTGCTCTTGTTGCCATGCTTGCTGCTTGCTTCGTGTGGTCACCGTAGGCTCCCATCTCTGTTCAAATGTAAACCAAAATAAATGGTGTTTTATCACAGCAACAGAAAATAACTAAAACATGGCGTTGCATCCGTGTGTGTGTGTGTGTGTGTGTGTGTCTGTGTGTGTGTGTGTGTGTGTGTGCCTGTCTGTCTGTCTGTGTCTCTCTGTCTGTCTCTCTGTCTGTCTCTCTGTCTGTCTCTCTATCTGTCTCTCTGTCTGTCTCTCTGTCTGTCTGTGTCTGCGTGTGTATAGTGCACTTGCCTGCATGTGCATTTGTGGAAGGGTAAAGCTGACATCTATAGTTCTCCACCTTATATTTTGACAGAGTCTCTTGCTGAGCCTGAAGCTCACTGATTAGCGAGCCGGCCTGGGTACTCTCTCCCCTTTCTCTGGGATACTCCTGTTTCTGGCTGCTAGCACTGGAGTCCCAGGCATGCGCCACCATACCCTGCTTTATCCATGGCTGCTGGGGATCTACGCTCAGGTCCTTATGCTTCCTTCCGTAGCGGCTGCCTCTGTACTGTGTTCAGAAGCTGCAGCACCTGAAAGCCCTGGAATCCTGTCCTGGCAAGAGAAGCCCTTTCCTCTTTCCCTCCTTTCTACATGGTATTGTTTGAGTGTTTGCGCTACCTCCGAATTCTTTTGCAGAAATAATGAGAGCCTTCCCAAAGGGCTCTGCTCCATCTACTTAGCTACAGTGAGAGTATTAGGCTACAAAAATATTCACATGCATTTCATGAGGCTCCCATCTGCCCCACGGTCGGTCTGGAGATGTAAGGATTGAATAGTCTGGGAGCAGCCTTGGGAAGTGACAGACAGCCTCTTTGGGAATGTAAGCAGCACCAAGAAACAGGCATGGGGTGGAGAAAGCATGAAACCCTGGGATCTAGGTTGAGTCCTGTTCTATAGAAGCAATTGGAGTTAAGTCTCTGTCACTTTCAACCACAGAACAGGAGAGGTGATAATTTCGTTTGCCATGACTTGATTCCTGAACACAGCAGCAGAGGGAGTCAGAATGAGAGCAATTACCTAGGATTCCAATAGAGAACTATGAGTCTTTATAGCTTCCACTCTCACCCACGAAAGGCCCCCTATCAAGTACAAGAGAAATATTATTTGGCAAGTAAAGAAACTCTTCTTTCTGTTCCCACTCAGTGTAACTCATCAACAGCAGCTAGGGCATATTCATGCTGTCTTTCTTGCTTGGAAATGTACGCACCCATAGGTTTCTTTTAAGTGGAAAGGGTAGGGACTACCTTGTGCCTTCTCATCCTTATTTAAAGGTAAGAGTCTATCAGCAATCTGCCAGTGACTCCAGGAATAACAAGCATGGTATCTTGTAGCCTCCAGCCCTATCCTTGCGGGGAGAGATGAGCACTCACGTAAAGCTCACTATTGAAGCACTGGCAACATTTGACTGTTGTACTAGCATCAGTGAGAAGAGACATTCATATACACTGCTCTGGGGCATTCCCTAACAGTGTGGAGTGCACAAGCATATATATATATATATAAAAATAACAGGTCCTATACTCAGAAACAGCTATTTTAGCAACATAGCTTCAGGTGCAAATTTATATGCAATAACTCATAGTCTACCAAACAAATCCCAGGCAAACAGTAATGCAAAAACATATTTCCTGCTGTCAAGAAAATTTCTGGCAAAATTAATCAACCATTCATCCATTCAGGCTCTTTGCATACCCTTTTGTCAAGGAGGGAATACTAAGAGATTTCTTTTCTCTTTCACACACTCATTTCAGTGAATTGAAGAATCCATCAAGCTTGAGTTGATTTATTGAACTGTCTCTTTGCTCAGCAGTATAACTACAGCAAATGAACTGATAACTTCTTTTAAAATCAGCAGTGACTTGATTCAACAATATCTGATTTATTTAACTCATTATAATTCCAAATTTAACTTATTCCAAAATTTCTTTTAAAAAGAGCACAGATTTTTTTTTCTTTTCTAAAAGCTGATGACGTTGCATGAACTGCTTAGTGATCTGATAACATCTTTAAAACATATAGATTCACGGGCCTTTTCCTTGAAGGCAGTGGTTCACAACCTTCCTAATGCTACAGTCCTTTAATACAGTTCCTCTTGTTGTAGTCACCCCCAGACATAAGGTCATTTCTACTGCTTCTTCTTAACTATAATTGTGCTACTGTTTTTAATCACAATATAAATATTTTTAGAGATAGAGTTTGCTAAAGGGGTCAGGGCCTACAGGTTGAGAGCCCTTGTTTTAAGAGCTTTTAAAGACGCATTTAAATTAATTAGATTTGTAAGGGATTTATCTAAACACCTACAGCCTTTTCTGATGTAAACTGTTAAAATGGTGGTTAAAGTTTCTATTAGTAATGAACAGCCCATCACTTTAGCTAAAAGAACTAAAGACAGACTGGCTGCCTCTTTTTGTATTTATTGTGCTCGTTACACCAGATAAAGATGATCAATGTAAAGAGAGGGACTTAGTGCATGAACATTAGAGAGAAACCAAGCAGACTGTTTAAACACACGCTCTAGCACAGAGCTGGTCCACTGAGCCCCCGGAGCCCATTTATCACACACCAGCTTTGCATTTTTCTTTGTAAAGATGTATGACCTTTGCCTATTAGATTTCATTAACGGGGCACCATACAAGGCTCCTTTGCACACGGCGGGCTAGAGAGTGCAACATCCTCGCCTGAAGGATTTGCAGGAAGAGCTCATCTTCAATCTTTGTCCCTGGGAGGCACTTTTAACACCTGCCAACCACAGCACTACCATCAGAAAAACATTTAGAGATTTATCTTCGGGCTGGTAATTATAAGAGATAATTTGTTTGGAGTATGGATCAAGTTGGTCTAGCATAAACAAACTAGAGGCTCAAATTACACGATGAACATCATTAACTATTGATTTAACCACTGCAGGTCTGCAAGCTCCCCGACATTCTGAAGACGGTGGGTTCCTGAAAATGCACCTTCAGCTCAAACTTAACTGAGAGCCAGGAACTGACTTCAGCGTGTTCTCAGAGTTATCATGGGTTACACTGTTTTTCCTTCTTTGGGAGATCTGTGTTTTTCTAGAACTCTCGATTTTCAGAACGGTAGGAGACTGAAAATGAAAGGGTCAGACAGAAATGATCCAGAAAGTAGGAGAGTTTCCTAGAGCTAGATCAGGGAAGGGAATGGTCACACTGCTGGCAAACTCTTGGGGACTTTTCAGGGTTGGTGGAAAACATAATAAAAGTGGCAATGGCTGGATATCTGTAATTTTATTGTAACTACTGAATTGTACATTTCCAAGGAATGCAGTATATGGCATGTGAATTGTGTTTCAGGAAAGTTGCTATTAAAAAAAAAAAAACAAAGAAACAAATGAAACTAACATAGACTGTTAGATACTTTTATAGGTAAAGATACTCTGGGAAGCTTTTTAGAGGCATGGAGCCGGCAGTGTCACATCTCACACAGTACTCTGCATTTCTTTCTCCTTGGACGTTTTGAAAGATGTTATCTCACAGGAGCCTCATGGTCTTCCTGCGCAGTGAGGGAAGCTGGCATTTGAAATGCTTCTTTATTCTTGATGCCAGGGACAGAACCTGAGGTCACTTCATGCAAGCTTTCTACCACTGAGCTGCCTCCCCAGACTCGAACCGCATTTTAAAAGTAAGGATTCGGACACAGAGAAGAAGCTGCGGGTTTTAGGACCGCAACCACATGACGTCGTGGGTTCTTTTTTTTTTTTTTTTTTTGGTATACTTTGCTCTTCTCATCCTGTTTGTACATGGAACACCACACCGTAGAAATAAAACAGTTCTCGGGAGGAAGAGGTTGCCCATGGTCAAGCATGTAGTAGATGTGCATGCAGAGGTTAGAAGATGGAGCAAAATCGGTGTGGATTCCAGCTGCATCCAGCACGGTTCTGTCTCTAAGCGGTTCTGTGGCTCACTGTGAAGAATGACAGCCTCAAGCTCTTGGTGTAAAGAAGCGCCTATACACACAGTAAGCACTCAATAAATGACACCATTAATGCTCTTTAATGCCATCATTAATACTGGTTGCAAAAGAATGGGGGTGGGGGGGCAGGCTCTGTTGATCCTTCCCAAATATAGGTCTATAACTTCCTGTTAGAAATCTCTGGGGCCAGTGATAGACTTTGTCATTTAGAATATTTTTGTTTGAGAGAGGCAAGATGGTGATTGTAATGTAAACCATGCGTCAATCACAGCAGAGCTTAGGATAAATTCTCTAAACCACATGGCACTGATGCAGCAAAATGTCCCAAAGGCGGCAGAGATGAATACTTACACTGAATTTGATGTCAAAGCTTTCCAAAATTTTTATGATTTTTAAAGCTTTTTAGATTTCAGAAATGTGTGTAAGGGATGGTCGGCTTGAGCTGCTCCTCTATAAAATGTTAAATATTAAAGTTGCTGGGTAGTAGTGCACACATCTGAAGGCAGAGTAATGGAGAAATGACCTCTGAGTTTGAGGCCAGCCGGGTCTACAGAGCAAGTTCCAGGATCACCAGAGCTACACAGAGAAACCCTGTCCCCCCCAAATTTACACACACACACACACACACACACACACACACACACACATACTGCTTAGCGAAAAGAGCAGAGTTGTTTCTAGCTATATGTTTAGATAAGTTCAGAAATGGCCATTGAAAAAAGTGCCCGGAAGACCCTCTAACAAGTCATTCAAAGGAGAAGGCTAACGGGCATTAAAATCAGTCCCATTATCATGGATTATGAAAATTAGTTAAAATGGTATTAAAATGCTTACATTTGCTGTCTCAGTGAAAACATGCAGTGGTACACAAATACTGTAAGGGGAATATTTCACTTATTAAGTATTTCATGGGGAGAAAGACAGATCAGTTAAGAGTGCTTGCTGTTGTGGTTTAGTCCGTGGGAGCTCTTGGGTGGGGGTGGGGGAGGGGTGACTGGTTGATATTGTTGTTCTTCCTATGTGGTTACAAACCCCTTCAGCTCCAAAAATAACCAATAAAATTTTTTAAAAAAAACTTTTAAAAAAAAGGGCTTGCTGTACAGTCCTGAGGACTGGAGTTTGGATTCTAGTTGGATATCCTGCAAACACCTGCGGCTCCAGCTCCAAGGGGGAGGTGCCTTCTTCTATAAGCACAGTGCTGTGTGCTTGAACTCACCCATATACACACCCACTTACAGAGACACAGACGTACGCACATACATGCGTGCATGCACACACATAAAATAAATATTAAAAATTAAAAACACTTAAAAACATTTCATATTTAATTAAACATTTAAGACAATTAATTAAAAGAAAAAGGTGTATTTTGTTAGAAATCCCTTTTGGCAAATGATCAGGTAGTAGATTTAAAAGTTGTTTTTGTTGTTGATTAATTTACATATTTTGGCAAATACTTGACATTCAACCATTGAGCTACATCTCCTGACTACCTTAAGCTATCTATCTTATCTATCTATCCATCTATCTTTCTATCTATCTATCTATCTATCTATCTATCTATCTATCTATCTATCTATTTATTATTTAGCTAGTTTTTTGTGCATCTGTATGTGCCTATGTGGCCCTGTGTTTGCACACATGTGGAAGTCAGGAGAAGCTATAACTCCCCACCCAGTCCTTTAAAGCAGTTTCTCTCTCTGAGCCCAGAACTTGCATCTTGACTAGCCTCGATGTCACCAAGCCTCAGTGACTCTCCTGTCTCTTTCCCCCTCACAGAGGGATTGTAGCCACGCACGGGATGCCCAGCTTACTATATAAGTGCTCAGATCTGAATCCTGGCCCTCATGATGGCTCAAGTAAGCACCCTTAACCACTGAGCCATCTTTCCAGTCCTAAATTCAAGCTTTGTTTTGAAAGTTAAGACTCACTCATTACATCACCTTAACTGGCATTTAAAAAAATATTCATGAATGTGAAGCTCTGGTAAATGAATTATCTGCTAGAGCTACAGACATTTTAGATTTCATAGCTTGGGCTAAGTATCAGAGGATCTCTCTGGTGAATGCAGAGTCCAGAGTTCAATCCCCACAGAAAGAGGAAAAAAATATTCAAAAAGGATTTCTAGTTAAAACAGTGTCTAAGTTATATTCACAGAAATAGAAAAAGTAATCTTTTTATGTAAATGAACTGGAAGCTTCATGAACTATAATATACTTGCCAGCCATAGACAGAGTTGGCTGAGAATCCAGAGGATCATGACTGACCCTACTTTGGATCAAATACACTCATTGTTTCACAGAGAGCTAGGGTCCTCTTCTTGTTTTCACATGAATCTTCTCTAAATACTATACTGTGATCCTGTCTGAAGTTATCACAATGCATTCAGCAGTCACAACTGTCGACAAATAGATGCCAGCAAACAGCATCAGCTGATTTCCCTTAGGAACTGGAACAGGGTCCAGAAAGCGTTACCAGATGACAGCATGCTGCTGCAAACTCAGTGAGAAATGGGTGCTTTGGCCAACAAATGGGATAAATGTACCAGCTACACATGCAAAAAAGAATAAAGAATAAGTTAAAGATCTAAAAGTAAAAACATTAAATAATAAATTATTTGAAGAAAATCCAGGAGATCCCATAATCCCGCACTTTAAAAGAACTTCTAAAATTCTTTTATTTTACTACTTTTGTTCTTTTAGAATAAAAATCGATGTGTGTGAACTTATATGTGTGTGATATATGTGCACTCCTGAAAGTCCAAGGGAGGCCTCATGTACCATGCTTGGTCACTCTCCACCTTGTTCCCTTGAAACAGAGTCTCTTACTGAACCTCGAACTATCAAGATGTCAAGCAAGCTCCAGTGATCCCACTGTGTCCATCACACCCACATCCACACCCACACACAGACACACACACCAGGGTTGTAGGCATATATGCAGCCATGCCCAGATTTTACATAGGGATTTGAACTCAGGTCCTCATGCTTGCACAGTGAGCACTCTTAGCCACTGAGACAACTCTGAGACAGAGTTTTTTTGTTTGTTTGCTTATTGGTTTGTTTTGTTTCTTGGTTGTTTTTTAAAGAACACTAAAATCTCCAGGGACTACGAAGGGGAAGAGACATATTTAATTCTAAAAAATGTGAAAACTATGGTTAATATACTATGAACAAAGTTAAGATGAAAATGGAACAAAAAGATCATTTATAATACTTACAATAAACAAACAACCCCTCACATATACAGCCTTAAAAATTGGTAAAGAGAAGCTGGGGAGATGGCTCAGTTGTTAGGGACACTTTTTTCTGCTCTTCCAGAAGACTGACGTTCAATTCTTAGCACCCACACGGTGGCTCAAAACTATTTGGAACTCATGCCCAGGGCATGGCATGCCTTCTTTTGCCCCCTGTAAGCACCAGACACGTGCACATACATGCAGGTGGAACATTCATACATACAAAATAATTTTTAAGTTGGTTAAAAGACTCAACAGGAAATGAAGCAAAAGTTGAAAATTGAGAGAACAATAAAAAATAGTTGAATATTTAAAGAAAGTTTCAGTGTTGTATGTGACCAAGAAAAGACAAATAAGACAGTAACAAGACAGTAAGTTCAGTACTAGGTGTCTAAGACCTTTAGAAAAAGAAGTCTAAAGCTGCTTAGGATATGGGAAAATGGTGCTCAAATAAAACTGGTAAGAATACATGATAGAAAAAAATTTTAAAATATACACTTATAATTTTAAAATCAAATCACTTATGATTTGACCATTCGATGGCTTAAGGAAAACTACTTTTAAAAAATGGAAGACATAACATGTAAATGTCCATGTGTGAGGGTAGAAAAGGAGTTTTTATTCATAGTGGCAAAAAGTTAAAACCACCATTGTCCTGCTATGCCTCCTTCAGAGTGACAGTCAGACCCACACAGTTAAATCGAGAACATCTTGTTGATACTAAAAGAGTGAGCTATTTATAGACCTTTTCCAGAGGAGAGAAGAAAATTAAGATATAAAAGAGACTATTCTAGAATAATGTATGTATTATGATCATATTGTTAATACCGGTTTAATTCCATACTTTATTATTCTAGAGTTGTGTTTCCCTACATATGCATATCTGTGTTTATATGATTTTGTACATGGAGTTCTCTTGAGGGAAGGTACTTACGTCTAGGAGCAACATAATAAATATTATATACCTTTTATCATTTTCTTCATAAAGCATGTATTATTTTACAGCTTTAACTGTGTGGTAGAGGGGAGATGGGAGAATGATGAAAAGAACCACAAGGGTGTCTTTGTTTTGTACTGTAGAGTCTGCACAATATACTCAAGTTTGTCTAAGTACACACAAATAAGCACTGGCAGTTATGAGAGTAACTGAGGCGCCTTCAGCAACTCATTTGTTAAACAGTCAGCTCCTTCTGAACAAAACGCAAGTCATTATCTACCCAAACAAGAAAACAGTCTGCAGATGCATCTCCTATGTCAAGCTTAGAGGCGGCGTTATTATAATAGTCTATTCAGTTGGCAAATGCTCTTTGTAGATTCAACCATTCCAAGGTCGGGACAATACAGGGGATTCATGGACTAGCCACACCATCAGAGCAGAGGGAGAGCATGGGAGATCTCTGACTCAGGGAGATCCCTAAGTGATGCTGGGATGAAGGGGAGCTTGGAGGACTACACAGAAGTGGTTTGGCCTCCCTGACTGAGGCTATCCATTCGATTCCAACTCATCCCTGTGCATCTCTACAACCCTACCCAGCAGTCTTGCCCCACACCTGTTCTAGATAGGTTTCACTATTGCTGTGAGAAAAACACCAACCAAACCCAACTTGGACAGGAAAGGGTTTGTTTGGCTTATTGGTTACAATCCACCATGGAGGATGGCTTGCTTTTCATGGCTTGCTCAGCCTGCTCTCTTCCATAACTCAGTGCCACCTGCTCAGAGGTGACACTGCCCACAGTGTGCTGGACCTTCCCATGTTCATCGTTAATCAACAAAATGCTCCCATAGACTTGCCTACAGGCCAATCTGATGGAGACATTTTCTCAGTTTCCCCAGACAATCTTAGCTTGTATCAAGCTGGCAAACAAACTAACTAATAAGCGCAACACCCAATCTTAAATGAAGGGACCCCCCAGGTCTATCCCATTCCAAGCCTTGAATGTAGGGTGGAAGATAAACTTGGTGAGATTGTTACTCTGATTTACAACTTACGTCTACTACATGTCGTGCTGCAACACTGCCCTCTGAGCGCCACAGTAATCATGACAGCAATTCCTCCTTCCTTTCCTGTCCACTCTTATCTGTTCTGAATCCCTTTGATAAAAGCCTTGATTCCTGAGTTTCAGCCCAGAGCAGAGGGTAGGTACCTCTTGCCACACATTTACCACAGCTGTGCCCCTCTCAGCTCTTGGAGAGATACCAACCTACAGAGACATGCACCTAAGTGATGCATCTCCAGATACTACCAAGTGGTGGTTCTCTAGGTCAAAGGTCAATCCCTTGATTATTTCTTTTCCCATGAAGACATACTTATGACTTTGTGTACCCTGTTTTGGTTTGAGGCAGTCCTTCCAGCAAAGAGGACAGGAAAGAGCAATAGGCTCTGAATGCTTTTGTCTGTCCAACGCCCCTCTTCTGCTGTGAACGGATCTCTTTAATAGACCGCAGGGGTTGGCAGTGCTCCACATTACACTTCACTCTCACAACCTTTTGGGACAAATAAAGAAGAAGGATGTACATACTCACAGCCCTCAGAATCATGTGAGTTTGGAGAGAGCGGCTCATACCCTGCTAGTGACTTTCCTGCTACCTGTGGAGCTAGTGACAGCCTCTGTGTCAAGAAGCAGGAAGTAAGGCCAAGCCAGAGGGAAGTGGGTGCTGTGACACAGTGACATGTGTGTTAGTTTGTTGATTCCATTCCCTGACAATGACTTATAAGACCCCTGAAGCCCCTGGAGTAGAAAAAGTGAATTTATGCATCTCTTTTCCAGGTCATTCACTTATGTAGCTCCTTCCCAACACCCTTTATAAAAACAGGTAAATGTTAGATGCTCCCTGATGACTGAAATCTTCTGCAGTAAATTAACTGATATTGGGAAGATGGCTGTGGGAACTTCAATTTATGGTGAAGAGATTCCAGAAGCCAAGATTAGTGACTGACACCTGAAGAAAGGACTGGTTTTATAAAACGGAATCCTGACTCTATACTCGACTTCAGGTAGATGTCATCAGAACTGAATTGGGCAAGCTCCAGGCAAACAAAATTCCAGCACAGAGATAAGAGGGAGGCATGAGGTCCTAGCCCTAGCTAAGGAGCTGTTGGTAGCTGATAGATGCTGAGAGAGGGAGAATCAGGGTTTTCTAAGGGCATGGCCCTGATAGGTTGACATCACTCGAGTGGAAGGCCACACAGCCAAGAGCATTGGCAGTGTGACTTGAACTTGATGGATTTAGGAGAAAACAAAGAAACAGAGGACAAGACGTTGCGGGGAAGGTCCTGCCCTCTTGCTGTAAATCAGGTTCTGAGGATGCAAAGGTAAAGTCCCTGGTCACTGAGGACTTCAGGACAACAGAGACGATGAACTAGAAAGAGAATCAGACAAGCTGAGGGTATGTAGTGATACCCAAGGAGAGGCAAGAATTCGAATGGACCTCCTTAGAGACAGAAGGTAAATTTGCAGCTGCTGGTGGCAGGGTGTGAAGCAGAGCAGATTGGGAGAGACTGCTAATGGGAGCAAGGGTTCTTTGTGGGTAATGAAAGTGGTCTAATGTTAGATTACAGTGGTCATAGCACAAACATGTAAATATACTAAAGCCACTGGATTGCAGAGTCTTAACACGTGAACTTTAGAGTATCTACCCTGAATCACCATAAAACTGTGGCAGAGAATATGATCTTGAAGCTCAATGTGGGCTTCTTTCAGTCAGGATGACTGAACTTCAGAGAAGAATGTTCAAGCTTGGGGATGAAGTGGGGGATGGGCATTTCAAGTTGAGAGAATGTTGTGCCACAAAGCCTGGGCGCAGAAAAGATGGAGAAATAAAACCCACATTATAGGATACATATGGAGTGTTAGCACAGTGGGGGCATGAGGTAGTAGCTGAGTTGAGGAAGGTGTGGCTCCAGATGGCTTAGGGAGTGGGATGTTAGATGTGCTCACTGGCCACAGAGGGAGATGCCACTTCAAATTGACTGGAAAGGTTCTTCAAGCACTGGAAGAGTTTGAAGATAGTAAGAGGGCATGATGAGAGGTGACCGACCGTTAGTGTAAAAGGGGGCAGTAGGGATGATTTGGATATAAGGTCACAAACTAGCACCAGGTGTGGTAGTGCACACCTGAAAATCCAGGTGTGGTGGTGCACACCTGTGAGTCCCCAAGCCAGCACCAGGTGTGGTGGTGTACACCTGAAAATCCAGGTGTGGTGGTNTGGTGTACACCTGAAAATCCAGGTGTGGTGGTGCACACCTGTGAGTCCCCAAGCCAGCACCAGGTGTGGTGGTGTACACCTGAAAATCCAGGTGTAGTGGTGCACACCTGAAAATCCAGGTGTAGTGGTGCACACCTATGAATCCAGCTCTGGGAAGGCAGGAGGATGCTGAGTTGCCCAGGTCAGACATTAGTTCAAGGTCACCCTGAACCATGCAGTGAGACCCTGCCTCAAAAATACAAGAATGAGGGGATATAGCACAAAGGTGAAACACTTGGCTAGTAAGAGCAAACCCAGGTACAGCACTGGGGGGGGGGGGAGAAAGATAGGAAAACTGCCTGTGAAATAAGACATAAGTCTGTTTCGGGTTTTCTACAGAGAACTCTAAAATCCCCAAGTTTCCTAAGTGCTAGAGATGTTCTCTTATCATTTTCCGGTAATAGGAGCATGCTTTGCTTTAATGAACTGACTCTTGGTGGGCTCCTGGGTTGGAGAGCTTGCCAGTTGGGTGCACACAGCCACATGTCCATGTGTCCAACTCCACAGAGACAGAGGCTGCTGCGATCGGGACCTTTCTCAACCATACCCCTCACGCTCTTCCTCATCTGCCTGTTCTTATCATATCTTCTTATCTAAATCACTTCCCTAAGCTTTGTAATCCAACCTTACAAATTATGATCATCAGAGGGCTCCTAGGAACCTTCGGTTTATTGTTGGCTTGCCAAATACACAGTTGGTCATTTGGACTCTCAGTGTTCATCTGAGGTTGGGGCAAGCAGTCTCATAGGACAGTACTTATAGCGTCTGCACTGGTTCCAGTAAAATGGGGTCAGTGTTAAGCTAGAGGCCAGGGAAGTGAGTGTTAATGAGAATTGGAGAGGTATTTGGTGTAGGGAAAGACTACAATGTATTTGGTGACCAGGAGTACATAATTAAAAATAGTTTGACCTTACATGGTCTCGTACAGATAACCCATGAGTCTCTGTAGCGGGCCCATGGCCCACATGGATGGTTTCTAGGATGGTTTGGGTTGAGTGCACAGCAAAAGTCATGGAAGTTCACTGTTCACTACTGAACTCAATAGGAGACAACGGAAAGTTAGGAAAAGAAATGATTAATGTTTAACAGAAGGTCCCTGCTGCGTCATTTGCCAAGCTTCCTGGCTGTACATATTTATCCACCTAAATCTCGATTCAGAACATACACACGACGAGGATGAAGTTGACTTTCCCTTTGCCCCACAAACAGCCTCGGCCCATGCTCTCTGCATATCAGGCTGGATGGGTACAACAGCTGTTCATTGGAAGAACGCTGGATCTACACTGCCAGATGGTAGCAGCTCCCTAGGGCAGGCAAGCACACACACATACACACACACACACACACACACACACACACACACACACACACACACACGAGAGAGAGAGAGAGAGAGAGAGAGAGAGAGAAAGAGAACATTTAGTAGGGTCAATAATACTGATATATTCCTTGGTGGAGTTACTGAAATCTAGGTTTATGAGAAAGGCCAGGAATTAAAAGCATGTGGCTGTCATTAATACATTGCATACTTGCTAGAAATAAAAAGCTTTTATTTTTACATTTCAAATTTATAGAGTAAGGCCATTCATAACAGCCGTATCATTTAAACAAATGAGTGTGCCATTTATCCCCTGGTCCCCCTCTCCCCTCTGCTCTTTTCAGATGAGGAAGGAAAGCTGTCAATGGAGTCTCATCGAGACACAGTAAGACACATCCACAGTGGAGTATGACAGAGCCCTCCTGTTTGCTTTGTCTGAATCACCACATTTAGGAAAAGCTTCTGTATAAAATATCGCTAGAGATTCTTTATTGACCCCTCCAGCCTGCAGATAAAATGAGTAGCTAGATCGAGTTAGATGACTGTGCTGGTAGAGAGAAGCTAGAGTTCACCAGATCCCACCCTCCCCTGTCTTACACACACACACACACACACACACACACACACACACACACTAAATCAGAAAAGTAGTTGGCAGTTGGGAATGCAGCGTGTATTGGTATTGGAGTGCTTGACTGATCAAACATGTATGAAATCCTGGGTCCCAACCCCAGTGTTGCATAAAATAATACATAAGAAAGAAAGGAACAGCAGTGGTTTCTCTTCATGAACTCATAGTCTGTCGGGATTAAAATAAAACAACATGTGAACGTGAGGACTGGGGTGGGCCTTAAATTCATCTAGTTCCATTGCTTACTCAATCCCTTTGCTTAATGTTTTTAATATATTTATTTGTGTGTGCACCACAGCACAGGTGTCAGAGGATAACTTTGGAACTTGTTTTTCTCCTTCTACACCATGAGTCCTAGGAATAGAACTGCGAGGGTATGTATATGGTATGGTATGGTATGGTATGGTATGGTATGGTATGGTACGGTACGGTACGGTACGGTATGGTATGGTATGGTATGGTATGGTACGGTATGGTACGGTATGGTTTGGTATGGTATGGTATGGTATGGTATGGTATGGTATGGTATGGTATTGTACGGTATGGTATGGTATGGTACGGTATGGTATGGTACGGTACGGTATGGTATGGTATGGTATGGTATGGTATTGTACGGTATGGTATGGTATGGTACAGTATGGTGAGGAAGAGGTATAAGGCTTGGTAGCAAGCATCTCTACCTGCTAAACCACTTGCTGGCTCTGCTCCGTGATCTCATTGGTCAACTCCTCTCAGCCTTTTGTGCTCAGTCTGTCTCTTCCCTGGGTCCTTGTGTTGATCTGTATTGAGCAGCACTAGGCCAGACCTCCTGCCCCAAACAACACCCTAGTCAACTCTTAAGTTCCTTCAACCTCACTCTGACCGTTAGTCCTGAGCCTTGGACTGAACACTTCTGTAGATGAGAAGGTCATCTCCATCTGAAATGGCTCCTTCCATCTTTGGCTACAATATGAGAAAGCTTTCACTCCCTATGGAAGCAAAACTATGTCCTTACATTTTCTCCCAGGGACTTTTACTTTCCTGAATAAAAGACTGACAACAACAATGAATATGTAGGTGCTTAAAGGTAGGAAAATCTTATTTTAGTTCATATGTGAGAGAAAACATGGTACATTTGTCTTTTGGGCTTATTTTAACATAATAATCAGCAATTGCACAAATTTTCCTGAAAATGATATAATTCTTTATGGTTAAATAAAACTTATGTGTATATGTAACTTTTTCTTTAAGCATTCATCAGTTGATGGATAACTACTGATGGGCTCCATATTTTGGCTATTGTCAACATCGCTGCAATAAGCATAGGTGTGAAGGTATCTCTGTTGCGTGCTGACAGCCTCCTCTGCATACCTTCCCAGGGGTGGTACACCTGGATCATATGGTTCTATCTTTAGTTTATTGAGGGACTTCTTTACTTATTTCCATGGTCCCTGGACTAATTTATATCACCAGAAGCAATGTACAAAGATTTTTTTCCCCACATCCTTACCAGTATTTGTTGTTTTTGCTTTCTTTCTCTCCTCTCACCATGGTGTGTGTGTGTGTGTGTGTGTGTGTGTGTGTGTGTGTGTGTATACAAACTCAGTATCTGTTCTCACTTTCCATCTTGTGTACACAGGCTAACTGACCCACAAGCTTCCCATTTCAGGAATTATAGACACATGTGTTGCTGGTGTGGCACAGGCTTTATCCATTGAGCCACTTCTCCAGTCTATGTTGTCATTTTAAGGACAGACATTTTTATTTTAACTGGGGTAAGATGGACTCTCAGTTCAGTTTTGGTTTGCATCCTCGGTGGCTATATCTTCTTTTAAGAATCCGTGTTCGTTCTGTGTGCTTGGCGAATGATGATATGATTTGTTGTTTGAATGATTTGTTCTTTTGTGTTCTTCATATGTCTAGGAACATTGGAATTCATGAGTCCGAGTGACAGCGGGGAAAGGCAGTGGCCAGGTTCAGGAGGCATTCCTGTCACTCTGCTTCAGTGTGGCCTGGTCAGCTGGTGGTATAGCCCTGCCTGTGGTGTGTGAAGTCAGCGCTTGCATCTGTTCACTTGCATGTGTGCTGCTCTGTGGCAGCAGCTGGGAGCTGGTGTTTTCTGTTTGTTTGTTTTGTCTTGTCTTAGTGGTTTTAATGGCCAGGTCTTGCTAGCCCAGAAGGGCTGTGGTTTGTGATCCTCAGTCCTTTGCCCCTCCAGCTGACATGACTATAGACACATGCTACCATGCCTGGAAATGGCTGCCTGTGGCTTCATTCTTTCCCTGTCCTGTTTTGCTTTCCCACCCAGGAGAGCCCTTGCTCTCTCCAGCATTCAACTTTTTGCTTTTCACAGTGTTGCAACCTGAGCACAAGCTTGGCCCTGAGATCCACAGCTCTCAGTACCTTGGTGTACTTTGGGGAATCATATAGTCAACTCCTTAAATATTCATATTTATTAAAGTGCATGTTTCTGTGCGTTTGCATACACATGCATGTGGCTGCTCACAGAAGCCAGAAGAAGGGATCAGATTGCCTAGGGCCAGAATTAGAGGTAGATTTGAGCCTCCCATTGTAGGTACTGGGAACTAAAGTCTGGGACTCTGCAAAAGTGGCTCTCACTCTTAACTTCTGAGCCATTCCTCCAACCCCTATTTGGGCAACTTTTAAAATTTTTAAAGTTTGGCCTTGGTCATTTGGACTATAAGGAAAGAAGTAATGTATTCCATACAGACGTGTAGCATATCCTATTGAATCATCTACCAATGAACTTCTCTTCCGCTCTTTAAAAAAAAAAGATTCTTTATTTATTATGTGTGGTATGTGTTCATGTATGCTCACCCTTGTACACAAATGTGAAGGCCAGAGGTCAGTATCTGGTGGTGTTTCTCTACTGCTCTCCACCTTATGCTTTCTGAGACAGGGTCTCTTACTGAACCAGGGGCTCCCCCTTTCACACTATACTGCTGGTCAATGAGCCCCTGGGAACCTCCTGTCTTGTACCCCACCCTTTCCTTAGCACTGGGATTACAGGTGACTGCCAGAGGCCAGACTTTTTAACTGGGTTCTAGGGATCCAAACCACAGCTCTAATGCTCACATACCAAGTACTCAGTGAACCTTCCCACCAGTCCTGGCAAGGAAGTCTCTTTTTTTAACTGGTTCTTTAAAGACTCTTGGAGGTTCCAGACACTTCTCAGCTTCTTTGTGACTTTACAGGCCTCTCACTCCCTGTCTTCTGTCCTTTGAATGGCTAAAGCTACCCTGGCAGTTTATATACTCGTTTTTCATCTGGCCAATTATGGAGGAACTTTCACAAACTTAGCACCTCTGCTTTTAAATCTTCTAAAGGCTTTCTGTCCTGCCTCTTTCACTTTATCACTTACTTATCTTTTAAACTCACCCTGCTATGTATTAAACAGACAGTTACTGAAGTCCCTGTGTATTCTCTGGTCCAGACTTATTTCACTTTGAGGCATTTTCAAACCCTGCAATCATGTTGCATATCTGTTTATGACTTTATTATCCCTCCATCCTGTGCCCAACAGAATGCCAGGTCTATGATCATGGGTGGAACTTTGTCATATCCTTACTATGCCCTTGATGCCAAAAATACCGGCTGGTCCACAGCAGATACTAATAGATACTTACCGAATGAATGAATAAACAAATGGGGAATTGTCCACAGAGGTCGATGGCCAGGTAGAGGTGTGAGTACCATGCACTAGATTCTGGGATATCAGCATCTTAGGTTTCCATCCCCTAAAGATTTGCAGTCCTAATTTGTTTAGCATGCAAGATGCTAAGTTGCTCCAATGGTGTGTGGGCAAAAAGAGTTAAAGCAGAAGGAGAAGAGGAGCTACCCTACCATGCTGTGAAATGGGCCACATGCCCTAAAGTGTCTTCTAGTCTGTGTAAATAACAGATCCTTGCATCCCGTGAACCTGAAGGAACTGACCCCGACTTTTATCTCTTGGGTTGACCACCCTAGCAACCCTCTGGTGCTCACTGGACAGATGGTGCTGTTCCTGGGGCCTCCCCTGCATGGATGGGGAGGGGAGGGGTGGGACGCAGTGTGTGTGTGTGTGTGTGTGTGTGTGTGTGTGTGTGTGTGTGTGTAGGTAGGTAGGTAGGGTTGGGGTGCAGGGTGTGGCTGGAGCACCTGGGAGCAAGCACTGGGTTGGGTGGCAAAGCTTCCTCCGCTTTCCCAACAGCTGTACTCTTCGCCAACTCAAGCATTTTACAAAAAAATCTCATTAGGCATCGAATGCTCTCTGCCCAGCCGTGTCCAGAGGGCATTGTGGCCTCCCTAGAGGGCTCTCTGGAGTCTCCAAAAGGTAATAGGATGAGGGAAAGCCAGGATATTAAGAAGTGGAAAAAACGAAGTACCCATTTAAAGTTTGCGATTGGTTGTCATGGAAACTGAAAGGCTGTTTCGCACTAAGAGACCCTGGGGTGGGAAATTCTGGGCTGTATATTTTCTCCTCTGTCATATTTAAGTGTGGGATTTGCAGCAGTTCTCCGTGCTGGATTAGCAGTACAGTGCCTAATCGGTATTAATCTCCCCAATGTCACTAAGACCTATCAATCTGCATAAATTCTATGGCAAAACTTTGGGAAGAAACGCTATTCAAAGCAAATGATGCATCAAATTCAAACAGGCCATCAAGATTGCTAATGGATTTTAATAGCAGCTATTACTCCATAATAGTATTTTCCCAACAGCCGTTTGTTGATACAAGTCGTTTACAAGACCTTTATGTCCAAGCCCAGGAGACAGCCGCCACTCATTTATAATCATTTGGTTCTACCTACAAACAAATGCTACTTATTTGCATTTGGATGATCTGCAGATCTGACCCACTCCCACCTCATTCAGTGAGACTAACTGCGAATATTACAAGCTAGATTAATTAGTTAATATTTAGATGCACTACTGCCAGAATAAGAAAGACTGCAGACTGGCAAACTCAAATGAGAAGATTTACGGATTGCCTGGCTGCCTTCTGAGCTGCGATAGTTGTGGCCAACTGCTTTTGAGTCCTATGTAACAGTAACAGGCCCAATTTGGGATTCAGAGAGAAGTTCCTGAAACTGAAGGAGCTGTGAAGGAGCCTGAGTTTCTGCTTTAGATCTTGAGAAGGTGGCAGGGGAACAAAGAGGGGAGTGCTCCTGGTGAAGTCATTAGAGTGATCAGTGAATGTGAGGGCGGCTGTGAAGGAAAGGCAAACTTTACTTCTTAAGCCATAGCTAAGGTTACAGCTTGGAGAACACATTCAAGAGTGTAAGCTCACAGTCTCACCTAAGGAGCACATTAGACATGCAGATGCCTGGGCCTGTTGGCCAGAGACAGGAGGAGTAGCCCAGGAAGTCACATTTTAACCATTGCTCCAGGGGATCTCCTGCTAGCCAGCTGGGGATCACATACTGCGAAAATTCAGGGAAAATGGCATTTGTCCATCAATTGTAACTAAAGTCTTAGTGCTAAGCTCTAATGCCTTCAAACGTATGCATTGGAAGCCTACCTAAAATATCATCTGAACATTTGTTTTCATGATTCTTTTCACATTTGTTTAGTTTTACAAATTTAGAAAAATACTTCTTATGAATATTTTTTTTCCTTCAGTAAATAGTTGCTAGCTACAACCAGGAAATTAAAGCAAAATACAAAGTTTATGTTTTTCATCAAAAATTACAAAAATTCTCTAGAAAAACACAGCAAAAGAAATAAAAAAATAGCTTTTTAAATAATCTAAATAAGTGTAAAATAAGGACAAACAAGTATACTTCTAGGTGCACTTTATTCTGTAAATTTGTGGTATTTATAGCTCTGGGACTATTGCCATATAAGACCTCAGTGAACTTTTGGGACTAAGTGTGCCTGGCTGAAATGCAGGGGTGGGCATAGGTTCTCCCACTACTTGGCAAGGGTGATTTGCTCTTAATGGACTGTGTGGATTCCTCCTCATGCCTACCTACTGCCCAGGAGATGTTGAGGGACTTTGCTTAATGTTGCAGAGTCAGTAGCATAGGAGCCACAAGGGGAGAGGATGCATGGCTGCACCAGGGAGAGTACTGCATGGCTGCATCAGGGAGAGGACTACATGGCTGCACCAGGGAGAGGACTGCATGGCTGAATCAGGGAGAGGACTACATGGCTGCATCAGAGAGAGGACTGCATGGCTGAATCAGGGAGAGGACTACATGGCTGCATCAGAGAGAGGACTGCATGGCTGCACCAGGGAGAGGATTGCATGGCTGCATCAGGCTAGGAAGGATGCGGGCGTTTTACACCTGTGAATTCAGTAGGCCATGTAACCTGGACATTGTATTTCATCCCTCACTTAAGCCTCTGTACAATTTGGATGGTGGGTAGCACTTATGAATGAGAAGGCCATCATCCCAGGGAATTCCTATACCTGGTACATCATAGCACCAAACATTTATGTAAGAAATGGTTGAAGACTCAAAGCCAAAACTGGTCCTTCTACATTTCCATAGGAAACCTTAGCCAGGCAGAGGTCAAGGCGATGAAGCCCTGTGGGGTTGGGGGGAGTCAGGTGCAGACAGGATGAGCCCTTGGGGGCTGTCATGTTCTAGTGGAGCAGGTGCTTGCTGGAGAAGCAGACTGGGCATAGAGAATGCTCTCCTTTAGCTGTAGACTATCCTAGCCCTGAGGTGATGCTCTAGCAAGGAGGTGTGAATGTGGGGGATGGGGCGCTGGCTGCTGCTCCCTTCCTGGGTTGGTCTTCTGCCCTGGAGACAGGCAGGGAGGTGTACTGAAGATATACAATGGCAGCCTGCCTGCCTGAGCTCTCCTAGGACTGGAAAACTCGTCACAGCATTTTTCGGGCTTACCATTGCTTCCTTTAGAAATTAACAAAATAAGATAGAAAACATCAACTCCATTTTTCACTTTTCTTAACCATCTGCAAAGATTAAGTGAAAAAATTGTAAATAAAAAGATGATGAATTTTAAGCTGCACACCAGTCTATTCGTCATCTCTCACTCCTTGCCTCATTCCTCTCCTCCCATGATTCACCCTGCCTGTAGCCACCCAGCACCTACCTAAGTTATTAATGCTGCAGGTCTTGTGTTCAAGACCCTTACTTTACTTAATAGTGGTGGTAGTGGGTTGTATCCCTCTAGGAAGCTGCAAAGGGCTTCCTTTAAAGAGAAAAGTTGAGGGGGCTAGAGAGATGGCTCAGTGGTTAAGAGTACTGACTGGTCTTCTAGAAGTCTTGAGTTCAATTCCCAGCAAACACATGATGGCTCACATCCATCTGTAAAGGGATCTGATGCCCTTTTCCGGTGTGTCTGAAGAGAGTGACAGTGTACTCACATGCATAAAATAAATAAATCTTTAAAAAAGAGAAAGAGAGATAGAGAAAAGGTGAAAGTTTTCAATTTAGTAGGAAAGAAAACATTCTCAGGTTATTAAGATTTATTCTGTCATTATAGCTAATCGTTTATTGTGCCTGGTTTATAAGTTACACTTTGCCATAGTTACATATATACTAAGTTTGTATCTCAAGTACCACAAAGACTCTGTCTTCACTTTGGGGTGTTGCTAGGAGGTAATGGAGCTTTAGGGGTCAGGACCTATGGGGAAGAGAGGTCATTAAGATCACCTAAGGGGACATTAGAATCCCAGTCCCTGCCTCCTGTGTGTGTGTGTGTGTGTGTGTGTGTGTGTGTGTTGGCTGCCATGAGGTCTCCCCCTGCAAACACTCTTCCATGATGTTCTGTGCTGCTATCATGCAGAGCAGCAAAGCCAAGAAACTATTGTCAGAAACTCTGAAATTTGGAGCCAAACTAAAGCATTTCCTATCTGTAAGTTGTTATTTCTGAGAGCCCAAGCCAGTCTTGTGATCGCTCTGTAGTTGAGTATTCCTGTGAACCTCTTATCCTCCTGCCTCCATAGCCTAAGTGCTGGAGTTACAGGTACACACCATCTTGGTTTCCTTGAAGTTATTTATCTCAGGTATTTGTCATAGTAATGAAAGGCTGACTCATACATTATAAAACAGAAACTATATATATATATATATATATATATATATATATATATATACACCTACACAGGGCTTGAGACTGTTTATAGTGTCAAGCATCTACTCTAAGTCTAGGCTTGTAATTCCCAAGAAGAAGTGTGTGTGTGTGTGTGTGTGTGTGTGTGTGTGTGCACACGCACACACATGCAATCACATATGCCCCAATTACCACTTTGGAATTAAATAAACTGATTTAGATAAGATGTATACTGACAAAGAGCTTGTCATTTGAATCTAATGTGGCTGCTGAATATAGACCAGAGCTGCAGTTGGCTGGCTACGGAGTCTACAGGTGTTGCTGCAACTGCCAACCCATCACCTGGCAGGCACTCTACATACTTGAATAAATAGATGAATGAGTGGATGGGCAAATGGGTGAAGGGATGAATGAATGAATGAATGAATGTGTATGTCAGAATCAAACGCAAACTTCCACTATCGCATACTAGCTACTTTCCTGGTATCTTTATATCTATTACCAATATTATGTCAATCATAATATCATAGGACAGGTGGCAAAAGACTAAGGCACCTACGAAAGACTAAGACATGCAAGTAAATTTTCTGGAGATGGCCCACTGTTTCTGCATGGTCTGCTATAGTTGAGCTCTGAGAATGCAGGGTCCTTAGAGACGTCATCCCAGGATTGCTTTTTCTGCTGATATGCCTTTCCTGCCAATATCACATAGCCTAATGACTCCTGGACATCGGCCCACCCTATTGAGCATATTTCCTGCAGATCAACATGAAAATGGACTTTCATGTATTAATGCTTTTAGAGGAATTAATGATTTTATAAAGTTACTTATTTGATTAAAATAATTTTAGGAAGAAAGTTTTAGGAAATGGTTTTAGTTATTTTGCCAGGAAAAAATGTAATAAAGTTAGAATCCAGAATAGAATGTTTCCACTCCTCATAATAGTAAGTAAAGGCTACATAATAATAAATATAATGAGATTTCACAATTACACTAAAAAGGGAAATAGGCTCGGGACAAATTTGTTATCAAGAAAAAACATTCATTCTATGTCAGGTCCAAGGATGAAGCCACAGTTGTGCACTATGAAAAAGTAAGCCCATGTGAAACTCTTGCTTTGAACTTATAATGAGCTTATAAAATGAAACACTGCTTTGAACTTATTATTGATATCCTTCTGTAACTCCCCTCTTATAACTTTTTATCTGTGAGGTAATTTTCTAAAGATTTTTTTTTTCATCTAAGGAACTATAAGAAGGCCAGAGAGAAGAAATAAAGTATGACATTTGGGGCTCAGCCCCATTTATCAAATGTATATATGTATGTGTCTGTTTGCCTATATGTATGTATATACATACATGTGTAAGTGTATGTATATATATGTAAGTATGCATGAACACTTGTAGAGTTGATGAGTCAGATGACTGAGCCTGATCAGTGTGTGTGTGTGTGTGTGTGTGTGTGTTGTCTGTGCAAATGATTTTCTTTCTTTTCCTTTCTTTTCTCTCTGGTTCAAGAAGAGCTAACAAGTCCCAAGCCCCTTGGCTGGCCAGGGAGCGGTTCCTGAGCCAGAGAGGAAACAGACCTAGCAATTAAGTTTTTTCTTTCCTCCATCTTAATCCTCTGCTGCTGCCAGCAGGAGTTTATTACCAGAAACTAGCAGCATTTAGCCACAGAATAGTAAGAAACCAGTGATTATTAACACAAAACAGTAAGAGAGAGCTACAAGGCTAGAGACCATCAGTCTTTGACCTTCGTCTGACTGTGTCCTGCCTTATACCATCCATTCCAAGGTCCAGGGCAGGCTCCGGGCAGACAGGCACTTTGGACTCCGTTTTCTCATACTTGGCAATACATTATTATAGAAATATCTTTTAAATTCCAAGAGACTGGAACTTCTACTGGATCGCAAAGCCAACTGATAATATACCTCGAGGTCATTTAAGACTTTACACTGCTGCCTTTCAGCATACTCAGCCTGTTTGTTTAAACTGATTGTAAGATAGCAATGTCATACTCAACCATACTTGTTTTTGGATTTCCCATGTAATTAGCTTTATAACCTAAAATAACATGTAGATCTAATCTTAAATTATGTATCTTTCCATACTCATGACTCAGAGAGCAAAACATGTGTGTATATATGTGTACTATGACATTTGTTTGGTGAAAACAGCAAATAGCTTGGAAAACAACCATATGTAACAAATACCATGAAAATACTTTATACAGCAAATACCTGCCCTAACTCCTGAGAGCAACATATGGATATCATTTGATGAGCATCTGCTTATAGCACTGAGTGCCCAAGGGTCAGTAGGGATAGCTGGAACACAGAGCATATTCCCTTGTAAAACTCTGTTAAAGCTTTCTGTAATGTGTTTCACATCCCTCCCCTGCCATGTGACGCTTTCTTTGGTGTTCAGTAAATACAAAGCAAAAGCCCTTGGTTGGGAACAGTTGGACTTACAGTTATGCATCAGGCAGGCACAAGGAAAAGACATTGGCAAGAGAGGCACATCAAATGCATAGAGACTATAGACAATTCAGAAAACACACAATACAGATAGAAGATATGGGAAGAGAAGTGAAGAATTCATCTTGGCCTTGCTCTCAGTCAAATGAATTCAGGAAGTACTGAACTTTCTTTCCTTAATGAGTTACCAGCATATTTTGGTGTCTCTGAGGCTATCTTTAATACATTTAATCAACACAGTATTCTACAGCATGGCCACATTTCATCTGTCCCCCTTCATCTCCTAGTGTGTCCTTCTAGATGAAGGACTTCACTGCAACCAAGCTAAAAGCCCTGGCTCCATCAACACACTTGAAACTCGCTGCACCCATGCCCTGCAAGAAACGTATATCTATCAAGACTCAGCAGAATTTTGGTACACAAACCAAACTGAGTAGAACTGAGTTTGGATTTTCCTGTTCAAAATTAGACAGAAACCAGGAGTTTCATCTGAAAGTTTAGGACTCCCTCGTGCCTTCCTGTCTGCCAGCCTGAGACTTATCTTCAGTATAGCTTCTGTGCCATCGTTCCTGTTCTCAAGACACAAGCAAGCATGTAGGTTTCTTCACAGTAGGGGACTCCAAGGAAAGCGACTTGTATCTGTTAGGAAAGGTTGCTTATAGTTGTGTTGGGCCCACATGTACCATTTGGTACATGTCATCTGTATTAAAGCACCGTAAAGCTTAACTATACATATAAACTCAAATTTATGTGTAGGGATCTCTAACCACCAAAGGAACAAGAGACGTATTCTCCTTAATGTGTACTAGGCCTCACCTTGTAGACTTGCACTTGTATATCTTTATCTCTGGGCACCAAAGACCAGGATTAAGCCATTGCTTTTCTCTTGACTGGAATCTTTTTTCTTATCCTGTTTTGTATTTTAAATACTTTTTGGTCACTAGGTGGCTCTGAATTTCCATTGAAAACTAAGATCTTAAGAAATACTGACAAACATGTGCATTTCCTTTTGCCAAAAAAAAAATTTTTTTTAAAACCTTTTTATTTGAGAACATTAATCAGAAGCCCCTAATATCTCCATGAACTTCTGTTAACAGTTTGTATGCCCCTAACATTTTGGGATTCATTTTGATACTTTCATGTGAAATAATGACTATCAACATGATCACAATGCAGTTTTTAAGCAGTCTACAAACTAGAGATCATGCAGTCCCACACTAAAGCTGTAAGGTCCTAGAAATAGTTCAGCATTTGCCTCTTTACTTAAAATAAGCCTTTAGAGTATCATCATATAATTTATACTGCTTTAAAGGTTTTTCTGATTAGGGATAAGGTGATGGCTCAGTTAGGAAAGTCTTTGCTGTGGAAGCATAAGGGCATAATGTTGAACCCCAGCACCTAAGGAAAGCTGAGCATAGTGGTGTACTCCAGTAACCCTAGGGCTCGAGACGTGCAAGCAGGAAGACTGGCCAGCCAATATGGCTGTAGTAGTGGGCCCTGGGTTGGCAGAGACACTGTCTCAAACTAAGGTGCAGGGGGTGGAGAAGGACATCTACCTCTGGCCTCTATATGCACTCACACGGGCAAGCATGTATACACACACACATACACACACACACACACACACACACACACACAGGGACTGATCAATTTTTTTAAACTTTGATTTGTATGTTTTCACTGATAAAATGGCTGCCATCACTCTCAGCTGGATCTTCTGCTCTAGCCCTACTGACTGTTTGCTGCCTCTGAAACATGTCCAGACATACAACCACGTTCTTTCTTCCTACTATGTAATTTCCCTCTCTATTTCCAACCAATAAGCCTCCCTTTTCCCTTCAAGTCTGATGTTAAATCATTTGTCATCTGGAGTCTTCAAACATTTATGACAAGGAGCCTGGTGCAAGAGCCAAGGCCACCTCAGCTTGAAGCTCAGTTAGTCGTTCACTGGCCATGAGATGCGTAGAAAGTTAGTTGATTTTGATTTCTTCACCCATGAGTATCGGTGACAAGATTCTAGTGAAGTTTATGTAAGTTACTTGAAGAGGACTGTGCTAGTCAAGTTTTTGTCAACTTGACACAAGCTAGGTCACCTGGGAAGAGGGAAGCTCAGTTGAGAAAAGCCTCTATCCGATTAGCCCTTAGGAAAGTCTGTGGGACATTTTCTTGATTAATAATTGACATGGGAGGGCCCAAGACATTACGGATGGTGTCAGCCCTGGGTAGGTGAGCCTATGTTGCATAAGAATTCAGGCAGAACAAGCCAAGAGGAACAAAGCCCCCGCTTTAGCTCCTGCCTCCAGGTTCCTGCCTTGAGTTCTTGCCCTGACTTTCCTTCTTGATGAGCTCTAACTTGGAAACTGAAATAAACCCTTCTGACTCGGAGTTGCTTTGGGTCATGGCGTTTGTCATAGTAATAGGAGGCAAACTAGAACAAGGACTCAGAACAGTGCCTGCATCCACACGATCTCTAAGAGGGGAAAGCATGGTACAGATACAGTTCAAGTGAGCTATAAGCAAAGCGTAGATGCTGCTTTGCGAGCATGCACACTGCACTTGAGTGTTGTGACTCGTCTCTAGTCTCTCCTAGACTTAACATACATCATGCACATGAAGTGTCAGTTGGCTTTCTACACACCTGACTCTTCCAGTAGACTATGATAGGACAAACATAGTGAGCAGTTGGGGGGTTCATACCTCGCTAGCCCCAAGCAAGAACTGTATGCCACCTAACTACCATCCTTGTTTCTGCCACATTGTGGTGAATGAGAATAGGAATCAGGAAGATTTCTATGTGTAAAAAGGATACAAGACTTAAGCAATAGGAAAAGAAAGGAAATTAAATGAGGTTGAGGTGCCATAGGCTATGGAGTGACAGTACCACACTGTTGGAGAACTACTGGTAAAGGCAAGAAGCCCAGTGTAGAGTAGGCTTCTAGACATCCAGAAGTGACATACCAGTCTCCACATTTTATGTTTTTAGACAATGATACTCTATCAAGGGAAGGACAATTCATCATTCATTAGTGAATTCAGTCACCAATTGTCTCATGGAGCAAGTGATAAACTCCCGCATGTTGGACAGTGTTTTCAGGCTTAGTCTTCCACAAGACAGACCATTCTTTGGCTTTTAAGCAGTTGCAGGTTAGTGAACAGAAATAGTAAGTCAATAAATCAATTTAAAGAGGATTTCTAACACTGACAAATGCCAGCCAGAATAAACTCTGTGATGAGAAAGAACACAAAACAGAAGGGAAGTCAGAGTGGGACGTCTGGGGTATTTATAAGGTTACATTTCAGTTTGCATTCCTGTACAAAGAGAGATAATTAGCTTTGTCATATTCTGACCTCAAAGTAAACTGGAGAAAAGAATAAGCTTGTGTGAAGAACCCAGGACCGCCAAAGGTTGGTGCAAGAGCAGAGGAAGGAGATGAGACTGCGTGCAGCAGGACCACATGACACAAAGCATGAGGGCAGTGGGGGTGAATTTTGGTTTTCCTCATAGGCAATGAGGAAGGATTTGAAGCAACAGAGATACACAATTCACATTTGGTGTTTCCCGAAGATTACAGACATGTTGGGTAGAGACTGGATGGCAAGAGGGAAAAGCAAAGAAGCCCTTGAGGGTAGGAGAGTGCTCAAGGTAAGAAAGCGAGGTCATGGCTTTTGGGAATGAACAATGCTTTGTTTGGCTCTTAGTAGATCCCATCTTCCTCTTTTAAAATGGAAACTCACTGTGAGGGGACACTTTTGTCTGTTTCACTCACTAGTGTTATATCCCAGTATCTAGAATAGAACCTGGTGACAAGTGGTAACAAAGGACATGTTAAACATTGCTGAATACTGAAGTACTCCCAGCTGAGAAAATACAATGGTGTGGGGGACACAGAAACAGGCACTTTGTAGTCTGTTTGCATCTCCACCTAAGCACGTCTACTGTCCAATGACTGATTGACGGCCCAATACCTGACTGCCCAATACCTAACTGACCAATGACTGACTGTCCAATACTTGATCTTTCTTGCATAATAAGTGAATAAACCACCCATCCATCCATCCATCCATCCATCCATCCATCCATCCATCCATCCCTCCATTGGTGGAGTCTGTGAAGTCAAATGTAGTAGGCATAGCCTAGTGAAAAGATCCTTGGATCAAGAGCTAGAAAGCAGAACCATGGCTCTGTATCAATCACACAGTTCAGCCTGCTGAACTTAGCCAAGCGTAAGTATTTCTGGGTTTCAGCTTTGCTGTCTATAAAACATATAAAGCAAGTAAGTTGGCCTAGATGGACTTTAAAAAATCTATCTTTATTTTAGAAAATCCAAACGCCAGCATGAACACAGCAATGTCTATGTGGTATCCTTTTTACAAATTGGCTTCAAGCAGGAGAGTTGAAGCTTTCAGGGGATTCCATATGTTCTCTCCACAGGCAAAACCCTTCTGTGTGAGACTGATGCCAGTGCAGAGTGGCATGCTCTGTGCTTTGTGGCAAGAATATATTACTAATGGTAGCCAAACAAGAAGACATCAATTTTCTTCCTCCTTGGAGCTTTTCTGTCGAACTTACGAATGCTCAACTCTCTTGTATTTAAAACAACAGGTAGGTTCTTAGATGCTACATTTCAACCAGTTAGTATTCCATTTTGTTTTTGCTGATATGCTTTGTGAGCAGTTAGATAACTCTCATGGACAATGGCTCTACTTACCTTGTTCTTTGGAACAATGTTTTTAGTCACAAATGTGGTTGCTACATATCCCCATCATTTCATCCTATACCAATCCCTACTTGACTGGACAAATCTTTCTTTTCCTGTTTTGGGGCCAGGACAAAGGTCTTGTGAGTCAGGGTGGTCATAGCCAAAAATGACCATGAACTCCCAAACCTCTTGCTTCCATTTCTTTCAAATGCTAGGATTACAACTGTGTGCTACCTGCTTGGTCTTGAGTGTGTCAAGCTTGCTCTTGCTACAAGGCCCTGAGATTTGACATTTCTCTAGCACCCTACGTCTAGATTTTCTTGCCATACACCACGTTTTTGAGAGCAGAAGACAGGCCTCCTTCAATGTACCACCTGTTCCATCAGAAAGAGTTCTCCTACCCTACTCTACTGCATATATGACGTCACTATCCAAAACAAGTTTGTTTTCATTCTGTATCCTTTATCATCTCCTTCTACCACCACTGTCACTAGCACTACACCTGCCCCTGAGGAGAATGAAGCAGACAGACTTTCACTGCTATATTCCCTCTGCATCCCCAGTATCTAGGATGGCAGCTCAAACACACCAAGTTGATGAAGAAAACTCTAGCAACCAAGTTCATGAAGTCTCACCTATATTGAACTCACCACCTGAAGTTGGTAGGCATCTACTCTTTTTTTTTTCTTACTCATTTTTGGTGCCACTCTCTGAAACAAACAAACAAACCCCAACATATAAACAAAGAAATATAAATTCCAGACCTTTCAGCTTGCCGACAGCCTTCTCTCTGCTGTCCCCCTGCTTCTTCTGCTGATATTTTCCCTCCCTTGATATGAGGAACCTTAAACAGCTCAGCCATCTTTTCTCTTTGAGTTGCCCACTCTCAGGTGAGTCTATAATAAATAGAGTCTGCCCATAACAATTGTACCTGGTGTACTACTCCAGCTAATGGTAGCTCACGTTGCTTCTGCATTCATTCAGAACACTGTCGAAATGAGCATCCACAAGCTACCTTTTAACATACAAATCCTTCATCACTCCCCCCATGGCATCAAAATGGTGGCCTGTTGAACAATCACCAGCCTCTACAAACAGAAGCAGGACGGCCACAGTTTCTCAGCTATGCTATGGAAAGGTTCCTGCAGGGGTGGACTTCAGTTTCTTAATTACAATATTTTTCACAAAAATAGTCAATGTTTATAGAGGTGACAGCCAATGTAAGATCTCTAAACACAGCAGTTCTCAGACGGACAACCAGTCACTTGCTTTAGGCCTTAAGAAGTCTTAGACTTTGAGAACTGTTTATCCAAGTTCTTGTCAACCTTTAAAAAAAGGAACAACACAGACCAACTTTTATAGCTGTGCAAGGCTACTCCCCTAGGGAAAGCTAAGTTCAGGTTTTGATTATGTAAATTATTGGTAGACAGCCACGCATGACTTTAGATAAAGAAGAGGAACCCAAGCAAATCACCTGAAGCTCTCTCTGCTGACGGGAAAGGGCCTATTAGCTCAAACCTTTCCAATGGGAAAAGGAACAATTTATGTGAAAAAACAAAATTCAAATCATATAAACAACAGAATTTCGTTAATTGGAATTTATTACCCCAATCCCACCATCCCTCCCTGCTCTCTATTTCTTTAAGCCTGGGCTTATTTGCCAAGCTAATTTTAATTTCCCAAAGTGGTCTCTTATTGTTGCTGTTGGAATGCATCCAGTTTATGAAAAAGCCCTTTGAATTACTCTGTGTCAATTAAGAAGAAATGAAACAAACAATTCATACAGCCCTCAAATCTTTCCATTGGGGGAATTATGACTTTTTAAACTAAATTTCATACAGAAGTATTGTATTTTCATCATTTATATCCCTCTCCCCCCCCAGATCCCTCCAAATCCCCTTAAATTCAGAAAGTAATGACCTTTTCTTTTTAAATTATTGTATATTTACATTATATATATGTGTATATATATAGTGTATGTTGTATATTGTGTGTGTGTACATAAGTCTATATAAATCCAACCTGCTACATCGATTTAGCATTGCCCCTATGTATATTTGTTTAAGACTGACTGCCTAGGGTTGGATAACCCGTTGGGGTTTCTCCCTGAAGAAGAGATTTTCCCTCCATGACCATTATTAATTGCTTGTAACTCTTGATCTAGGGCAGTGGTTCTCAGTCCGTGGATGGCAACCCCCTTGGGGGTTGCATATTGGATACTTACATTACAATTCACAACAGCATAAGATTACAGTTTTGAAGTAGCAATGAAATTGTTTTATGGTTGAGGGTCACCACAACCTGAAGGATTGTATTAAAGGGTCGCAACATTAGGAGGATGGGGAACCACTGAGCTAGGGGAGGGCTTGTGAGGCTCCCCATACATGTCGCATTGTCATAAAATGGACATCTTTTATAAACCTGGAAGAAAACCAGACTAGGCTAAAGGATGACCGATTGATTTCTACCTTATATGCATTCTTCATTTATGCTACCTGGTTTCCTAATTGTAATATATTCAGTCTGCGGTCACATGAAGAACAAATTAATGCATCTTAAACAAATATGTGCAGTCACAGCGTCAGAATCGTTTCTTTCCTGTGTCCATGTAACAACCAGTAAAAATAATAATAATAATAATTTAACAAGAAAACATACTTAGGAGACCTCATGTGTTAATTAATTTTGGTAAAAATAACCCCGTGGGGCAGCGGAGGTGGGAAGTGACGGAATAACACAAACACAGAAAGAGAAAGGGAAGGAGTCTCAAACACATGAGTGTTAGGAGACACCAGATCTATTTTAAGGATTCGGGGCTCGGAAGGGACAGGTATTTTTAAATTTAATTGGAGCATTTCAAATAACAATGAGATTAGCTGCTTGAAAACTTGGGCGAAGAACAGGGAAAATAATTTCAGCCCTAAACCATAATGAAATTGAGATTTAAAAGAACAAGCTAAAGATGCAGGAACAGGTGGGATCCAGTACCTGCTGTGAAGAGGTTGCACGTTTTAGGATCCTAAAACAGGATCTGAGATGTGATACCAGCAGTGAATTGATACAGCCCTGAACCTTGGCTTCTTTGTCTGTGAAATGAGACACACTAATGCCTGCCCACAGAAAGGACTGTAACAATCAACAGGAAGTTCTTGCCATACTGTGACCAATTGGTAAATTATGAAAACAACTTCCTAAGCCCTAAAAGAAAGAGACACATCCTTGTCTCCAAGATAAGCTAGGCAAAAGCAGTTTGTTTGTAGTGGGGTTTTTGATGCTGCTGCTGCTGGTGGTGGTGGTGTTTTTTTTTTTTTTTTTTTTCATTTTGAGACAAGATCTCACTATATAGTTCACAATCCTCCTGCTTTGGTCTCCCAAAGGCTGGGGTTACAGTGTGCGCCACTGCATGCTGTCCTGGGGACTTTTCCTATTTTAAAGATTATAATGTGGTTATATTTCTCTCGTCCCTTTCCTCCCTTTAAGCCTTCTGTATACTGCTCCCTACTCATCCTCAAATTCATGGTTTCTTTCTTCAAGTTGTTATGACATGCATACACACACACACACACACACACACACACACACACACACTCCTAAGTACAACCTGCTCATTCCATATAACGTTACTGGTACATGCATTTTCAGAGCTGATCGTTTGGCACTGGACAACCAATTGGTGAGCTCTTCCCTGGGGAAGACCACTTCTCCCAGTCCTAGGTTTCATCATTTTTGTTTAGGGTTTAGGCCTCCTAGCTTTTTCCTGTCCAGTCTGGCATGTACGTTGGTGCCATCCTTGTAAGAGGTCTGCTTCATAGTTTGTGGTTTAAAGACATTTTCTTACTTTCCCTTTCATTTTCAGATACACAAGAGCCGTTCTCTCTCTTCACATGTGGTCTAAAACTATTGAAAACTGATTGGTTATATACTTGGTTTTATATCATTCCACTACAGACAGATTCTTCTATGTTTTTCCTCTCCCAGAAGGTGAATAAGAATGGCTTTCCTGGCTGTCATGCTGATGCAAATACGTTTGTAGAACATCACTCCACAGTTATTTGCTAAGCGCAATACCAAGTGCATCTAGCTTTCAGAATCTGTATCGCTGAGATTCTTTGTTTGTTTGTTTGTTTTTAGATACAGGGTTTCTCTGTGTAGCTCTGGCTGTCCTGGAAGTCACTCTGTAGATGCCAAGATTCTTGTGACATAAAACAATAAGACAGCTGGTTAAGAGCACTGACTGTCCATCCAGAGACTGCCCCACCCGTGGATCTATCTCATATACAAACACCAAACCCAAACACTATTGCATATGCCAGAAAGATTTTGCTGAC
>NC_034590.1:129045200-129082642 GCF_900095145.1 Mus pahari | reverse complement strand
CCAGAGCTGTGTCTCTAGTAGCATATGTAGCAGAGGATGGCCTAGTCAGTCATCAATGGGAGGAGAGGCCCTTGGTTTTGCAAAGATGATATGCCCCAGTAAAGGGGAATGCCAAAGAGTGGGTAGATTGGGGAGCAGGGCAGGGCGGGGAGAGGGTATAGGGGGCTTTGAGGATAGCATTTGAAATGTAAATGAAGAAAATATCTAATAAAATATAGTTTAAAAAAACACATTAAGACAGAAAGAAGAGGCAGGTGTGGTAGTGCACAATTGTAATCCCAGCACTGGGTCCAGGGACAGCCAGGGCTACACAGTGAGACCCCGCCTCAAGAACAAAGCCCCCCCCCTGCTCCCACCCCTCAAAATGTTGCATAAAGTACAAAAGCAAAGAACACTACCAGACTCATTTTATAAAACCAGCATTACACTAATACCAAAACTGGATAAGGAAATACACACACACACACACACACACACACACACACACACACACCAAACAACAAAACAGATAAGAAGATCAATGGAATAAAATGAAGAACTCAGCATTAGACCCAAACAGTTACAGCCACCCAATTGTGTGTTTGTGTGTGCGCATGCACAGATCTGAACATGTTTGTGTGCTGGAGCACCCACGAGTGTGGATGGGCATGGGCATGTGTGTACATGACTTCGGAGGACAAATCACAATGTTCTTAGCTTTATTTCCTACCCTACTGGAGTCCCCGTTAGAAAGCCCTTGCCCACGCTCTTACCTCAAAACGTTTTCCTTCAGCAGCTTCCAAGTTTCAGGTCTTATTTAAGGTCTTTGCTTAATTTTGAATTGATGTTGCCACCCATGGTTTTTGGTCTTGCCTTTTGAGACAGGGTTTTCTCTCTGCTCTGAAGCCTGGAGCCTGGTTAGCCTGTCTTGTAATGTGCATGCCACCATGCCCACATTGTGTCAAACGTGGGTTCTATGGATGTAATTGCTCCTTGTGCTTACAAGGCAAATACTGTTGAGTAACAGTTGCGCCATTGCTACAGATCCACAGCTGCCTAATTATTATTATTATTTTTTACAAAGCCACCAAAAATATTTACAAGAGTAAAACCACTCTACATGTTGAAAAATAAAATTAGATCTGTATCTCTCATTCTGTGTATCAACCCAAAATTGAGGAAAGACTTTAATGTTAAGACCTGAAACTTTGAAGCTGTGAAAGAAAAACGTTTGGGGATATGGATATGGGCAAGCATTTCCTAAAGGGAATTCCAGTATCATTGGAAATAAGCCTAAGAATTGATATATGGGATTATATGAAATCAAAAATCTCAGTGAAGTAAATCAAATAAATAGTGACCAGAAGAAGAGACAGTCTGCAGATTATAGAAAAAATATTTGTCAACTACTCATTAGACATAAATTAATATTTTTGGTATATAAAGAACTGTAGAAAGCAAACACTAAAATAAAACTAATGTCATCTAATCAATAGATGGACTCATGAACTGAAGAGATAGTTTGCAAATGGAAAGATACAAATTTCCAGTAAACATTTGAAAACCTGTTAAACATCCTTAGCCAAGGCAAGTGCTAACTAAATCTGCTTTGAGATATCACCTCAGTCAACATAGATTTTATCCAGGAAACAAATGACAGCAAATGCTGGAAACAATGTGGGAAAGAGGAGTCTTTGTCACTGCTGGTGAGAATGTAAAATTAAGTAGCCAGTACAGAGGCCAGGAAGTGGTGGCGCATGCCTTTAATCCCAGCACTTGGGAGGTGGAGGCAAGTGGATTTCTGAGTTCAAGGTCAGCCTGGTCTACAGAGTGAGTTCCAGGACAGCCAGGGCTACTCAGAGAAACCCTGTCTCGAAACAAAACAAAACAAAACAAAACAAAACAAAACAAAACAAAAGGAAAAGAAAAGAAAAGAAAAGAAAAGAAAAGAAAAGAAAGAAAGAAAAAAAGTAGCCAGTAGAGAAACCAGCATCTCTACTCATCAATTACAAACAGAACCACCATATGACCCAGCTACACCACTCATGAATATTTACATAAAGGATGCTAAGTCAACACACCACAGTGATACTTGAACATCCATGGTCATTGCTGATCATACACAGCTATTCTCAGTAGCTAAGAACTGGAGCCAGGCCAGATGTCCATCAACACTTCAATGGATAAAGAAGATCTGACTTATACAACCATGGAATTGTATGTAGCCATCAAGAAAGGTGAAATTATGACATTTACAGGAAATGGATAGAAGTCAAAATCATGACATTGGGTGAAAATGCAGTGTTTCTTCTCATATGGAGAACATAGATTTAAAAGTGTGTGTGTGTGTGTGTGTGTGTGTGTGTGTGTGTGTGTGTGTGTGTATGATATGTGCATTGATCAAGACACTAGAAAACGGATTATGAGATAAGGGAGATTCTTAAGGTATGGAGTGGGTAGCAGTAAAGAAATACGTGGGATAAGAAAGCATAAGGGGGGCTATCTGAAGGAGAAAAGAGAGCTATACAAATGGAGGGACAGGGCAGGGGGATGTCAACTGGGATAAGGTAATTTGGTTACACTCAATGAGTCAATATATAAAACCAAAAGTAAATCTGTCAAAGGGCTAGTAGCCAGGAGACTGGTTATCAAAACAGTGAACGGCTGTGATTTTGCTTTATGGGCCTATGGTAATCTCTTGTAAGGTTTGCCGCATTTGATGGAGCATTTAGGAGAGGTGCAAGGCATCTTAAAACTGCTGCTGATGTTATTCTCACAGAGCTCTGGCCAAGGACTGCTTTATCTTTCTCAAAGCCTCAACAAATCTAGCTATTAACAAAGGAATTTCTGGCTCTGGTAATGATGGCTAGCATCACAACAAGATTTTTATGCAATGTGATGCCTCGAATTTGCCAGCCATGCCACCAGGTTCCCATAAAAACATGGATTTTTTGTGTTTATCATCTCTCCAATGATTTTTATTCTACTTTTAAAGGCACTGTTGTGTGGTTAAAATAAAGAACCCGGAACCAGCTTTGAGAAAATGAGAAATCAGTGTAAATTCAAACCTTCTAGACTGGCAATACTTAGACTCATGGGAACTAGTTTAAAACACACACAAGATAGTCACTATGCAGGGGGAGAAAGTGAGGAGCCCAGATGTCATTCTGGAACACGGTCTCAGTTTTTAATCATTTGGAAGAAGATTTGAAAATTCCAGAACTTTCTATAATTCACCCAGCAGATCTAGGGTTCTTTGGGGGGATGACTGGGATGTCCCCATTTACTGCCTTCTTCTTACAAGGCAAGTCATCGAGGGGACCGCCTGTGTCATGTGCAACAGACTTTTTAATAGATGGTATCAGTTATCAACATTGAGTTACTTTCACTCTCAAAAAAAAAAAATGTCTCATTTGAAGAGAAAGTTTTAAAACCTCGAGTTTGTTTCTATGGAAGGGAAACTGTGTGGCTTGGACTTCTGAATGCTTTTATTCAACATAAAACTAATAGGTAAAGAAATCTCTGACAGGGATTGGAAGCATCGTCCCTGGCGCTCATAAATACTCCACTGCATTGTCTGAAATGGCTGATGTCAGTCCTGACTGTGGGCTCAGATTTACTGTACAGTTCATCAACTTCTCAGCATGATGGATAATGAATGTTTCATTTACATCGCTAATTGCCAAGCCATGGTTCCTGCAACCTTTAACCCGTATGCTTTATCCCATTATCACCATATGTCAATATAATTGCATTTAATATTCTAAGTGACAAACTTTCTTCTACACAGAGAAATATTTTTCACAAAGAAATCATGCAAAGGCTGTTGATGAAACACAAGCCTGCTACAGGAAGTGACAGGGATGCAACCAGAATAATAGGTAATGGTCCAACTATGGAAAGCCATCTTTAGATAAGGACTCTTGATTTCATGCACAGAAAAACAATGGCATATTATTAAGAATCAGTTTTTAAGTTTTAATTCAAGAAATAACTAAAAATCCTTAAAGTGATATAATTCAGCATTTGGAACTGTGTAATCCACAAACACACACATAAGAATCAGTTATTGATAGCTATGTGGTCCAATTATGTTTGCTACACTCACTTGACATTCTGGAAATAGACATATAATGAAGTAGTCTCTTTGCTCTCCTCCGATTTGGAACTGAATATATTTAGGGACTAGAAAGCATCACAACCGAATTGCTAAGCTCGGAGAAAAAGCTGGCGAGCCATTTTCTCATAGTACCAGCAGACACCCATCTGAGAATTTTCCTAGGGCCACCAGGAAACAGAGCTAGGAGGGCCTCCCTCCCGGATCACAGCTGTTTCTCTCAATAACTGATTCTGTGCACCCAGCAATTGTTTAACACTCCACACCTTTGAATTCTCCGTGAAATCATTTCTCTCCCCATCCTCACTGTCACTACATCAACAAATTCTATTTGCTATAACTCAAAAAGTGTATCTCCATGGCTCTACCCTATTCTGAGCGCTTGCCACCTCTCTGTGGTCTGTGATGGCCCTTTCTCATCTGTCTTTGGTTTTGTTCTTACCTTTTCCCCCATTGATTGCATGCCACGTCCTCCCTCCTTACAATGGCCCATTGTGAAATTGAAAATGCTTCTGACCAGTGAGGCTTTGTCTGACCCACCACCTCTGCAACAACAGCAGGCTTGCTCCTTCCTATAGCCAGTACCTAACAGAGCCTCCCTCCATCCCCCAGGGAACCTGTTTCCTACACTGGACCTTTGCATCGCTGGCCCCTTTTCCTAGTTTTCTCCTAGCTTACTGTTGCATATCTCAAACTTACAAGCTTGACAGACTCCTTCTCAAGGAAACTTTATACAACCTCCCATCCAATGTCAAGTAGGTCATAGAACTAGCCACTGGTTTCTTAATGACACTTCTATTTGCTTGCAGTATTTATTTGCTTAATGTCTGGTTTCCCCACTAAGCCGAGAGCTCTAAGATGATAAGAGCTGCCTGTATTTGATTTCCCTCTACCCTTAGCAGTCACAATAGTGTGCAGTTTTGGAGAATTCATTCACAGTTAATGTCTTGGTATTTTTCACTGAACTTTTACTCTACTGGAACTCTGATTTTCTCTAACAAAGAGCAATGGATGGAGATTGGGGTCAGGATGTAGGTAGAGAAGTAGTCAGTGGTGCACAAGGCATTGGGAATGCAAAGGAAACCTCAGGGCCCTTGAAAGAAAGCATGATTGGGCTTTGATTTCTTTGTACTTAAATGACCGTGGGCAAGTTCTTATTCTTTGTGCCTCTGTTTCTCTATCTTAAAAGTGGAGGTGACATTAACATCTCCTTCATAGAGTTCTTATGGGAATAAGTTTTGGGGAAACCCTTCAAAAAGCTTTTACCCTGTGTTCTACAGGGGCATATGTGCTAAGCACAAATAAAACTGTAGAATTAGAGGCAGAGGAGCCTGGTTTAGAGATATTTCCTCAGATCCTATTGCCTCTTCCTGTGCTCAGGATTATCTCCAGCATTCTTCTGGCCAAATACTCTACACATATGTAGCCACTTCCACTGTCCATGTTTAGAGTACACTCCTGTGCTGTGAGCTCTCTATATTAACAGCTTAATATTTTATGTTTGGTTCAAAGGTCTTGCATTAATATCTAATATTTGGTTGGCCTTTTCTTTAAGTAGTATATTTCCTAGCCTGCAGCATGGGCAAAATAGGATGGAATAAATCTCAAGACCTTGCCAGAGCTAAACTGGGCAATGCACAGGGTGACTGTGGAGTGAACTGTCTGCTAACTACCCTGGGAAGCTTTTTCACACACGAAATTCATTTTTATTTTTGAGCCCACTTTAAACCCTTGAAGATGGCATTTTCTTATTAATCATACGACCAGGAAAACTATGTTTTTCAGCTGGAAGAATTCTTTGTTACACGCAGCTGTAGTGATTTTATTATCAATTCTAGCTTTCAATCCAAAGATGACAGAGTCCCTCTCTCTCCTTTGTTTCATTCCAGCATAAGTATCACATGCTTTGCCTTGTCCTGTGGTTCTGTAGGACCTTACCTTTCTGTACCCTCTACCTTCCTCATCCTCACCATCGCTCTCTCACTGTGTTCCCCAAATCCCCATGTCCAATCAGTTCCCAGGTATATAGCCACATACTATTATTCTCTCTATGATACCATACTTCACCCCTAAGTCTAGAATGATGTAAAGTTTGGAGTAAATGGACTATCTTATTCATGACAAAGATGTTATAGAATTTATGGTCACATGGAAAATCATTAGTTCATATGTAAAGTGTGGTAATTATCAAAGTTTAGATCATCATATGGGGTCCAAGAGACACAGAGGGAAAACCTACAGGGCTTGTCTCTAAGCTTGAGGAATGAAGCAAAGGGAAGGAAACTTGTGTTTCCACATATAAGATACTTCAATTCTATCTCAATCCACACCACATTATTAAGCAGTCTTCAGAGAATCAAAACCAGTCACATCCCCAAAGGAAACTTCTGTCTATTTTATGATGAATGCTCCTTGGAAATTAAGCAAATCCTACTGGTCATTTATCTCAACCTTGAGATATCCTTGTCCACTTAGATTATCAGGAGAAATGAGCCACTGTATAGCGCCCCTTCTGGAAAAAAAGTGTTTACAAATAACTATTCTGAGAGATTGTGTGTGTGTGTGTGTGTGTGTGTACACATGCATGCCAGAGAGTGCCTCTCTCCCTTTGACCCATTATTGCAGACTTAAAAACAAGCATGCTTTCAAATGGTACTATGAGCTGCCAATGATGTATCACTCCCATATCTCATTATTCTCTGCTAAATGTGATAATAATGCGATCTGTTAACATAAAAAGTTTGGCTCCACAAAAGCAGCTGGAAATGGACAACCACAATATGCATAAATCTGGCTCCTACCATCGGCCACACTCTGCTTGACACATATTGTTAGAAGCACCTCTCATTGGTGGGCTCTCGTAAGCAAAATACTTGCATTAGGGCTCAGCTGGGGCTCAGCATCAGGCAGTTTGGGAAATATTCAGTTCTCAGCAGAAGCCAGAACTTGAATCCTCACGTCTTTTAGGACTCGTTTACCAGGTCCGGAGAGGACTGTGGCAGCTCGGGAGCATCCACGGGTACTCACAGCCTTCTGAGGGTCTAATAAATAAGGTTATCTTTGAATTGATGCTCACAAGGGAGGAAATAAAAACAATCTGAATTCCTGCATTAGATACCCAAGGAGATACGGTGTTGAAAGTCACACAAATTAAAGAAATCAAAACCTGGAAGGCCGAGGTATCACCACTCTTGTCTGTATCAGACAGAACTAAAAGTGGGGCCCACTGAAGGGTACCTATCCCAGACTTTTAAACAAATAAGGACAGTGGCATAAGTTTAACTCTCCTATTAAAGGTGCCAGCCCCTGGTCATCTCTATTCCCTGAACTGACATGTATTAATTGGCTTCTAGCCTTTGCTTCTGTGTATGTCTTTGTTCTTTCTCCCAAACTGTTATCCATAGTCTTTTTGCAAACCTGTTGTTTTGTCCACTGTCACCCAAAAATGTTAAGGACTTTAAAGTACCCCTGCCACTCACCTGAGTACCTAGGTCATTACTTAATGAACCTCCACAGAAGATGCCATCAGTTAGGTTGCCTCGGGTTAACTTTAGATGTTTAAAACTCTAAATGTTCACATCAAAACTCATTCTCCTCTATGTTTCCTCCTCCTGGACCTGCGTTGTTCCCTTATTATATTTGCAGGATCCCCAGCTCAGTAATGCAAATGAGCAGCCCAGGGGCTCTGTATGGAGCCTGCACACAGGGCTGCTGAGGGTGGATGACAGATAGCTCTGTGTGGATAAGGAATTCTCTCCTGGGCCTTTGGGTTCATGGGTGTAAGACCTGAGCTACTTCCTTGCTGTTCCCAGGGTCCTTTCTGCCGCCCTCACGACCAAGGAATCACAGAATTTATTGTATTTGAGAATTCTTTTTTAAAAAATACATATTTTTTTAATCTGACCTGTCAAATTTGCCTGCTGAAAATCCATTGTTCACAGTCCTAATTTCGAATTATTTTTTCCGAGTGTTTTGACATTATTACGCAGTTTGACTCATTGTTGCTATTTTTCTTATTTTATTATCAAGGGTTTTTTTTTTGTTCTCTTTATTATTTTATTTTATGCTTACATTGTTATAATACTATTATTTTTTAAATTCTTTTCAGAATCAGTCCACTTAGTGCCAATGTACCCTTGTGGATGACTTTTCAACTTTCACTCATTTGTCATTTCTGTTTATATGTAGTATTTTTTTTTTTTTCTTAAAGATGATGCTTTGATTCAGACACCCCGCTGTTCCAGCCTGGCTGGTCACCATGGCAGCCCCCATGGTTTTCTTACCAGACCAGATGCATTCTCTCTGGCAGAAAGTCGTGTCTGACAACAAGGTACCCAAAATCCCTCATAGCCAAGCTTCTCCTGATTTGGTCACTCCCTAGAGCAACCGCTATCCTTCCTATGCCATAGCAACATTCAACTTAACATCTCTGACCTCTAAAAATCCCGTTTTATCTATTTCTCGGTGGACATTCTAGAACATTCTCTATTTTAAGCTATCCTTCTGCCCCTGCCTGGATCCTCTTTGTCCTTCTAAGTTCTAACCAAGAGCCACTGGCTGAAGTGGCTGATACTGATATTATCTTTGTGCCCTCACCCAATTTTATAATTAGGGATGCTAGTTTATAAGCACCCAAAGAGCAAAAATGTCCCATGTAATCATTTGCCAAGCTTTGCTGAACAGGAGAGTCAAAATAGTATTGAATAAGCACTGTTTGCTCAACGAACAACTATAGTTCAGCCAAAAGAAACACATCATTTATGTACAAGGAGTTGCTTAATTTAAAAAGATATTAAAATCAGTTTATGAATTTGTTGATAATTTATTGCAGATGATAGGACTTGAGCCCACAAACCGCTTACTTCCTTTATAAAATATCCAGCAGTGCAGTGGAGCCCAGTGATCCCATGAAGTTCCTGGGTTCAAAGCCTCCTCCACTTACTAGCCATGTGCTGGGGGGGGGGGAATACCCAGCCTTTCTCACCTATGAGAGGAGGACAGTGATGACAATGGCAGTGATGGGACGTAATCCACAGAAAGCACTTGGGACAGTCCAGTCTTGGACACAACTTAAGCACTTACAACTCACTGGTAAGGGATTACTTCTATTCCAATCTGACCATGATGACATCCCAACTGGGGTCCTAGCCACTGCTGCAGATTGCAGGGACAACAACTTTCAGAATAAATAAGAAAAGGGCAAAATTTGCAACACAGAACTAGCATGATCTTGACACAGCTCACACACAGGTTTGGATTTTGTTAAATGCTTCAGTTCCCAATCTGAGCCTCTGTTTAACCACTTTCTCTCTCAAGGAAGGGAAGACCTGTAAGCTGCACCATGGAGTCCAGACAGCTATCCTGCTGTGCCTAGCAGGGAAGAGCAAGAACAAACTCTGGAGCACCATTGTTTTCAGGGGAAGACCCAAACAAGGTGCTCAGTTTCTATACGTTGCCCTTCAGCCTCTGACTTTCAGTTTTTAGGACAATGCACGCTTCTACATTTCTGCAGGAAATAGTTTTCAACAAACTTCAACACGATGTTTTCCAAATGAGTTGTCATTTCGGGTCCGTAGGAAAAATCAAGAACCTTTGGACTTTAATGACACCGACCCCTGCAGTAGCATCTCACTATTTGCAAAGGTCTTCACATCACCTTCCAAATGAGTCGCACAACCTTGGGATGCAGCCGCAGCAATCACCTGCCTTCCCATATCACTGGAGGAATGACTACTGACGTTCACAGCGCTAGCATGTGGGAGAGCCAGAACTCAACGCCCAAGCATCACGCTTCCTACTCAGTGGCCCTTCCATCATATCACAACAGTATTCTCCCTCCAAAGAAGACATGTTACTCTGGACGGCTCTAGTGTGGAAGCTGCCTGTTTGGCAAGTAGGGCTTGTCACAACAGAGAAACAGCCAAAACAGAAAAGACTACAGCAATATGCAGCTTTCTCAGAAGCCTTCCACCTGGGGTCTACCGGGGTACAAGGCAGAGAATCCCGAACTGGACGCTGTCAAGTATTTCCACATGCACATGCCTGGGAGACCCCAGTTCCAAGTAGGGAAATAGTGAGTACATCTGCTTCCTGGGCCTTGGCTTGTCCATCTTCCTTCTTGTTTCAAGTCCTGGTAGTCTTAGATGATTGGCATCAGGGAAGGTTATCATTAATCTTCCATTATCTTCACTCTGCTAGCTAATGCTGCTTAAGACGCTGGCTCTCAGCATAAGGAAGCAAGACTCTTGGATAGACGGGCAACCCCCTCTTTATCCTGAGCAGGAATCAAAAATCGAAAGCAGCAGAGGAGAAGCCACTTCTTTGTGAATTAAGCTTTGAGAAGCTGCAGCACTGATTTCCAGGCAGGGTGTGAGGTATGGTATAAGGAGTTCTTATTCCAACAACTTGAACCTGCTTTTTCTCCACAATGTACCCGCCCGGGACCTCCAAGCTGACTCTTCACATGGGGCAAGTCATCATGTAGCTTCACCATAAAGGAGTTTTCTAAACACATGGCAATCTGAGAGCAGTATGAAGACGAGGTGGTGTTGTGTCTCAATGGTTGCCGTACCAGACCCAGGATCTTATTTACTGAGGTAATGAACAGATCGATCTTCACAGAGTTCCTAACTATAGCAATCCCTCCCTGACGACAGGGAATCTTCAACTCCATGTCATATCAGATCACTTCCTTGGTATACCTCATGTTCTCCTAGGATGGACTCTCTGGTTCTGTCTTCCCAGACACAGTTTTTTGTTTTTGTTCGTTTGTTTTGTTTTTTGTTTGTTTGTTTTTTGTCTGAGACCCTGAAGCATGCACAGGAATGTCTTAGACTTGTAACCCCTGACTCTGCCTTCCATGGGCTGGGACCACAGGTGTGCCCGAGTACAGCTGGACTTCAGGTACAGTTTGATGTTGTTGCTATTTGTTAGAACTGTATTAATCAGTGGCAGGCGACTTCACTCTGGAATGCCAGGAGAGCTGTACTCTACTAAGTTAGAATCAGTATAGGAAAAAAGAAAAAGAAAAAAAGTTTGCAACAGATTTTACAAAATTAAATTGGAGAAAGGCTGTTTCCCTGTATTTGCCGAATGTGACTGTGTGTTTGCTATAATTAAGCCTGCTGGGAAAGTGATGCTGGGCCTCCCAGATGGCAAATATCAGACCGAGACAAGAAGAAATGGTTCTTTTCCAGAATTAATTCTGTTTGGATGACTTGGAGCACCATAACGCTCAATAAGCATTCGAGACACAACATGATTAAAAGGAAATGGAGCTTCCAATACAGTGGGCAGTAACTAAAGATCAAGCCTTTAAAACTTAAGCATAACATGCACATTTTTGTTACCATTTGTAGTTCAAGTTTTAAAAGTGTCCCTTTAGAAAACACCACTTAATCTCACATATATGTGGAACCTAAAACAACCAAACCCATAATATCAGAAAGTAGAATGCTGGTTTCCACAGCCAGGAGATGGAGAAAATGGGGAGGTGTTGGACAAGGGCACAGACTTTCAGCGATGGGATGAAAAGGCTTGGAAGACACACTGCAGAGCCTAAGACGAGAGTTAAAATGCCACTCTCTTCACATTTGCTAAGATGTTCTTTATACATACACACACACACACACACACACACACACACCATACACATATCTGTGTGCAGTGATGACTGTGTGAATTAACTTGATTAGGATGGAAATTTCACAGATGGAACTACACACATCAACTTATCATATTATATACCTTGAGTATATCCATTTTTTATTTGCCAATCATATCTTTTCTCTTTCTTATTATTATGCAGTTATTTCTATCATTCTCCCACCTTATACTTTGAGACAAGGCCTCTCACTGAACTGGGAGCTCAGTGACTGAGCTAGGCTGGCTTGAGCTTCAGGGATCCACCTGGTTCCTCTTCCCCACACAGGACTGGAGTTACAGATATGGGCCATCATATCTATCTGGTTTGTGTGGTATGCTGAGGAGTCTGAACTCAGGTTCTCATGCTTCAACAGCAGGGAGTTGATCAACTGAGCCATTTCCCAAGCCTGGTATAGATGAGCCATTGTAGTTCAAAGAACAAAGAAGCAGGAACTGGGTGAAGGCCCTCGGTGAAGGCCATCTCAGCCTGGAAGCATCTGGAAGGGAATGTAGTGAGGAGCTCTGGACTGTGGCAAGAAAGATTATTTTCCAACGACTCTGTAGCTGCATGACCAACCATGAGCTGGCTACCCATCCTTCCTGTGTCTGGGAAGTTTGTTCTATAAAACACAGATGCAAAAACTAAGGGCTGGCTGGGAATATAGCACCTAGTCTGTACAAGGCCCCAGGTTTGGTTCTATATTTCATAGAGTAGCCACAAGAACCAGGTAGGACAGCTCACATTAAGCGTTGGGTCTTTCGAAAGCAAGGTTTTGCTACATTAGCATGGCCGACCTGGAACTTGCTGTAGGGCTCAGGTTGTCCCTGAGCTTCTCATCAGAATCAGCCTCTTTAGTAATGAGATTATTATGGATGTGAGTCACCACTGTTGGTTGGAAACTGTGTTTGTATTTGTTTTGTTTGCTTGTTTCATCTTTTTATGTGTATGGGTATTTTGCATACAAGTATGTCTGTGTACCAGGTATACACAGTGCTTGTAGAGGCCAGAAGAGGGTGTATTGGAGGTACAGGCAGTGGTGAGTTGCCACATGGATGCTGGGAATCAAACCCAGGTCTTCTGAAAGAGTAACCAGTGCACTTAACTGCTGAGCCATTGCTCCAGCCCCCGTTCTGGTTTTGATGCGCTGGGAAGTGAATCACCAGCTACAGGTGTGCTAGGCAAACCCTTTACCACTGAGCTCTATCCTCAGTCCAAGATAAAGTTCAAAGCAATGTGTCCAGAATACACTCAGTATCTCTATGAGTTAACCACTATTAATAGTGTTTCTCAAACGCTCAGTCTTGTGATTTAGACCTGCTAGAAGAAGACAACACCTGTCAGTGCTCTCTACCTAACATGAAGACAGGTGGGAGAAGGTTCGGGTGTCCTGGTACTCCAACATATGCTCAGAGCAGAAAGGAAACTCTCTGAGTACGAGTCTGGGCTTAACTGCACTGCAGTAAACCGTGTGGCCCCACACTCAGAAGAGCATTGGTTAACCTCCAGAATGAATCTGCATAAATTGTTATTCTGCCTAGAGTCACACATCAACACACACATGTCTAAAGAGTGTGCCTGTTATTTTCTGGGTAAAGCCATACCAGTGACAGTCTGTCAAAAACACTGTGGAGCTCCTAAATCCCAGGAAAACATTCAGAGGGATCAGGCAGCCATGTACCCCAGCCTTGAAGGGGGTCTGTCTTCCTTCTGCTCCTTCAAGGATCAGTCTATCAATGACACTGTGGCAGACACTATGGCTCTGGAGATAGCCAAGAGACAAGCCTCAGGCCACAGCAAGGTGAGACCCTGCATGTCTTAACGTGTGCTTCAACCCCCTTTTGAATTGCCCAGACCCTCTGTGAGAGAGGCAAACGTTCTGAAAGTCACGTGATTGTGTTTTCTTTGCCTCCTAGTTTCTAAAATGTCTGAGGAAGTGGGAAGAAAAAGAGAGGCAGAAAAGACAAATGAAGGGCAGACACACATACACAGGTATGTATGTTCATATTTACTGTAAAAATATAGAATTTTATTAATAGACTCTAAATGCGCTACTCATGGTCAATCATATATTTAATTTTTTATATGTAGTAGTTAGCATATGACTTCAATTTAAGGCCTTGGGTAGCCATAAAAGAAACTATTTCATGTTGTATTATTTACCTTGGCTTTGTACATTTCAGAACATTTCAGGGACAAAACTGAAGCAGACAGATATTGAGACTCTGAGGATACAGTAAACCACGGTAAAACCTTACCATGGTTATGTAGCCATTAACGAAGTTCTAAACAAATTTTAAAAAGCATACTAACTTTCCATTAGCAATCTAAGCTGCAAATCCTAACAACTCTAAAGGAAGATCCAAATAACAAAAAGAGAGACTATAGCCCAAAACGAGGAGTGTCACTGACTGGCAAAAGCATAAAAACAAAATCTCTCTGTGACAAAGACCACTTATACGCCCTGCCCTGCCCTGCCCTGCCCTGCCCTGTACAGGAGAAGCAAGAAACCAGAAGCATAATTGATAGGAGGGAAGAAAAAGGGGAAATTTGAAAATAATCAGGAGATCTAGAGAATGTAATCCCAGCACTTGGGAAGTAAAGACAGAAGGAATAGTCTCAGTCAGTACAAAATCTCAGGACAGTCACAGTACACAGTCTCAGTGCAACGTTTCAGTACACAGTCTCAGTACACAGTCTCGGTACACAGTCCTCCTTACACAGTCTCAGTATACAGTCTCAGTGCACAGTTTCAGTGTACAGTCTCAGTACACAGTCTCAGTACACAGTCTCAGTACACAGTCTCAGTGTATAGTCTCAGTACACAGTCTCAGTACACAGTCTCAGTACACAGTCTCAGTACACAGTCTCAGTGTATAGTCTCAGTACACAGTCTCAGTACACAGTCTCAATACATAGTACACATTCTTACTCTACATAGTAAGAGTTAAACTAAGAGTTTTCTGAGACCCCGTCTCAAAAATCCCAAAGTGGAGGAAATAAGACACATGCAGTAGAAATGGGAACCAGCACAAATGGTAAGATGGCTCAGCCTGGTCCTTCACTCAGCCTCCATTCACAGGGAGCCTACTGTGTCCCAGCCATTATTCCAAGGACTGGGAATTCAGTTAGAAAGGTTAAGCTGACAACATGCCCATACTAAAAGAAGGTCACACTTCTCAGGGAAGAATGCAGTGAAGCCAAGAAAGTGTTGTGTAAGCTCACAAGTACTCTTACAGACACAGAAAACTCGAACATTATTTTTAGAATCCATATTCAAAGTCTGGAATATTGGAAGCTATATTCACTTTCCTATGGATGTTATGAGGCACCAAGGCAACCTATAAAAGTGTTTTTTTGGGGGGCTTATGGTTTCAGTATTAGAGTCTATGGTGGTAGAATACAGGCATGGCGTCAGGAGCAGCTGAGAGCTTACATGTTGATCAGCAAATAGATGGCAGGGTGTTAGGAACACAAAGGTATTTGTGTTCATAGTACAAGAAAAACCAGAAATGTTAAATGAGCAAGGTTGTCTTCTCAAAAGAAAAGACATATAACCTGTTTTCTACTTGGAAGGCAGGGAATTCAGGTGGCTTGTAGCCTAAGGGACCCTTGTGCTATAGGTAGGACCAGGCCACATCATGCTACCACAAGCTGGACCAGGGGTAGTGAATAGCCTAAATGACCTCTTCACTACTGGTATAATTGAGACTACACCAGATCTTCACCTAGGACCTTAAGTAAGCTAACACATGTAGCTTATCTCTAGAACCCATCTTCATGGAAGAAGTAACATGTACTGTGAGCTGAGTTTTGGTATAACAATGCACAGGGAATTGTGTACACCAGGGTACTTTTTTTCCAAATTGTACTGTACTTAAATGTGCCTAAGATAAACTAGCCAGTTTCAGACTCAGAAGTTTTGAGCCAACACTGGTTACTGAGTAATGTTAAACCTGATTTACTTCTTGCCTCACATGGATTGTGGGGGGTCACAGAGACCCCCAGTGTAGGGGATGGGAGAGGCTGAGAATGAAACCTGAAGGCCCACCTTCAGTGGCACACCTCTTCCAACAAGGACACACCTCCTAATCCTTCCCATCCGGAGACCAGTTGCTAGTATTGTACACACACACACACACACACACACACACACACACACACACACACACACACCGAATCCCATTGATCTGGGCCTCCATAGTCCACACTGCTAATAGCACTACTATTTCCCAAGCTTCTATCAAGATGGCCCATTAAGTCCCACTTACAGAATTCAGTTGCTTTTCTACTCCAAAGTCCCAAAGTCTTCACCTTCCTCCAAAAAACGGGAGCTGGGTCTATTACAGCAGCAGCCCACTCTTTGGTACCAACTTCTATCTTAGTTACTTTTCTATTGCCGTGATAAAACACCACTACCAATGAAACTTTTAAAACCAATGGCAAAAGTCCTCCAACAAGGCAGCTTCCCAATCCTTCCTGAACAGTTTAACCATTTGGGGATCAAGTATTCAAGTATATGAGCCTATTCGGGGACAATCTCATTCAAACGACAACAACTGTATTCTTCCTTTCCTTAATAAATCTATTTGATCATTGAAATTAAGACTGTTCATTGATGTGCAATCAATCTCTAGGGAATCTTTGTCTTATAAGACTGACATAACACTACCCTATTGTGTGTGTGTGTGTGTGTGTGTGTGTGTGTGTATCACATCATGTTTATTCTTTCATATATTTGTGGCTTCTTGGGTTGCTTCCAATTTAAATTGTGCTGTTATAAACACAGTGAACAGTCATGAAACTCACAGAGTCGGTTTTGAAGAACTTAGCATAAAGAAAAGAAGCAAAAATATTCTGCATCAAAACATTCTTAGAAACCTACTCCAGGGCTACTCCATCAGTCACAACAGCTCATCCTTCTATATTCTCTCTATTGCTATGAGAGCATCCTTGAGCATGCAGCCTGGCCACAGAGCTGAGCGGTAAAGGCTCTTATAATACACGAGGCAGGTCGATATAAAACCTTTCTTTCCTTGAATTGGGAGTTCTCTGAATCTTCTGCTTCTGTGAAATGGTAAGATCCCCAAGGACTAAGATCAGGGGGGACCCTGAGAAAAAGGATCCAAGATGCTGCCTTGCCTGAGCCCGATTTTGCAGATTTACTCACACAAGTCATCAAGGTAAGGAGACTATTTATAGAGTAATGAGAACAAAATGGAAGATTGGTGATTTTCAATGAATATTCATGAGCAATCACAGATGAGACACAAGATTTGAATCAATGTGCAAAATTCACGATTTCATGACTGAACATACAAAGTGAGACTATAGATAGATCTGAAAAAGAATATTGAGCAGGAACAGATATGAGTTAAAGACTGTTTGGGGGGAGGAGGTAGAGTATAATTTTTTCCAAGTTAAACATAAGAGATGGAATGTTCTGTCGTGGTACTCCCAGGAAAGGAGTGTGGTTATCAGAATACTGAAACACCCTGACGCCCTGAGCGCTTTAAGCCAGGTCAGCTAGACAGTAAAAGTCCTAATCCAGTTAGAGGACAAACAAAAGAACTGCTGATTGCTGTGTACACTTTTCTAGATGTCATAAAATTTAGTTTCAACGACTTTAAAATCAATACTATCTCATTTATCACCATTTACAATTTACCAATACTGAAGCATGGCATACAAAATATTTTAGGGTGCTGAATGAATCTGTGAAACACTTCTCCAGGGCCCATGCCTTTTAAATGGCCCTGATATGTCTATTTCTAACATTCATCTGGGATAGGAAGCCATGGGGACAGAGAAAGCTTGGCGTTGGGGAGTGTAGAGTCCCAGCCCAGCCCTCTTTCTTTCTAGCAAAGACATGATTGATAATTTATTTGGAAACAGAGAATCACACTGTAAATGAGGTGATTTTTAATTGTCACTTATGGATGGTGAATGATAATTTTACATCGTTTTATGTCATTTATGGGAAATAATATAATTTAGAATAAATTATTATCCTAGTAAATAAGATAATAATTAATAAATTATTATTACATTTCCAAATCCATTTTCCTACTCTTTATTTTTACCTTTAGACATCATATCAGTACGATTATAGGCTTGGGCACATACCAGTTAGGGATTCAGAAAAGGGAGATTCTGTAGCATAGTCCCCGCCAGGATTTACCTCTGTGAGAAGCCTGACCCTCTGTTTCCTGGATTGACAGAGGCACACAGGCTTTATCTATTTAAGAGTCCTTCCTTGGGCATGTTGGATTTTGTGCATACACTGTCAAGCAGTGGAAACAAACACTGAATAACATATGAATAAATTACAAGATCTATTTTACACTTAACATTTTTCAAAACACACCTCCTGCTGCTCAAGCCCATGCCCCGTAAACATCTCCAGTAAAGCTGTGATAGAAGCAAGAATAACAACTTCAGAATGACAAATTGGCCAGATAGAGGGAAAGTGAAATAATAAGAACTTCCACACCAGTCAGACAGGGAGCTTACACGCACATGCCCACCAACTTCCCTGCTTTTGTAACTGCTTATAAAATAGGGATTTCATTTGTATTCAGAAACAAATATGATTGAGACCTAATAGCCAAGGTCTAATACTGATCTGGTATGTATGTTAATTACATGATAATTTAACACATGAAGAATATTACACTAAGACAACTTGAAAGAGAAATTGGATACATGCAATTTTGGAAAGTTTTTGCTCTTTGAAAATAATAGTTTCACAAAGAGTTGATCAGAATAGGATATTGAAAGAGTATATTTACCCCCAAAGAGTAGACAATACTTAGAATAGGAGATAGATCTACAACATTCAACACCTCTTAACAGATTGTCTCATCAGCATCTATCTCTAATCAGCATCTTTAGCATCTTAAATTGATGATTTCTTTAATAAGAACATCTTTACTAGGCAGCCATCAGTGCGTTTTAAGATGAATGACGATAGCTTAGAAATACATCGTCAAAACCATTTAGAATAATTCTAGACTTGAATTCAGAGACTGTGTCCATCTCTTCAGTCTCGTCAGATTAGAATTTATTAATTTTCATTTATCAAGGTAAGGCACATCTAATGATAACTCTTGGGAAACTACCCTGTGGATGCAGTATGGTCCAATAGTGTCTTGTGAAAATCCCTACCACCCGCTTTCTGCAGCTATGATCCTGGTAGGAAGAACGAGAGAGGAAAGGGAATCGGCACAGCTCCTTGGCTCCTTGGAAGCTATCCGTGCTGTGCTGGAGCAGTGCTCAGCATCTGACCTAGGGCATCAATAAAACAATGAAGACGGGGCTCTTTTGGAGGCACATAAGTGTCATGTCATTAATCGAACTTGGATCGTAGCCTCCTATTCTTATAAGATGACAAATTAACCATATGGCTACCACATAGATGACAAAACTAAAATACATTAAACTCTGTGGGGTAAATATACCCACAGGCAAATCTAATATACTGACATTTTTAATACTAATTGAAGCTGATTGATTTACGTACTCTACGTCCTCAACTCTCCAAAATGATGTATTTAATGTTTTATTTTTAAACACAATTAAAAAATAATATATAAATATATACATACTGCAAATGTAATACAGATAACAAATTCATTTAAGCCCATTTATGCACATTAGTAACACACCATGGGGCAGAAAGACTAGGACTACAAGAAGACCCCTTGGCGATTTATTTTATATTAAATCCCTAATGGCCTCTTCTTATTTTTGCAAAAATATGCACGAAAGTCCAGACTATGCAGCCATTGAAATGAATGGTTATTTATTTGCTAAACGAGAGCCCTATGTTTAATGTTCCTTACACATAAGGTATCTGGGAAAGTCGCATCCTACAGCTCCATACATCATTTATTTTACATACCCTCACTTCTCACAACAGGCAGCACAAAGATATCTCCGAAGAGCATTGTAAGTTGTTGCGATTTTTGTTTCCAATGCCATTACTGGAAGATTAGATGCTAACATGTTTACTTGCTTTTTTAACAACAAAAACAAATTTATAGACCATCTTGGTGCCTGACACAGACATAAATACAAAATGAGAGAAAGTTTGCAAGTGCCAAGAACAGAAACATCAAACAATGGATAAATAGCAAAAGTTCAAGCTTGCAAATAAATCTCGATTAAATGCCAAAGACCAAGCTTCGCATACGGTAAATTTGTCTGAAAAAAGAAAATTACTAATAACTGGCAAGTTCCAACAGTATGTTCTTTGGTTTTCAAAGAACAAAGATTCTTTCTCTCCTTTTGTATTATAACTTCAAAATGAACCTCAAAACTTTGCACTGGGGTAGTTTGAAGTATTCAAGTTGTCAGGGACACACTTTCTGGGGGAAAAAAAAGTCACCTCACTGCAGGTTCACAGCAACCAAAATGTGTCCCTGTGAGGAGCCTCAGAGTAGGAAGCAAACCAAGTGCTGTTGCTTCTTCCCTCCCTGTGCTGTCTCCATCTCAATCCAGAGTAAGGAGAAAGAACTCACGCAGATGCAGCCAACACTTGACAGAGAGGAATGTGTGGAACTGGAAAGGGTTAAGCCCACCTTCTTCATCTTAGAGAAAGAAGCTCTCCTTGTCTATGGGGCACATGACAGTCTTCCTGTGGCACCCCCCCTTTGTTTATAGGGCATTCAGCAGTCTCCTGAGCACCCCCTTTGTCTGTAATGCACAAGACAGTCTTCCTGAGTCCCTCTGTCTATAAGGTCCATGGAAATCTTGTCTTCCAATTATCTCTGATTTTGCTTCTACAGTTTCACTAACCTGCACTCAACAATGATCTGATAAACATGGATATCTTCAGAGAAAAAAAACTACATCTATACAAACTTTATTACAGAATACTGTTGTTATTGTTTAATTTGGATATTAATGACAATCTTTTACTATACCTCACTTACAAATCAAGTAAGTTATCATGAATGTGTATGCATAGGAAATACAGTATATATGTGTGCCAGGTATCCAGGGTCTTGATGTGTGTGTATGTGTGTGTATGTGTGTATATGTGAGTATGTGTGTATGTGTGTGTGTGTGTGTGTGTGTGTATCAAGATATATATCAAGAAGAATTTGGAGGTATAGATGTATAGTCATGATATAGAGGTAATTCTTGCCACAACCCTACATAAAACTTCTATTAAACCCTGTGATTTCTCTGGACACTCTTAATTAACATCGCTCTCATGATTATTTCACAGTATGATGCTTAGTTCTGTAAACATCCAACCCCATGTCACAGGCACAGATGGAATCCTGTATGGAAGCTATGCTTTGACCCTTCCTCAGCCAGGCTCATTAGTAGTTGAGGGGAATATGGTCTCCTCTTCAGCACTTCTTTCCTGGCTCTTTCTTCTCCTCACCAGCAAACTAACCATCGTGTGGGACACCATTGTAATGAAGCATAAGAAAGGGAGTTGAAGAAAAATGGGTGATAATGCTCTTACTTTATGGAGGGTACAAATGCAAGACCTCCCTGCTCCTCATTGTTTCATGTGACCTGAGGGGCTGAGGGAGCCCCACCTTCTATCTGCTTGTACCCCTCATCGTAATAAACTACCAGCCAGTTCCCTGTTATGATCAAAACCCTTCCCTTCCATGTCTCTGTACCCAGGCAGTTGCAATGAATTTCCATTCCTTACTTCCACAGCCCTTAGAAGGATATGGTGTTCCCTCTCTTCTTTCAGCTGAGATCTTGTTGGTTTCCACTTTAAAGTCAGCCTCTTGGATAAAGTCTAAGGAAAATGCAATCATTTGTGCCTCCTACATGGCCTGGGTCTGTCCCTCCCAGAGCTCCAGTCTGGCCCATCACAGATTTCTATATCTATTCCAACTGTTTTCTTAGTCTACAGGCTTACTGTAGGCAGGCATTCTAGAACTCACTGCAACTCAATCAGCATAATGTTTCATCCTTTAGATTGACATCTGGTCCACTTACTCACATGGTAGCCACACGTTCCAATATCACCCTAATTACATCACTCACTCTGAGTAGGCTCAAGAATGTCAACAGTACATTTTTCAGTTTAAATTCTATCACACCATAAATAAATATGAACCCCTCCAGTTTTCTTCGTCTCTCTGGCTAGCACAGACACATGTAACCTGACCTTTTGAGTATCTTCCTCTCCACTATTCCCTGCCACGATGAACCCTTGTAAATCAAAGGAAAGCTTTATGAGTATTTTCAAAGTAGGCTGTAAAAAACCCTTGATGCTACTGAAGATTTGAGAGCCAGCAAAGAGAAGTGGAGCCTGGGAGCCCCAGCTACATTTCCAAGGCAAGACCTTGGAAATGTAGCTGGACCAGTCACAAAGATGGACCAGTCACAAAGCAAGGATAGTGTGGCTTCATCACTGTCCTTTCTCAGTGTGCTTAGGTAGTAGGAATCTCCCAGTTAGCTCAAGAACATTCAAGAGGATGTTATCTGCCTCTACAAAACCTAGGCAAGTAGCACATTTAAAAGGTACAGAAGTGAATTAAATATCCTGGCTTTAAATTTTCTGGGAAAAAATAACTGGCATGCTCAGACATTTTACCCATTGTGATTCCCTAAACAACATGATGTTCATGAAGTATTATATGTTGACAGTAATCTATAGATTTGATGTGTATAGAAGGATGTATGTAGACTATATGGAAATTTCACCCCACTGTGAGTTGACTATCTGAAGATCAGAGGATCCTGGAGTTACAGGGACAGGGACAAGGACAGCTGCACATGAAAAAAAAAACTGGTTAAGAAAGAGCCAGGTCCATTGGCAGGTACTGATGGATATTTTTCAACCCCTCTCATCTAGAGGAGGGATATCTCTCCTCATTTTCTCTAGAGTGTCACCAATGGCATGTTTTGGTAGACAGAACATGGTATGACCTTTGAGCCCTGACCACTAACATTTCTGCTTCTAGTATCTGGGATGAGTTCTGTTTTCATATGAAGAAGCCACATGAAAGACCACGTGGAGGGGAGGGTTGTTACCCAGATTCACCATAGCCTTCCAGGTGAAGCCACAGCCACATGTGTGAGGACAGCTGGTCCTAGCCATACCTCCCACTCTGACTGGCCCAGAGGAATCATGAGAAACACTAAACTGTTAGTCATACAGAAAAGTTAACAAACAAGAGCTTCATTTGTTGTTGTTGTTGTTGTTGTTATTGTTTCATAAACCAAAGCATTGTGTCCATAGCCAGCTAATCCATCCAGACAGTTGAAAAAAACAGCCCACATAATCATCCACAGATCAGTTAGTTTTTTCCCCCTCTGTGACCTAACAAAGAACAATGAGGATATTATCAGCCTTCAGAGTCAGATTCTTGGCTTGTAATTTACCCTGTAACTTGAGGTCATTCGCTTTCCTCACTGTCTTAGTTTAATCATTTATCAAAGAATTCTAATGCTCCGTGGGATAAAAACCTGTCAGAGCTGAAAGTCTCCTCTCTGAAGCCTAGCTTCTACAGTGCCAGAAGGTGCTCTTCAAGTGATGACAAGGGACACAATCAATAGTCCTACCCAGATGAGGTGCCAAGAAACCACAACAATGACCAGCAGGACAAGGTACAGTAGTCACACTCATATCGTGGCAGTAACCAACAGCTGTCTAGTTGGACTTACTTCTACTGAAAGCAGAGGGGAAATGCAAGGTCCTGGGAATCCAGCCAATCACTCAAGGCTTGTGAGGTTAAACACTTGGAAGACAACCTTCTGTGGCCACTTGACAAGACCAGCACAATTCCTAGCTGCAGTCTGTGTTCTTATGCTTATCCCATGGGTAAGAGTAGCTCTCATTCCTCCTCAACCGACTTTTCTTTGGAGCAACAGAGAACATCAGAGAAAAACCTGACCGGTCAAAATGCATAGAACAGCTGATCATGGAGTAGCCAACTGCCACAGATACATCTGCAACAGACATCTCTAATCACAGTCCTGGAGAGGTGGAGGCAGGTGGATTCCTGAAGTAATTCTGAAGATCGGATTGTGGTCCAGCCAGCTAAGCAGAACCAGTGACATCCAGGTTCAGTGAGAGACCCTATCTCAAAAATATATATAAGTGAAATAAGATGGACAGTGACAGATGTTAACCAACCACAACCTCTGGGCTACACACACACACACAACACCCATAGAGATAATTTAAAATTTTTGGTCAAAATAAGCAACAATTCTGATATTTCTTCAGTTTTCATTTGAAAAAAAAAAAAAACAGTCTCAGATTCACTGCTACTTTGTTAGTGATGAAATTACTTTCTGTCTGAAAATGTTTTCAGTGTTTTATATAATTTTTGGTAATATTTAGGAAGGGCTTACTGTAGGCCCATTCTAAGTATTTGCTACTGTTGCCCTAGTCTCCAGAACAACCCTCTGACGAGAGCACTGAGAAGTTCCCATCTTATACCCGAGATACACTAATGCCAAGTGACCAGCTATAGTTAAAGAGCTGGCAGTGCCCAATCCAAGACTCCAGCCCAGGCGCCCTGACTCCCAGCTTATTATCCACATCCTTTTGTGGGTGCCGTTGTGACCTTGCTTTAAGTCTGTTGGTACTAACCTATAATGGAGGTAATTATACTCAGAAAATGCCATGTATTAGGGAATGAGGTATTTGCACTTTTGACCTGAAGATTCAATGTGCAGAGTGAGAAAAATAAATTATGTTATCCTGGAACATTCATTTCATGGTCAACAATTGTGTTATATCCGCGGAAGTACCCACAGGGGAGAGAAGAGGCCACCCTGATGTGTTTGTGGCACCTTCACAAACCTAAAGAATCTAGAGTTGGGACTAGGGAAGGCCTTATGAGTTCAGTTTTTGTATCATGAGTAGATTTTCTTTACAGTGAGGGGGAACTGGTCAAGTGCTTTCTGCCCACTGCCAGCTCCCCGCCCACTGCAGACTGGACAGAGGCACACACTTAGTTATTCAAACCATTGAACACACACTGATGATGTCCATTGCCTTCTCCTTCATGTCATTTCGAATCTGAGGAAGCACATGGTGCTTGTATTTCCTCAGTGACCAAAGAAGAGCTGTTACTTGGTTTTGGCATTTGAAAAGCCTGGCTCATTCAGTGTGACTTCATGCTTCACAGTGTCACATTCGGACTCTGTGTGAGAGCAGCTATATAAAGTGCCTTCCTAACCCTTCCCAGGGCTGTGGATCTGCCTCTGGATGGGGTGAGGGCTAAGGATGGGAACCATAGTGCAGGGTCCAGATTCTCAAGGTCCTGTTTCTGCTGCTTCCAGCTCTCTGGGCCTCAGCAGTGGCCTCACCACATGGTCTGACTTTGGTCTGCGTTTGTACCCTTGGCCTGCTTCCCAACTCTTCTGACCCCAACTGTTACTTGTGTTCCCTTCAATCTGCTCAGACGTCTGGGTTGTCTGAAATAATCTGTTTTCTAGGCTCCATCTTATAGCATGGGTGTACTCCAGATCAGCAGGAACACATCAGCCTTTTCCCTGATGGAGAAAGGGGAGAATCAGTCCAGTGTTTTACTAAACCAGGGTTCCATGGTCTTGCTAGTCAGCCAATGGCATAGAGCTGATGCTGTGGCCAACTTCTGACTTCCTAATCATGTGCCCGCCACACTTCTTCCTGGCTATCTATCATCCCCTTGGTTTCTTTCTTCTTGGAGGTTAAGAATCAACCCTGCAGTCTGTCTAGATTTAAATTCAAAGTATATCCAAGCATGAGGACAAAGCCATTTCTCCCAGGCTCCTAACTCCATACCACATACCGTGCTCTTTGTCACACATGCTCTCCTTCATCTAGATCAGCAGTTCTCAACCTGGGGGTACCGGGGGTCAAACAACACTTTCACAGAGGTTGCCCGAGACCATTAGAAATAGCAAGATGTTTACAGTACAATTCATAGCAGTAGCAAATTATAGTTATGAAGTAGCAATGACAATAATTTTATAGTTGGGGGTCACCACACCATGAGAACCTATACCAAAGGGTTGGGGCATTAGGAAGGTTGAGAACCACTGATCTCTATAGAATATGGGAAGACCTTTATCCCCTGCAGAAAAGGTCTCATTTACATACCAACTTCTATATGCCTTTCATAGTTTTGTTTCAAATTAATCTGAGCACATTTTTCCACTGTGTGTTCCTCTCCCAAATCAGACTCTGTGTTTCTCTGGTATTTGTATTTAACGATTGGCACCACTGGGAATGAACAATCACTTACAGACACAATAGGAGAAAGACCAGGGCACAATAGGATCGATGCTTCCGGTATATACCAGCTATTCAACTCATGTTTCATGAACAAATGTCTGTGTTGATAGGTGAGTAAAGGCTTGAGTGAAGTATGCTTGTGCATTCCAGCCCTCCTCTTCAACCCGACTGCCCCAGGAATGCAACAGTTACTTACTGGGCTGTAGGCTGAGATGGACCACAGGTGGATACAATGCGGGTTAAGTAAGAGTTCTTTGTTTGAGCTCCACAGACAAGTAGACACAAAAATAACTGTTTCACTTCAGGTTTTAGCATAAAAAGAAAGCAATTTAAAGTCCAGAGAAATGAGGTGTGCCTGGCATGAGAACTTGTGCAGAAGCTGAAAGTAGGTGCCACGGTGGTGCCACAAAAAAGGAACCTTAGGCTAAAAGCTTGCAGGGCAAAAGACAGCCACAGTACTTAACATCAGGAACCGCCTTTAGAAGAGTCTTTCAGAGCTGCCGTATAAAACGGGCACCATGGTCTTATTTATTTTAAAGTCTGGTTTGGGAGTCCAGTGAGAAAACTAAATGAAAGGCACCCCTAATCCAATAAACTCATGGTTACATTCGTTGCATGTTGGATTTATTTTATTATATTTGTCTTCTAGATGTAGGATGTGTATGTATGAGCTGAACACAAGTATCCTGTTTTCAAATATAATGCAAAGTGTGATATATGGTTTTAAAGCACAGGGTGAGACAGGGCACACACCTGAGGATGGGTGTTAGCATCTCAAGAGAATGAACACTGAGAACTTTTCCAGCCTACAACCTGTTTTCCCTTTTGTACCACTAGGCGGCACCACTGGCCTGTGTTTGCTCTTAATGTGCCTGGGACAGCACTTTTCCTTTTTTTTTTTTTTTTTTTTTTTTTTTTTTAAGCAGTCTTTGGATTAAGGATCAGCACAGCATCTGAAAGTCTTTGTTTGACCCTTGTTTCTCTCTGTCGCTATTCAAATGCATGTGTGTGTGTGTGTGTGTGTGTGTGTATTATGTATCAAAATATATTCTTGTTACTTAGGGAACCAGCTCTATATTTGCACAGAGGGGAGAGGGTCCTCTAGCTTAAAGACATTCCCCTGTTGTCATTTCTGTTTGTTTGTTTTAGTTTCTCTATGTAGCCCTGGTTGTCCTGGAATTTACTCTATAGACCAAGCTAACCTCGAATTCAGAGACTCCCCCGTTTCTGCCTCCCAAGTACTGGGATTAAAGGTGTACTGTCTTTTAAAGAGATTGCTCTGTCACAAGAAGAGGAACATCCTATATTTCCTTTAGTTTCGCAACCTGTTTTTCCCTGACAATTTGATACAGCGTGGTAATTAACCATTAAAACATCGCACGCGCTTCTGCAGGAACGTTACAGTCAAACTAATTTAAACCAAGGTCGGGTCTCCAAATCAGCCAAAGAATTCCGAAGGCAGGTGACAGACAGGGAAAATAAGCCAAAGGAAAGGTAAGCAACAGATGCTATTAAAAGTAACTCAGGGCAGCTCAAACTGGTCCAAGTACATCCCTAAAAAGGCAATTAGCCAGTCCTTTCAGAAATTAAGCCATCAAAATGACATTATAGTACATTCAAAAAAATGTATTTACAGAGCAAAAGAGCAGCCATCCAAGCTCAGAATCGTGGCCTGAGGGGCTCCTTTCTCCCAGGAAATGTGTAGAAGAAAATTAGATCCTAAACTAAGAAGAAACTTCAAGTTGTCACAACAGATTTAGGACGGTGCTATTTCTTCATTCCCTCAGTGCTAAGTGGAGAGTGAGTTAAGTCACTTGGTTATTGCTGGTTCCCTTGTCATCGTGGGATGGTTAGGATGACAAAAGTCTCCTGTGACTCTTTCAAATACTTACCAGTGTTTAAAAACTGACAGTGTCTGACTGGGGGCCTGGCTGGGAAAATCATTCCTTAGAAAGGCTGGCAGTGACACTGCACTTCCTTCAGGAACAAAGGGACGGTGTCCTTCCTCCTAGAAAGGGATTCTAGAGAAAGGATTTGCCTGCTGACTGCTTTCAAGGGTCTAGAAACATAAAATTCTGTTTATAAAAGGTAAAGTGAGGGGCTGGGAAGATGGCTCAGTGGGGAAACCACTAGGTGTACAAGTGAAGGGCGAACTTTCAGACCCTCAGTAGACAGGTAAATGCATGGTAGGTGTGGCCACTTACCTGTCCCAGAGTCTGAGGCTCAGGAGATCCTCAGAGCCAAGTGGGTATCTTTAATAGTTAAATTAGCAAACCACAGGGCCAAGTGAGAGACTCCGCCTCAATGAGGCTGAAAGGAATTAGTGAAGACACCCAGTGTCACTCTCTGCCTTCCATACCTACACATGGACCAATAACACTGGGTGAGGAGAGAGGGACAGAGAGACCAAAAACATACATAGGAAATAAAAATCTAAAAATGCAAAGATACAGGTTTATGAATGCATTTGAAATGCCCTCAAATAATATGCTCACTCCCTAAATGTGATGCTGTACTAAGAAGAGAGGCCCCGAGTCGGAAGAAGAGAATCACCCACCCATTTTACAGGGGGCATCCTACACATTTTGGTGATGAATCCAAAGAATGTGACTTTTTAAAATGACAAATTTGCAGTGGATAGAAGGAAGGACAGCAGTGTCCGGGCAGAAGTGGCAGAGAGGATCAGCGAAAAGGTCTCAAGGAAGGAGCTGGGCAGAGGCACGGGAAATGGGAAGCTGTGCAGAACCTGCTCGGAAGAGGAGAAATAGGATCAAACAGAAAACAGCTACAGCTCAAAGGGGCCTCGAGCACAGGCCATCTTGGTGAAAGCTTGCAAGAGAGGTTTACAGTCCCAGACGCAAGGGAGGGATCTGCATCTCCATCTTCAGAGAGGCAAGCAAAAAAGTGGAGAAAATGGGGGCAACTTCAGCCTGCGTCCTCAGCAGCCTTAGAGCAGTCACAGTTGTGGTGTTTGGGCTCAGTGAGGAAAGATTACAGGCCAATTATTAATGCTATCTGGTACTTTCGATATGACTAGACTCTTAGTCCAAACTAAAATCTGAAAATACAATGCCTTTGGCCAAAGTGCATGAAACTAGTTAAGTCAATTATGATCATAAATCAACTTTCTATCTTTTCTTTGATTATTAAAAAAAAATTATCTATTCACTGGTTTACCTTTAAAAAAGTTATCAGCACTTCAGCTCCAGTATCTCACGAAGGGATGCACTTTTCTACATACTCTTGATAAGCATCCCCTGAAAAGCTAACGGCCTTGTGCTTGTATCCAACAACAAACAGATTATTGGCTAACACTCTCTGTGGACAGAACATTTTAAAGAAGTGGGTTTGCACTTCATGGCACATCACTGGGTACCAGAAACAAGTTTGCCTGCTCCAGTAGATTGTATGACAAGCTGGCCACCTCCATTTCCTGCCCACTAAGTCACATGCCCCCTCCCCCCTCACATCAGGGGTCGGAATCAGAGCCCCAGTGGAGTGCTGGCACCACATTGTAAGGGGTGGCAAGGGATGGTTGTCAAATTTCAGGAAATATGCAGACCCATTATTTGCAAATTAGAAACAGCCATTATGAAAATTATCTAATTTAACCTAATCGCCTCCTAAAGCTTTCACTTCTCAACACCACTGTGTTAAGAATTAAGTTTCAATATCAATCTTGGAGAGATGCAAATATCAAGATCATAGCAAGCAGAATGGTGGCTGGAAAATGTAGAAGGGGATTTGATGCCACTTAGGGAAATTCATTGACAGGGAGAACTGGATGAAATATGTTTTATGAATCATTACTGTCCATTTAAGATAGGCATGTTGGAGCCACTTCAACCAGAGTAGGAAAGCACCATCTCATTTCCCTTTTGGGGTCCCAGGAGGGTTGGATTAATGCTTGGATGTTCTCACTGAAGTTTCTGATGCACACGGAGCATGCTCTATCACATGCCAGTGTCTTTTATAGTAGCCAGGAAAAGCTGACAGTCCTGGGATCCGAAGGAAATGGAGTTACTCATACTTCAGAAGCTAGAAGTGTGACAGACGTGGCTTAGCAGAACGTATGTATGGCAGACATAAGGCCCTGAGCTTGAGCCCTAGAAACATACACATTCAAAAGAATTTCTTCAAATGAAAAGCTGATAGGACCTGGAAAGAGCTTGTCCCTGTATTTCCGTTGGTTGGGTTAAAGGCTTTGAAAAGTCATCTTTCCAAAAACACTTCAGTATTTATTAACATTCTGAAACATATGCTAGTCCAAAATGTTTTCCTAAGCAGGGCAGTGGTGGCATAGTCCTTTAATCCCAGCGTTTGGGAGGCAGAAGCAGGCAGATCTGTGAGTTAGAAACCAGCCTGGTCTACAAAAGTGAGTCCTAGGACAGTCAAGGCAACACAGGTAAACCCAATCCCGGAAAGGAAAAAAAGGGGAAAAATAGCCACCCCCTAAAAAACACACAAAACAAACAAACAAAACACAAGCAAAAAATAAAACCAAAACAAGCAAACAAAAACTCTCCGCATTTTATAACAAAATAAAGCAGATCTTTCATCATGACTTAAAAACAAATCTAAGCTCAAATAATAATAAATCCATCATTGGTGTCTAAAACACTGTAGACTTCAGATTAGTTAGCTCAGTCTTTAGTCACCAGTCATGATGGGCCATTTCCATTCCCCAAACCTTAATGAAGATTCCCTTTTGTTAGGGAAGAGTGGAACAATGGTCATGGAGTTCCTCCAGTCTGTGTTCCTGATGCTAACAGAAAGTGTTTTTCCCTCTGCTGTGCTCCAAGGCACCTCATGGGCCGTGATCTCTGTGCAGGGCAGAATCCGAATGAGTAAGTGACCTGAATCACTCCACCAGCATGCAGCCCCAGAGCTCTCTCCCCCATGTTCAAAGAGCAGAGTTGATCAGGAGGAATCCCCAGCTCCCAGCCTGTAGAAGAATGGTCCAGAACACCAGCTCTACATGTGGACTACATTTTAGGAGTTGTCATCAGCAGTGCTGTCACCTACAGGAAAATGAGTTGCAGGTGGCAGCAGCTGCTCTGTGTTCATATAGACAATCTTACTGCAAGTGTTATCATCTTGAGCTTCCTGGAAGAGTTCATCACAGCGCATGTCCCCTGAAACCCATACGTCAAAATCTTAACTGGACACACTTAGAATGGGGCTGTATTTGGAAACAGGATGGTCATAGATATAAATTAGATGAGGTCATTGGGTGGGGTGGGGTTCTTAAAGCTGGGACAGGGAGAGACAGGACAGATAACCTGAAGAAAAGGCCAGGGGACTAGGTGATGCTTCTACAAGCTAAGGACCATTGTTTATTCTCACAACAACCTGCATGTTGACCTGAGGCCTTGAGCTTCCAGAATCATAAGATAATACATCTCTGTTGAACCATGCAGTTTGTGAACATCTCGTCATATTGCCTTTACATCAGCCCTAGCATGTGGTTACAGCATGTGTCCGTGTGTGTGAGCAAATCCTGGTGCAGCTGATAAAGAAACAGCCCAGCCAGTGTCTGACCTTTGTCCTTATCAAGTAAAGAAGCTACTAAGCTATTGTCTTCAGGAAGATGCCTAAGGAAGTGTTGACAAAGGAGCCATTACTGTAGTAGTGCCATGACCCACCTCAGTAGCTTCTAGAAGGGAAGAAACAGACATCTTACTGTACTGCTTTACCAGGGTGAAAATGAGGCGCCATAAACAGAGCCATTAAAGGTTCTGCTCACAAACAAATAAAGGTCATTTTGGTTTCAATTATTTCTGATGGGTAAGAGAGTAACCAATAAAAAGGCCCAAAGGATCAATTCAACAGCGTCAATTGATGAACTGGATGTCACAACTTGATGCACATTTCTTACAAGGTACATGCTACAGTCAGACTCAAAGTGGCTTAGAGGAAATGGTGAAAGGAGGTTAATGACTTTGATTCCAAGAGCCCTGTCTGTAAGGAGGGCTTGCTGCCACTGCCCCAACTTCAGGTAAGGTTTTGTGCTCGTCACATTCACGTGTAACCTTGTCTGAGACCCTGTGTAACTATAGTGATTTGATTTTATTGTAGCTCTTTCCACAACCAATACTAACATATTTTAGCTCACAATTATCACTTTATGAGAAATCTACACTAAAAATGACAAATGGGGATCTGTCAGCTTTCTCCTTATCACGTGGAAAATCCGTCAACGTCAGCAATTTCTACTTCCCACACCTGTGGCTCCCTCTGCAAAGTATTTTACAAGGAGAAAAGCATCTTCTTGGCTTTCTAAATATTTTTCACCCAAGAAAATTAATTGGGCCACTGGGCAAACAAAGTCCATGTCCTACACAATGATGGAATTAGGGCATCAAATGTGGGGTGCATTTTCTCCTTTACCCTTGATATGCCAGACCCCCTCTTCTGATTTAATAGCTGGGTAGTCTGTAAAACTACCCACTCAATTTTTAAGACTGCTGGAGTAGTGGTAATGTCCATGAACATAAACATATAGACCATTTTTAAAAAATTACCTGATGCTAGCTTTCGGGCATAATTGAAAGAAATTGGTTCGAATCAGGCAAAGAAAGTAAATTCAAGGCCACCCTGAGCTACATGTGAAGATCTCAAAAAAGAAAGAAAAGAAGGAAGGAAGGAAGGAAGGAAGGAAGGAAGGAAGGAAGGAAGGAAGGAAGAAAGAAAGGAAGGAAGGAAGATCAAAAACTAGGCAGTGGTAGAGAATTTAATTAGGAAGCATAAAGTTTGGTCCTCGGCAGTGTAAAAGTAAATAAATTCAGAATGAGATAACAATCAGATATCAAAAAAATCACAAATAAATATTTGTATTAACTAAGCATCAACTATGTGCACACAATTATGCTCAAATTTGAAGACATGTCAAGCTAGCACCCACGGTAAGCTAAAAATATCATCTAATTACAATTAAATACAATTAATATATACAAAAAAAATATGTAATGGGATTCATAGTACACAGTTAAATCCTCAGGGTGTGGGTCATAGAGACTATGTTGCCTAAGAGCTCAGAGATTGGCAGTAAGAAATAAGGGGCCATGATGAAGCGCCAACCCGATGTGACCATGTTTGGGAGAACAAGCCCGGTTTAGAAAGCTGTGGGAACAGAGTCTCTTTGAGAACATATCTAGATGGGCAGGAGCATTGAACAACTATTCTAACACACACACACACACACACAATAACTTTTGGAAGATTCTGGTCTTTGTTTTTAAAGTGAGGTATGTGAGAATCAGAAAGGAATTCTGAACCCTAATCATCTCCGAACACAGTTGGGAAAACAGTACTGTGTCACAGGATGCTTTAGGGAGGAGAATAAATTCTGCCTTTAACTATGTTAAAGTAGGAGTCCTTGCTCCATTTCTTGGCTCTCATGAACATCAGCACTCTGGTGTAAATACAGATGTGGTGTTTCACAACATTGCAGCTAGCTTTCAGCTGGTGAGAGTTTCAGATGTACCTGTCCATATACACAAATGCCCTCCTCGCTCCCAGAAAATCACACAGGGATTCCAGAATTATACTTAACTGCCTGATTAATTACTGGACCTCCATGGAAATTACTGTCAAGATTACGACAGTCATTCCACCCCTGATTCTGCTTGATAAACATTTACAATTTAATATATTTGACAAGACCATTTGTATACTGCTATAATACAATTGAAGGTGTATTAAAGCTACAGTAAATGTATGATTTTCATAGTCTTAAAATAACTCACTAACTACAGACAGTTCCCTGAGCAATTACAAGATGTTCTATGTTAATTTAGGAAGGAATTCCAAACAAGTCATTTAAAACCTAATAAGATGCCATTAAATGAAGGGGGACAGGGGAGGGGGAAGCTAAAGAAAACCCTAAGGCTTGAACCAGTAGAAATGATTCTCAGAGCTACTGACCCTTGCAAGATCCATGTTTTGCTTTGGTTTCTAGAAAAGAGGCAGACTTCTAATTGAAGGTGATTATCTAGTTAGTACATCCCAAATTGCACACATTTCTTATATTGGTTCACACCCACAACTAATTAGATGGTGCATTTATCAATCATGGAAAATGTTTTATTGATCTACACATTGAAAAGACGCTCTATCAGCTCAGATGTGCTACACACTGGTACTGATGACAGCCAGCCACCCTGACGTTCATGCACATCTATGAGTTGAACGGGTGAGGCTGATCCACTGGGGGTGAATTCAGAGAGAGGCACAGAACAAAGGTCCTGGGTTGCTCCTGGGTTTTCTAAATCATGGACAACAATATGTATTCCAGCCTTTCCCCAGAAATAGACACACTAAGACGGTGGCTATCATCACTAGAGACACAAAGAGCAACGTGCCATTCTAAAGACGGATTCCTATGTCAGAAGCTTTATCTCTGCATTCTTCTGAACTACCTGCTTCCTGTCAAAGATGGGGAACCTGACTAAGGAAATGAAAAATATAAACTTTCACAAAGACACGGATGTGCCTCTATAAAATATAGCCATTAGTTGGGTTAATTAATATTAACACACAAGTTGCTGGAACCCCCAAAGTAGACAAAAGGTAATTTAGTAAAGAAAGACATAAAGATGGGGTAGCATTCATTCCAAGTCCTTCATTAGCCTACAAAGGCTAAACCACAACGTGTTTGCACAGAGAAAATACGCAAGTAAACCTAATCTTGTATGTTTCTAGTAAACCCACACACACCACCTATGTGAAGGGCTGTGGTTGTGGTTTTGTTTTCTGAGATGAGAATCCAAGCTTGGCAGTTTTCCACCAATCCAGACACTCACTCAAGGCAAACACTTATCTTGACTCTCACAGCAGGTGCTGAACTCCAGGTGTTCAGATGGCGTCTGTGTGAAATCTATTTTGGCTGGAAAAGCACCCTGCCCTTACCTCCAGGGTCATGTTCACGGTGCTGACGGCCACTTTTATTTCACCATCTGACAGCTCCTTTAGATCTTTCAACATTGTTTGTTCAAGACTTAAACCTGTGGATAACAAGAGGAAAAGAATGATCCCGTGGTCCGTTTAAAAAAAAAAAAAAAAAAAGAGTATGCTAAGCGGTTATTTTAAAAAGTTGTTCTACTAATCTCAACATTTTAAAGTATCATTTTTATCTGTAATAAGTGCACACTAAATCACAAATTACATTTGTGGCTGCATCTCTGTTGGGAAAAATAATTTACCTCTCATGGGACAGGACACTTACAGAGGGATGACAGGATAAAGGAGCAAGTGAAAGATGAATGGTCAGAGATTAGCTAAGACCAAAGGTAAATCAGGAGGGGGGCGTCTAGAACTAGAGAAAGGAGTCTGCCAGAGCCTGGTGTCACAGCAAGAATGAGATAGGAAATGCCTGTGGAGCCTTAGGACCCTCTTCAGCCCTCACTGTTCTCCTCATCCAAACCAAAGCCAGAGTCAAGAGAGACTGGAACAGGCCACACTTGAGTGAGAGCCTCCAGAGTCCCAAAGTGGGCCGGGTGGGGAAGAAGTGGGCAGCTTCACTGCATGACCTAGCTGAGTAATATCGTAAAAGTTCCAGATTTAGGTGACTCCCCCTATAATTTCATAATTGCCAGTTGAATTTTATGTAATTTGCATTTTACAAACTTCATAAAACTGTCACAAATGAGCCATCCATGGTATTGCACATCTTTAATTCCAGCTCTTGGGAAGCACAGGCAAGTGGATCTCTAGGACTTCAAGGCCAGCCTGGTCTACATGGAGAACTCCAGGTAAGGAAGCCAGGTTCCATAGTGCCACCCAGTCTAACACAACAACAGCGGCTATCTTATTTGAGCTGGTCATCCCTGGAATAGTCTCTGGCAATAGGAGTAATTGACTTCCTTATTTGATGGCAGGAACAATCTGAATTTACCCAGCAACATACTCCTCTAGCCGTCTGGAATCTTTGATGGCCACTGGAGTGGGGAATTCATTCCCCACTGGACTAGAGAGCACTCACTATTCCAGTGGTTTTTCTGGTTTAACACACAGCAACTAGATCTAGTTTGTAGTACTTCATCTGTTTCTGTTATGATAAGATACCTACTGTGACTAATTTTAAACTGTTAATCCAGTATTAGCCAACTCACAATATTCCAGAAAGTTAACTACCAGGCTTTATGGCCAGGGTGGCCTGATCCCATCCAGGGCTGCACTCTACAGGGGGCCACCCTAAAACATAGATTTAATTCTTTCTCAGAGTTCCTTAGTGAGCTTTTGTATCCGACAGGGCTTACTTGAGAGACTCCTCAATAAACTACTTCGCCTTAGGGAACTCCATGACCCATCGTGTATAATTCATGGACTAATGTGTCTATATCCAGGCAGAAGCCTGAGGAGGGGGTTTCAACATAGGAAGCCTGCTTCCAGACCAACATCACCAACCCAGAAACCCCTCCACAAGCACACAGAAAGCTGAAAGAGAATGTAAGCACACTCAGATAACGCTCCACACAAGCCGCTCCTCCAGGAAGCAGTGAGAGACAGGGACAATCACTCACTCTGAGCACTGAGCTGGCTCTCCTGCAGCACGCTGATGATATCATCCCTCGGAGGCAGGTTGGGAAACTGTTCTTCCAGGATGGAGAGGATTTCCTCCTGCTTCTCTGGGAGCTCTGGATCCATGCTCATCCACTTGAACAGGATGCTGCCTGGAAGGCACATAGACAAATACTCCTGAGCTCCATCAGCCAAGACAAGGAACAATGGAGATCAGGGACCTCATGTAGCAGATACCCACTGCAGTGGCTGGACTGGCCCCTGCTCTCCAGGACACAGTTTGGGAAGAAGGAAATAAAACATCTTCAAACAAACACAAGAAAGGAGAAGGTCTTGGTTTTAAATGATTCCAAAATGGAAGTTCATGGCCAAGCATTTAAAAATTTAGTCAATTCTATCCACTTTTAGGGGTCAGAGAACAGTCTTCCAACTCACCATGCAACCAATTTTATGTATTAATTTACTGCTTTTCATAACCAGGTGATTGTACAGTTCCGCGGTGCACAGCTACACAGTCGGACAGCTTGGCTCACCTGAAGGCTGTTTCTAGCCTTTCAAGCACCGTACACCGTTCTGAAGTAATTTACAGTTAATCTAATCAGACAACCTAAAAGCCTGGGTCTAAACCTCAGACAGAGACGACTAGTTTGCTGCTCTTGTTTTGGGAGGAAATGCTAAAAGAAAAAAAAAATGCTGAAGTGCTGTAGATAGCCCTGGGGCTAATTATATTTGATGTTAATTAAATCATGAGTTCCCATGAGTGGTTGGGAACAAGGAATGAGTCAGCACTCAGGTGATTTCCTGTAAACCTGCTTTCCACCTTAATTTTTAAAATAAAGGAGAGCTGATGATTGGGCAGGTAAAAGGGAAGGTAGAGCCAAAGGTGGGAAGAGAGAAGGAGAAAATGGAAGAGGGAGAGGATGCAGAGGAAGAAGAAGAAGAAGAAGAAGAAGAAGAAGAAGAAGAAGAAG
>NC_034590.1:128954119-129043850 GCF_900095145.1 Mus pahari | reverse complement strand
TGGAACACAGGGCCCCCAATGGAGGAGCTAGAGAAAGTACCCAAGGAGCTGAAGGGGTCTGCAACCCTATAGGTGGAACAACAATATGAACTAACCAGTTCCCCCAGAGCTTGTGTCTCTAGCTGCATGTGTAGCAGAAGATGGCCTAGTCGGCCATCATTGGGAAGAGAGGCCTCTTGGTCTTGCAAACTTTATATGCCCCTTTATACAGGGGAATGCCAGGGCCAAGAAGTGGGAGTGGGTGGGTAGGGGAGCAGAGAGTGGGGAGGGTATAGGGGACTTTTCGGATAGCATTTGAAAAGTAAATGAAGAAAATATCTAATAAAAAATTGAAAAAATGAAAATAAATAAAAATAAATCCTAATAAATAAATAATCCTATAAATAAATAAAATTAAGGAGAAGAAGAAGAAGAAGAAGAAGAAGAAGAAGAAGAAGAAGAAGAAGAAGAAGAAGAAGAAGAAGAAGAAGAAGAAGAAGCAGCAGCATCTAGGATGGTGTACAGCCAGCACAGAGGCCCAGCTTCCCAGCCTTCCTGTCTAAGCAGCTGCTAATTCAGAAGTTGTAGCCACTGGGCAGAGAAGCCCTTAGACCTAACAGTGGTCTCAGACGGTCTTAGAGAAAGCATTCAGGGAGACGGTCTCTTAGTCATTTGGGTTTGGGGCTTGAAGGCACGAAGGGCTACCAATCTATCTTGCTGCTTGATCTTGTAAATAAATTTTATGGTGACACAGACATCCCTGTTAATTTCTACATTGTTCATAGGCTTTTTTAAATATATGAGGTCAGACTTAAGTGCCTCAGCAAAGCCTGAAATATCTGCTTGCTGGCTGTCTTTGGGAAACAGCTGCCAGCTGCTGTCAAGGAGAAGGGTAATACCAAAACAGAACATTCTCCACTTCTTGCAAACCCTGCTTTGAGTCAGTTTGAACAGATAGATGTGGTCTCTGCGGCTCTCTACCAGCCGCCCTGAGATGGGAAAGGTAGTCCATGCTCACCACCTTGACCCTGTAACTAATGTTCAGCCGTCACTCAATGGCTACTCCATAGAAGGAACTAAAACTGAGTGACTGTAAACTATGGAAGGAAAACTCATGAGAAGACAAATGGAGAGAGCTAAAGGGAATGAAATGAAACTGGCCAGAGAGTTACAATCTTAGAACCAATCAGGTGAAAATTTAAAATTCTCAATTTAAAGGCTGGCCTTAAGAACCTCATATCATTTTCCACAATAGATCAGATGTGGTGGGGAACTGGAAACTAAGTCAGAAGAAAATATGAAGCATGGAGAGAAAAATATGAGGATCTAAGAAGAGGCGGGTTTTAATATGTGCATGAACAGCCCTGGCTAGGGAAGGGGGAGAGAGAATTCTAACATTTAAGAAAAACTATGAACCTAAACCATAGCTAAGATAAAGTGAAATATTGTAGGCAGTAAGACTGCTAAAAATTACATTAAAATTAAAAAAAGATTAAATCGGTGAGAAAGAAAACATACGCTAACCAAAACAACTGCAGAAAAACAGAGGGAAGAGAAGAGGAAGGGGAGGGGAATTAAAGCTGTGTTTCCTCTCACAAGAAGTGTTTGCAGAAGCCTGGAAGAATCTAGAAATGGCTTGAGAATAGTAAGTAAATGAAGCAATTTGCTGCATGTAAGAACAGCAATAAAAAACTGTATTCATATAAACGATCACAAAAAAGCCAAATTTTAAAAGTTTAATGGCATTGAAGTATAAAACACTTAACATTATGTACTTGACTTGGTCAAAGTAAGAATTAATTCTTCTTTGACTTGAGTATTTCTTTATTAACCCTTAATTTTAATTTTGGTAAAGTGCATAAAGCTGTTGTCAAATAATGAAACTGATTATATTGATAAAATTTGAGCATATACTTCAATAACATTAAGTAGTCTACATGGCGTTCATTTTTAAATGACTATAAGAGAGATCATTACAAAATGATGGATAAGCATCACAACAAACAGTGATGATAAATATGTAATAATATGTTTCTAAGAAAGTATTTAAAGATTTAAAATGCATTTTTCTTCAAATTCTATAAAGGTAAGGTAGCATGTTTACATATCTGCCTGCCTCCCTGGTATCAGGCTTAGCAGAGCTAGCTGAATTCTCAGACCACATCTGTTAAGGGCTGACACTGGCTGATGCAGTCTGGCTTAACAGCAGTGAGGACATGCACTGCTATCGAGGACTGGAGATCCCATTCAGGTAGATGTTCTTCTCCACATCCTGAGTTGTCTTTGATAAAGGCTTCATCCCTTTATCCCTTTGATAAAGGCCCAACTTCATCCCAGAACACCTCTGAAATTTTGCACTTCACATTAGCAACATATTTATTTTATAGGATTTATTATTTAAAATCTTGTAAATAAATAAAAACATCACCCACTCAGATTAACCAGACCCAGAGTCTGAACAACTCCATGAGCTTTGATGCAGTAGAAAAGGCATCGCAGAAGGAATCTGCAGCTAATTTTTATTCTAGCTCTAAATCTGACTTGGGTTTTTGTTTGGTTTGGTTTGGTTTAGTTTTTTTGTTTGTTTGTTTTGGTGTTGGATAAGTACATGAAATATATTTGATACTGAAAGTAAAAAAATTAATGTGAAGTTCCACCATCTCTGTTCAGAAATCTCAGAAACATATTTAGTAATTATAAAGCTTTGTTAAATATAGGTACCAAGGTCTGCTGTAGCCGAGGACACCTGTCTGCATGTTAGAACCTGGTTCTTAATGAGTGTTGATTTAACTTCTAGCCAATTGTGAGGACAGAAATAACCACAAACCTGTACCTGACAGTCTCCCAGTTATTCCCAGTCCGATAAGTGGGACAGAAAATTAAGAGCAAGCTACAAAGAAAGCAATTATAATAAAAATATAACAAATGCTTCATTTCTATAGAAAAAAAATCAACCATAATATCTTTTGTTCAAAAGAATGGAGATGTAAAGAGACTCTGGCCATTGCAGCCTGCTAACCCTGCCCACACCCCACTGCACCAGAAACTGGGAGACGGCGTAGGAGATTGCTGTTGTCTACACGATGAATTCCTAACAGAAAAAATAAAAAAGCCTCTTTCTGTTTACCTGGGATTGATTTTTTTCATAAACAAACAAACAAAAAACATTAAAGAATGAATGACAGAGATAGGCAGAGAAGGAAAAGAGAAAGGAGAAAAAAGACTTACAATAAAATTCCCATTTTAGTTTAAAAAGATACCGAAATAAGCATGTATTTGTTTACAGTCCTTACAGATTTAGAATGTCTGAGATTAATAGAGAAAGGATACCTTTGTGTGGCTGAAAAAGTAAAACCAAGATTGAATAGATATTTTGATTTTCTAGGAGAAACTATAATTTCTGTTCCCTACCTCTAGTCTCTTCCTAAGCAAGGCGTACAGCGTAATTCCCTCGGATGCTATCATCATTTGGAAATGGGATGAGTCACCCTTGGAGCAAGAAAGAAAAAAAAATAAAAAACAGCTTGGCTCTTTTCCTCTCCCATTTGACCTCCTTATAAGGACCTTTTTGAAGCTGTTAATCCAGTCTACCAAAATAGCAAACAACTAGTCTTTATTAAAGGTCAGCTGCGATTGCTTGGAGAATGGAGAGCCTGCTTCTGAGGACTTGGGCGTGGTTCCCACTTCATCCTAGGGCTAAGAACAAGAGCTGCTGTTTGCTTTAGTCTTCAGCTTGTGGCTGCTGTCAAGGCCTTATGCAAACAAACTTGAAGGGCCATTTGGGCAAAGCATGGACTTGACAGAAGCATGCTTGGAAATCAGTGGCTGAGATCTCACTGCCAGATGGTTCCTGGAAAAACACACACACACACACACACACACACACACACACACACCACCTACTCCCCTCTCAATATGATGATTCAGCAATTTAATGGCTCTTATAGTTGGCAGCCGTCCCCTAGAACACATCTCTGAGGAAATAAACCCACAAAGGTGGAACAGTCTGCCAGGCTCTGTACTTGGCACAAAGCCAGAGCATGACTAAACATAAACCTTAAGCTGCAAAACATGACTATGAGACATGGTCATACTGGCCATGTTTGAAAATAATAATAAAGAAAAGAATCTTCCAGAAAGGGAGGGGGAAGAAAAGCAAGAAAGGGAGATGAAAGGGGAAAAGAAAGAAAGAAGGAAAGAAGGAAGGAAGGAAGGAGAGAGAGAGAGAGAAAGAGATAGAGAGAAAGAAAGAAAGAAAGAAAGAAAGAAAGAAAGAAAGAAAGAAAGAAAGAAAGAAAGAAAGAGCAGAAGGAAGGAAGGAAGGAAGGAAGGAAGGAAGGAAGGAAGGAAGGAAGGAAGGAAGGAAGACCACACAATAAAGAAAGACAAAGACAGATAGGACAGGAGAAGCCAGAAGATAGATACCAGGGTCCAAGTACCAGGGTCAGTGATCTTAGCAGCCGTGACAGCTGGGTCTGCCTGAACATGCCTAATTTCTTACACAAATAATTGAAAAGTAATACTTTATAAATACATGCCTTTCTGGATGAACTAGATGGCAGCAATTTGTGCCTCGAAATTACTAACTTTCAAATTAAGACAAGATGCATTGGCTCTGAGAACGCTCCTCTTTAAGGACCAGCGTGGCATTTTCTTCTCTTCCTGTAACCACAGAGGTTTCAGCCAGGGAGAAAAGCAGGTTCCTATTGCAGCACACCTTAGAAGGAAAATGAAAACTCTCCACAGAGCTGAGGACCAAGTACCCGAGAAAGAAGCTTATGCAAACAATGTGATAGACAGGGAGGAAGCCTGTGAACAAAGAAACTAAGCGCTGACACTCAGAAGACAGGCAGAGGTAGAGCGCTGAGATCTGCATGGCTGGAGGAAAGAGAAGCCAGCAGCCTCGGTGGGGTCTCTCTCTCTGTAGAACTCAGGCTAATGCTTCAAAGGCACAGCAGCTTCTTTTCCTTCTGTGGCTCTCCGGTAGCACCTTTATTAAATTAAACTCCACCTTGAATGTGGGCTCTTCTGGGAAATACAGCTTCATCTGCCTGAAAGACCTGACTCAGGAGATCTGTGCTGCACAAAGAAGCTGCAAAAAAGCCATGGGAGACAAGGATGCTGGCAACAGAGACAACCAGACTGACAGATTTATTCGAAGGATGAACTAAGGTGACTACTGTAGTGTTGTCCTAATTTGTTCAGTTAATAAACAGCGGTAGCTATTTTAAAAGAAGAGAAATTAAATTCAAATTGTCTCAAGATGGCTAAATATTCCACCAACCTTGAAACACTGTTGTTGCACCAAGTTACTTGGTAGCAAATATCACTAATTGTCCCCAGGGCCAAAAGGACACAGTGTCAAGAAAAGTTATCAGAGAAACACAAGGAGATCTTGCAAGCAATGGCAGCATCATAGGTATGCAAAAGACCATAGCAATCAGGTTCTTCTCTTCGTCAATATTTGAAGAAAATAGTATAGTATATTGCGAACAGTTTGAGAGCTGATTATAGTAGTAAGTTTTAGGACCAAGATAATCAAATGACTGAATCTGAATGTTTATTTTTGTGTCGAGAAAAAGGCATAAGCAGCGACAGATGAGTTAGAACAGAGGTAGATACCTTTTTGACAGGATTGGTGGAAGAAAAGAAAAGCCAACCTTTATAATCCTTTTGTTCTTTTTTAGAAACAAAGGGACTGAGACAAGCAATCTCTGCAACAGAGATAGATGCACATGCAGGCAGTATACATGTGATTCACCTTTAGATCTACACATACACATTAAACATAGTATGTGCTCTTATAGGTCAGTTATCTATGGACCATTGGGTTTTTTTTTTCTTTCATGTATATCCTTCCTGCACTGAATATTTGAATTAGCTTACCAAAAGACATGGGCTATAATAAAACAGTAAAAGAGTCGGGACGGAGGGAAAGAGCAGCAGAGTACAGAAGATCCAGATATCACAGAAGCCCTGGAGCTGTGGCAATAATATCTACTTTCTAACTCTGAATGGGAGCTTCCTGAAGCAAATGGAGACAGAAATGTGATTCCTGCTGGAATTCCCAGTTTTGTAGAGACCATATGTGTCCATTGGTGTAAAGCACATAACCACACATAACTCATGTGTAGTGTCCTGGGGAATGAATCCAAGGCTGGCTAAAGTATGACACAAAGCAAACGGTTTATGCCATGGCATCAGAATGCGGGCTGCCTCCAGGTAGGAGTGGGCTGCAGGCATGAGAAGGAAGCAGCGTTGCCACACTCTGCCTCTTTTGATGGGTGTTTATCAAAGGTCTTTCCTTCCTGACGATTCACTAAGCTGTATATTTATGTTTTTATAAGCATATTCTGCATTCTTTTCTTTAGATGTACTGTGGTTCACAAAAGGTTAAAATTATATACAGAATCCTTAAGATTATACAAACAATGACAATCAATGAAAAATGACAAAAAGCTAGTCATTGCAAAAACAAGAAAATAAACTCCACTAAGATTTCCACAAGCTAAAAGAGAAAAGAGAATTAGAGAAAAGAGTTATTAGGGAAAGAAACAGTGTCCATGCTCTAGCCAGTAAGAATACTAGCAGGATGGGTCACAGCAGCAGCTGATTTCATATCAGACACTCCCACAATCAATGCTGTCATGAAAACAGAGAGTGTAGAAATACTATTTTTTAAAAATGTCAAATTCTTATTAAAACTGATTTTTTTCATACAAAATACTTTGATTATTCTTTATCCTCTCCCAGTTTCATCCATATCTTCCCCCACTTCCCCACACAATCAAATCCACTCTTGGAAAATTCATCCCACTGAAGTTTACTATGTGCCAGGCAGAGTGGAGGTGCCAGGTAGGGCAGTGGACAGTTTACAGAAGGATTCTCTTCATGAAGCTGACATTCTGGAGAGAGCAAATAGAAAAGCATGTAGGGACAGGTAGAAAAAGAGTATCAGAGAGAGGGCATAAGCATGCTACAGGGAGAGGTGGTGTGAGTCCTCCAGAGTGAGAAGTTTGGAAATATTTAAAACACCCCCTACCCCCAGGGGGATAAATCTCCTGAGAAGATGGGTGTTTGAAGGGGGAAAGAAAAGGCCATGCTGTTCACAAACATGGAGGACCTGAATTCTGAATGTGATGAGCTGTAGCCAGGAACTGTCATTGCCTTATTTATACCTTTAAAAGGTAACTGATTTTGTGGCAGACATAGAACAAAGCCAGGCCTAGATTGGGTCTCCACCCGCAATCCTAGAAAAAGTCAAGGGACACCAGTTACAGTATAGATGAATGACCCCTATGCAAAGCTAGCTGGTAAGCTTGCTAATGTGCCATCATAGCATGTATGGGCAGCTTCGTGGGGCCACTGGGTCTAAAGCTTTCAGAGGAGCTGTGTAATTTTTGGACTTCTCCCTCTCTAAGTTGTAAGAGAGAGCAAGGCAGAGAAGGAAAGTCCTTGGAAGAGTTGAGCCAGCCTGTCCCCAGTCTTTCCTGTTTTCTGTTCCATCAGTCTGGCTCCTGGCTGTTCTTTGCTAAACATTTTGAGGATAATTTATGCCTACTAGGTCTAAAGTGAATTGTGGAAAGAAAAGAAAGATTTATTCACAACCAAAAATATATTTTTGCATGTCCCGTATGCAAAAATGACCAAATGGCTGTGCTCATTCTGTAGCACCAAAGTTGATGGACACTTTCTAATGTGAATACCATTCCTTGGAAGCAGTAGGCTCTAGCAATGGAGAATAGCAGTGTATGGTCAGTCTGAGTTTCTGTAGGAAGGTTAGCTAAGGATCCACATAGATACAAAATATGTGGGTGCCCTAGATCCATGTGTAAGATGATGCAGGGTTTGTCTGCATCCTGTGAAATCTTGAGATATATTTCACACACCTTACAATACTTAGTATCACTTACAATACTTAGTATAACCCCTTGCTAGTACAACAGAGAAACAATGTGAACTGTTAGGCTGAATCTTTTAGAGAATAACAATAATGGAAGATGCCTTTATTGTAGCGGATTTAAAAAAAAAAAAAAAGCTGTTGAAAATGATTATTTTCAGCCCGAAGTTGGTTGAGTCCATGAGGTAGAGACCATGGATACTGAAGGCTGAAGGTGACTGGACCACACAGTGATCCTCATTGAAAACAGATGGATGCAACCTGTGAAAGACCAAGATGAAGGACCCTGCATCACATCATGGAAACAAAAGGGGCGGATTTTGCCTTGCAGGCAGGATTATATACGCAAAGCATGCAGCATTGTGTGTGTGTGTGTGTGGGGGGGGGGGGGGTGCTCCAAGGCCACAGGAACAGGGAATTCTGATCTGCACCGGAACTGTCTCAGAAGAGAATCTCCTTCGGAAGCTATTAACAGCCAGAGGAGCTGGCTCTCGCTCTCTAACCAGGGTGCAGCAGGCCCATTTAACATTCTTGTCTAGTGAAACAGTGCAGACCCCTGTGCCTGCTTCTAAATGCACATTTTTAATATTCACTATAATGCTACTCTTTAACAAACTCTTTACTCCCTGCCTCTCTGATGACGCTTCCCGGGGTCTTTAAAGGGATTGTTAACCCAAGAATGGATCGCACTCTCTCTGCATGAGCAGACCCAGAACCAGCCCATTAAGCTTCCCGTCTTTACTCTGGCAGCGCCGTCCTCACCTCTGAGGAGATGTGCCAGCTGCTGGGTGATGAGCTCCGGAGCCTCACGCAGGAGCTCCTTCAGCACCAGAGAGGAGGAAGACTCCGGGAAGCCCAGCTCACCATCACTCTGCTCTCCGGGGTTAATGACTCTGACGACTGCGGATTCCAAAGTTCTGTCCTCACTGGAAAATAAACGGAGAGGAAGAGGAGCTATGGCGTGTTTTCCCACTTCGGGGCATGATTCAGTCCTGATGATTTCCCCTAAATGGCCCAAGACACAAATTCTCATGACCGTGAAGAATAGGACCTAACTGGAGCTAGAGAGTTGCACCTGCAGAGCAAGCATTAGGGGCCAAGTTCAGATTCCCACATAAAGGCCTGAAGTGTTCCAGCTGTGGTCACTCCAGCACCATGAGGGTGTGGATGGGTGGAGTTTGTGGGGGCTTGCTGGTCAACCTGCCTTAGCCAATCAGCAAGTACCGTGTTCATTGATTGGCCTTACGTCAAAAGATGAGGTTGGGAAGAAGAGATCTGATACGGACCTGTGGCTGTATGAGCTTGTACACGTTTGAATAGGTGCTGGTGCGCACGCTCACACACACACTCATGTACACACACACACACAAACGCACTCACTCATACACAAACACCTCCCGACACACACACTCACACAATGCACACACACACACAAACACACACTTTCACAAACACACTCACACAAGAACACACACTCATATACTCTCTCTCTCTCTCTCACACACACACATACACTCAACCCCCCCCCACACACACACACTGAAGAGAACAGGATGTTATTCTGTGTGTCTATATATGTCATTTCCATTTATTATTGTCCCCAAGAGTCCTAGAGTATTTTCATACCTCCCTGATAGCTACTAGTATTTATTATTTTCCACATGACTAGAAGCACTGTAGCCGTGTTGACTGTGTGTAGTGGGGTCTAGTAAGATCTTTTATCAAATGGGAAAACAGGCACAATGGAGCTAAGGACTGTACTTATAGTCAGGTGAAAATCTGACACCAGTACCTGCTCAGAACAGTCACTGAACTTCAGAAAAAAAAATACCACTATGCCCATGAGGGCTTCACCATGGCACTTTTACCTCAGACTGTTAATTCATTCATTCATTAATTTTGTACTCTTTATTTTCAGAGGGCAGAAGATCAATCTCAGGCAAACACTCTGCATGCTAGGTGTTTGGTCACTGGGCTATCCCCCACCCCTCATCTCCTACATATATGTTATAGGAGTGGATTTTCTCAAAAGTAGAAAGGTACAGAAAAAAAGCTACATTTTTCTTTCTGACTATTCGAATATAAATGAGTTACAATAAAGAAAGCAAGCTTTCTACTTTTCACATCCCAGAGTTTATGAACTCAGTCTCAAGGTCAAGTTAGCAGTTTTCATTTTAAGTGGTGACAAAATTCTTCCCCAACTTTTGTGCCATCGCGTCATCTTTCCTTGTGTCAGTTGCATGAGTTGTCTTGGAAACATTAGACAATGCATAATAGCTAGGGACTATCTGCGATTTGGGTACTATCTGAGTGTCCTCCAAAGGTCCACATTTGCAGGATGGTACCCCACTGGGGGGGGGGTGCTGAGGGCTTCAAGAGGTGAGTCCTGCCAGCAATCCTTAGATCTTTGAGGTCATGACCTCACAGGGGGTTGGAAGATCCTAGTTTTTAGTTTCTGGCCTGGTCAAGGTATGACTTTTGCTCTTCTTGCTGATAGACAACCCTCACCACAGTCCCAAACACTCTAGTGGCCTGATCAGGGATTTGACTCTACAGAGCCATGAGAAAAATAACCCTCTCCTTACTTCCTACACAGCTTGTGTCAGGAACTTCATTACAGTGATAAAAAGCTGGCAAATATAGCTGAGAACTAAATTCCGTCCAAAACCTCACCCCAAACTTCCAGCCTCTTGTCAACAGATAGTTGGTATCATTCAAGAGAATTTCATTTGTTTCAAACCATGTATAAGTAAAGCAGTCTATGGATTGTTTTCCAAATGCCTTGTAACCAGTTGTGTAACCGGTGGTTGCCTAGATTTACTTTCATCCTTTTGTAAATATGCTTCCTAAAACTGGTTACACTTAAATATTATCAAATATAAAGGTCTTATTGTAAGTATTCTAAGGCCAAGGTTAATTGCTCAAGGTCTTTAACAATAGGCAAATTGGTGAACTGTAAAGAATGAACACTACAAGCTACAGGGTGTTTAGCTGGTATCCCTTCACTCCATGGCAGTACTGAGTGTATCACTGAGGTCTGTCTGTTATCATCTGTACTTAGGGAATTCGTCTCATTCCCCTCCCTTTAGCTCAGATCCTTGCCCCAGCTCGTAGGTCCCTCAGTGCCTAACAGAGGCAGAAGAGCTCTGATCTAAACTCTCCACTGACTACACGTGGTGCTTGGGCAAAGCCATCTGTGACACCGGGCTCCACTTTTCCCTTCTATGATGTACGACAATTGAGCTGCAATGGTTATCAACAGCCTGCCTTTCTGTTAGCACAGAACATGGAAATCCACGATGAAGTGATTTTCGTGGCCCATTTCCCAGTCTCCTCCTTTTCTCTACTGAGATTTCTTTAGAATTTTCCTGTTTGATCTGGTTTCAATTTCCCTTACTATTTTCAACATCAATACATCTGATTATTAGGACACTATAAGAGAATATTAATTTGGTAAGTTTTACAAGAGCATTCTAGTTAAAGACATCAGTTTGAAATCTCAAAGCAAACAAGGAGAGCTGGTGTAGACCAAATATTTTCATTAAAGAAAAACATACTATGTTTTTAATAAAGCCCTTTTTATGACGCTTGTTAAATAATAATAAGGAACATGGTAACCACCGGCCAGGAAACTTCCCTCCGGACAGATGCCCAGAACCTCACAGTGAGTCTTACCTCCCCAGGACGTGACTGCCCACGAGAGTTATTGTCAGCTTCCCTTCATCGTTCAGCTGATGCAGGTTAATCTCGTCTCGGAATATGTGGAATGATTCAGAGATGTTCAGCTCTTCTAAAATAAACCTTGTCTCTGTGAAGTAGTTGAATTCAGTTCTTGGGATATTCAACACGGGCAAGCAGAGGACCCCGGGAGGACTGACCTACAGAAAGAATTAGTTACCTCAACCTCTGCAAAGAGCAGTTTTCTTCCAGCTAGAAGCTAATTGCTAGAGTTAAGCCTTTTTGTTCACAAAGAAACCATTTGACATCTAAAACAAACCCCCCTGAGCCCAATGACAGAGCGCGCTCTCCACTAGTAAGAGGACACTAGTTTTAAAATGATCATTACATTTATTTGTTTCTGTTTGGGAGTGTGTGCACTCGCTGGTACACGTGCATATGTTTGTGCTTGTGTGTGAGCGTATGCGCGAGCCTGTGCATGCCACAGCACACGTGCGGAGGTCAGAGAGTTAACTGTGTAAGTCAGTTCTCTCCTCCCACCATGGGGGTCCTCCTGGGAAGGCAGACAGGTGGTCATTTCTGACAGCTAGCACTCTTACCTGTTGAACCACCTCACCAGCCTAGCCATGATGCATTCTTACCTTTTTTAAAAAAAATAAAATAAAATTTCACAGACAATCCTAACTGGAAACATTTAACCCCTTACTTTAACCTCTCCATGATTAGAAAATATATGTTTGTATGCATACATATACCTGTATACATACATACATTCAAATATACATATACACATATAATCTCCTCTTCATCTTTTCATGGGTAGCAAATGAATATCTTGATGGAATTGACAAAAAGTTGGTAATTGGGACAGACTGAGGTGACACAAGAAGGTAGATGCATCCCCATCGAAATGGGACACTTGTAACCTGGGTTCAATAGTTCATCGGGAAAACTGTGTGTTGGAGTATGAATTGTGACATTTTTAACATGCAAAACACCGTGTACTTAACTGGTTATTCAATTAGCAATCAGGTTTAACACACATACTAATAGATTATATGATATGCTAATAAACATTATATATATGTATATACACACATATATATATATATATATATATTTATATTTATATTTAACTACTTTATGGACCTCTTATATAAAACATGTGTGATGACCGGATGAAGAGGAGGAGGAAGATAATTTAGATTCACAATAAATTTGTTTTTATATATAAATTGTAAAGTATTTTTAAAATTAAGGGAACGGCAATGAGGACTTCACTGCCACTGAAAGACTGTGGGCTTGGTAAGGCTTTGTTTCTGGATAAGGAAATAACCTTTCTTCTTCTGTCACCACAGCTCTATCACAAGCATGTGCTTATCACACAGCTCAATATCCCAGCATCTGTCTCCCCTCTCACATTAAAAGGAAAGGATTGTTTTGTTCTGCTGCCTTCCAAGACATAAAAAAACCAGGCAGCAGTAGACATTTAATTAATATTCACTGAATTAAACAAGTAAAACTGCCGCTGTACCCGAAACACAAAACAGTCTCCACCCAAGTGAGTTTTCTTTCCACCATCATGCTAATACTGGATCTCAGTCACACAATTATCATCAGTGATTTAGGTATGGCACGTTACTCTTCCTAATTAACTGACAGTTGTATCTAACTCCTGCAAAGGCAAAGAAGTAGAATGAGTACAGGAGTCAGGATGTACATCCTGAGCTGTCCAAGCAGGACTTATTCTGGAGGTGAGATCCGAAAATGAGATGGTAGCCTTACCCCCTGCTCAGTGAACTGGAGAAAGCCATTCTCCTTTCTGAGCCTTGGCTTTCTGTGTCTGTAGAATGGGGTTTGGCCTCTGTTCTACTCACCAGCGTGTGAAGGATGCATGCAAAGTCACAGATCCTGAAGGCGGATGCTGGTTCTTAGGAAAACTCTATAGAGGCACAGCCGACAAATAACAGGCAAGGCCTGCCACAAGCTAAGACAAAGGTGTCTTAGCTCGGTTTTCTAATGCTGTGTTAAACACAATAACCGAAACCAACCTGCGAGGAAAGGGTTTATTTCATCTTCTAGCTTGCAGTCTGTCATCCAGGAACTCAAGGCAGAAATTCAATGGAGGAGCTAATGCAGAAGCCCTGGAGGAGTGCTGCTTACTGTCTTGCTCAATCTGTTTATTTACACAATACAGAACAACCTGCCCAGAGGTGGCACTGCTCTGCCCTGTGGGTTGGGCCTCCCCATGTCCACCATTAAACCAGAAAATTCCCTATAGACTTGCTTACAGGCATTGTGAAGAGAGGCATTTTTTTTTTTTAAATTGAGGTTCCTCTTTGTAGATAACTGTAGCATGTGTCAAGTGGACAAAAAACAACCAAACAACAGCAACAATAAACACAACCAAGATACCCAGAAACCACAAAATCCCCCATATGTTACTCTTTAGTAAGATGCCACATTTGTTTCTATGCTTAGTTAAAAGTCTTCAAAAGGAAGGAGGGCCTATGAGTCTGTTTTCCTATATCTATCTACTCATCAACTATCTATCTTTTATCACCCACATGTACCCTACCTCCTCTTTCCATGAAGCATACTCATTCACAGTACTATAACCATAATTGATTATAGTATTACTATAGTATATATAGTACATATACTATATGTAGTATAGTGTATATGATATAGTAACATTATTATTAATTATTATTATATACTTTCTTTTAAACTGCACATCTAAAGTAATGTGCAGATAGTCTAAAATCACTCCAGTCAACTGTCCTCTAGATGAACAGCAGAGAGAGTAATAAGGATTGCTTAATATGCACATCTTTACTCAAATGCATTCATCTCCTCATACCAATTACTATTCTTTGCAAAATTCAACAACTTGTAAGACAAATTTGATATAGAGCCCACATGTAGAGATCAGAATACTATAGCCATCATTTTTGTCAGCTGCCCTAAAGCAGTACTTGCCACCCGCAGCTCATTCTGGAAGACTGGGTTTTCATGTGAATTTAAATCGCTCCAGATCAGCTATGCACACTATCAGGGGATCCAGAGCCAAACAAAATTGAAATAAAATAAACCAAGCTCCGGAAAATTAAAAATTCCACGAAATAGTACCCAAATACCCAGAACACACATTTGAAAGTTTTTGAAGCAATAAAGTCCATTTCTGTGGGCTGATGGAGTTTATAGATGAGGAGTTTGAACACGATTTGTTAAAAAGGCTTTTTCAGTTCCATGGGTAAGTCTGTGCTTCACAGAGTAGAAAGGGTCTCCCTTAAAGGCCATCATCACCAGGTCTAGAAGGCAACAACCAAAGGCTTACAGACCTAGACTGGATCTGCCATGCCCCTGTCTCTTAACCTCCAGCCAGTGTTCTGTGTCTCATGTATTGTTCATATGAGTTGTTCTGCATGTTTTTCTACTCCCAAAGGCAAGGTCACACAGTATATGATAAGGGAAAGACAGAGCCCCTAAGTCTTGCTTTTTGTTACTTCTTTATATTCTTTTAAAAGCAGTCAACCACTATAACAGTTTTTAATATGTTGTTTGAAACAGTTTTGAGAGGAAAGTAGTAAGACATAACTAGAACAATGTTTAATATGCAGGTGGTATTCAATAAGTGCCTGTTGCTAACTGGATATTTAATATTCTCTAGCAATATACCAAAACAGGAAAAACTAAGTTAGTGGCTTCATTATTCCGTAAAAATTTATTCTTAAAAGATACACACAATTCAAGTACTGAGGATATAGTCCCTTCCCCCTCACCTTGTCCAGAAAGTATGCATATGTGAAGGCAGAAATGAGAGAATCCAGGTCACATGACTTAGGTCCAATAACTGCGTGGACCTGTTCCAATTGTTTACTTCGATCCTGCAACCAATAAAAAGAAAAATCACAATTTTACTTGATTCCAACCAATATAAAGTGGAAATTTTTCAATTTTTTAAAAAGTATGCTTGTCTATTCTCACACACAATGGCAGAAAATAATAAATGTGTAACAAAATTACATAAAAACTAATTGCCATGTTTAGCATGCTCATTCAAACCATTAAATCTTCAAGAGGAAAATAGCATACCTTTATTAAGGCTACCTATAAATTTTCTACCCATTTGGGAAGATGCATTTGCATATATGGGCACATATACATACACACATATTATAAACATAAGCAAAGCACACACACACATACACACAAAATACAAGGCTACCTACAAATTAATTTCCTTTGAACTATATCTCTGAGGAAGCATTTTCATAGTAAGAGATCATTTTGCTATGAAGATCAGTTACACAGAGATCAAGGATCATCTCCCCATAGAAGACATGTTTCCTCGATTAAGAAACTGTACTGGCTAGCTTTGTGTCAACTTGACACAGCTGGAGTTATCACAGAGAAAGGAGCTTTAGTTGGGGAAGTGCCCCTATGAGATCCAGCTGTGGGGCATTTNCTCAATTAGTGATCAAGGGGGAGAGGCCCCTTGTGGGTGGGACCATCTCTGGGCTGGTAGTCTTGGATTCTATAAGAAAGCAGGCTGAGCAAGCCAGCAAAGAACATCCCTCCATGGCCCCTGCATCAGCTCCTGCTTCCTGACCTGCTTGAGTTCCAGTCCCGCATCCTTTGGTGATCAAAAGCAGTATGGAAATGTAAGCTGAATAAAACCTTTCCTCTCCAACTTGCTTCTTGGTCACGATGTTTGTGCAGGAATAGAAACCCCGGCTAAGACAAATTGGTACCAGCATAGTGGGGTATTCCTGTGACAACCTGACCATGTTTTGGGGAGGACTGTGGAAGGACTTTGGGCCAGAAGATCCATTCGGTGTTAAGAACTCTGTGCGATGTTGTGTAGGAGCTCTGAAGATAATGTTTGAGAACAGTGCAGAAGACAGAAGCCTGGCTTGTGAAATTTCAGAGGGAAAATTAAAGACTCTTTTCAGAGCGATTGCTATTTTAGATTATGGAGATTCTGTGGTTCTGGTTAGCTGGGGCTGAAGAATCAGCTGTGATTAACAAGATACCAGAACCACTAAAGTGAAAACTTTTCCGTACTGGGACTATTGATGCTGGTTAGCTGGAGCTAAGGAATTAGCAGTGATTAAGAAGAGACCAGCATCATTGAGGTGACATCTTCTGGGAAGTGTTTTCTGGAAGCACAGAGGCCTTGTTCCAGAGATAGCCAAGGTTGTACCTTGTGCTGTGACTGGACTTGGTAATGTGTAAGAGTTACTCGGGTGGTACTGGTTTTGAAGGCATGAAGGGGTCATGCAGAGCAACCGAGGCCATGGAGGTACTGTGGGAGGCCATGGAAAGCTATTGGTGAAGGTGCAGCCTCAGTTGAAATTGATGACCGAGGACTGAAGGGGTCATGCAAAGGAGTTGAGGTTTGCCACTATGAAGAGAGCCTATGAGAGGCTATTGTTGAAGCTAAGTTACAGCAGTGTTTTGGAGATGCCAGTACCATTAGATGACCACCAAGAACAGCAGCAGCAGTGAAGTACAGGCAGCTGGAGCCTAGAAGACAAAGCCGTGTGCTACAAAGGACAGGGCTGGAGAAGGGACCCAAGCCCTTGGAGGAGCCCAGAAGATCGTGAGTTGGATCCCAGATATTGCACAGTTGGAGTTTGATTTTGCTTTTCATTGTGACTGTGCCCTGACGCTTTTCCCTCTTGAAGGAAGTATTTTAGTGGAACCCACAGTTAAGAGACTTCTAATCGTAAAGACTTTGGATTTTAAGAGAAATTGAAATTTTAAGAATTTGTGAAGACTGTGGGACTTTTAAAGTTGTTTAGATCTTGGGGATGAATAAGAAACTAAGGGTTGAGGCTTACTAGTGATGTGTTTGTGTGTCAAGTTGACAAGGGGTCAATTCTACTGGCTAGCTTTGTGTCAACTTGACACAGCTGGAGTTATCACAGAGAAAGGAGCTTTAATTGGGGATATGCCCCTATGAGATCCAGCTGTGGGGCATTTCCTCAATTAGTGATCAAGGGGGTGAGGCCCCTTGTGGGTGGGACCATCTCTGGGCTGGTAGTCTTGGATTCTATAAGAAAGCAGGCTGAGCAAGCCAGCAAAGAACATCCCTCCATGGCCTCTGCATCAGCTCCTGCTTCCTGACCTGCTTGAGTTCCAGTCCTGCATCCTTTGGTGATCAACAGCAGTATGGAAATGTAAGCTGAATAAACCCTTTCCTCCCCAACTTGCTTCTTGGTCATGATGTTTGTGCAGGAATAGAAACCCTGACTAAGACAGAAACAATGGGACTTTTTCTTACATCCTTCCCACACTGTGTAGTCAAACACACTAACTGGAAAAGCTTTATTTTCTCGCATTCCATCTTGGGTTTGGACGATGTTCTCCCTATAATGTTCTATCATTTAGTGAATGAAACAGGGTTTGTTTGTTTGTTTGTTTGTTTTGTGAGGCTTGTGAGCTGCATTGTTGGTCGAGGACTCCAGATTGCATCTATTGCTTTTCTATGTCTGTACAGTCACCTCTCTAGAAGGGAAACACATGGTTTTTGTTCGTTGTCTGTGTTTGTTTTTCAGGTTTACTCAACAATTATTTAAATTCTTTTATAGAAGGCCGACATTCCTTTAAAACATTCAAAGAACTAAGTACTTCGAGAAAACCCCACAGCGAATTGCCTGGAACAGAAAATTATAAAATAAATGACTGTGTTTCCTTTTGTTTCTTTTGAGAAAGGGCCTCGTGGAGCCTAGGCTGGCCTCAGCCTCACTCTGTGGTTGATGCATGAGAACTGCCTGTCTTCTTGCACCCACTTCCCAGGAGCTGGGATTACAGCACGCTCCACTGTGTGGGATTACAGCACGCTCCACTGTGTTCGCCATCCAAGAGCATCTCTGCAGCACAGTAGCACCAGCACGCGTACTTGCTTCTCTTGCTTTTCGCCACTTATCTTCATCTCCCTGTCTAACTAAGACTGACCAGACAGCCACATGTTGTAAAACTGCTCCAAATGGCAGGACCAGTCGTGACTGTTCAGCAGCAAGCATGGAGGGTTCCTTCATGTGTAGAAAAAAAGTGAATGCCTACCTAACAACCTAGGAGGTACCTTGCAAATGAACTTGACAATTGGTTAATATTTGTGTAAAGCTGGCGGTATTAGAATCAGAAACAAGTTATTAAACAATGAGGATTTAGTCCAAACACCAAGATGGAGTAAATGTTTTTGCATTGTTTTACTGTGTCACATAAGGTCATGTTCAACCAAGTGTGAATGAGCTTTGAATCTATTTATCCCTCATGTCCCATGACTTGCCCTTTGTTTCCCCAGACAATTCCTCTTCTACTTTCACAACATCTGTACACATGCACTTTTATGAATCAATAAAAGATGAAGAGAATCATGAAGGAGGTTGGGTAGAATCCGTCACAGACAAAAAGGGCAGAGATATTTTACATAAGCCATCCCCAGTAAGTGATGTTGCTTCATTAAAACAGCACTCAGGAGGCAGAGGCAGGCGGATTTCTGAGTTCAAGGCCAGTCTGGTCTACAAAGTGAGTTCCAGGACAACCAGGGCTATACAGAGAAACCCTGTCTTGAAAACACCAAAATAAATAAATAAATAAATAAATAAATAAATAAAAACAAACTCATAGTTTCCCTTTCTTTTATATTGATTTTTAATAAAACAACATGCTTAAAATGCTTGAACTGTGATATGGACGCCAGAGATGACCACAAGCTCCTCCCCCATCACCACCCAGCCTTGCTCACACACCCTTCTTTGCCAACCTCCTTTTCTAACCTCATAAAAGTACAGCTGGCTCACTGAACTGAACATCCCCTGAGGGGTTAGTCCAGGTCTAGATATCAAAGTCGAGACGACAAAATATTCCAGAAGCACCTAAATAAATTTAGGTAAATGGAATTCCAGTCCATTACAGCACAAGCAAATGTATTAAGAAATCACGTTCCTGTAAATACTGCTCTTCCGAGAAGCTCAAAGGTCTAAGGAGACATTACCTCACGTCTCCCATATCTTGTGAGACAGGCAGTAGAATGATCAACAAAGCTTTTTACAGGTCAGCGGGGCCTGTGATGGGGCCAACCATGATTCCAGACTCTAAAGTCTGACACCATGAGAGCTGATTACCCCACCCCACTAACCACTTCACAATATCTTAATGAATCTGTGTCAACTCAGGTGCACAGGGCACTAAGGGAGAAGAGAGATAGCTAAATATGCACACTAAATACAGAGATACCGCCAACACTGGGGGATCGACACAAGTGACTAGCCTGCTCTCTTGTCTAGGCTTTGTCATTCCCAACACAGCTTCATGTGCAACTTTCAAATTACACAAAAGAAGACGTAACATCTGTGTGTCGATACATCTCCAGATATAACCCCAGTTAGTACATTAGGAAAGAAAGGTAAATAAATGAGGGTTGCAGCTCCAAAGTGTACTAGACCAGTACTCACAAGCCAGGAACCTTCTACAACAAATAGAGTCTATTTCTTCTTCATTTAAAGAGACAAAGAACATATTCTCTTGTTGGTCAGAGCCATGGCAGATCAATGTGAATCCCTGGGGGCTCCCCCCACATTTTTCATGCCCCTTTGCATGCTCTCTGGTGTCTCTTTGGGCTCCTCTTCTTCCCACATATCACATTATTTCATGCTCATGGTCTCTTCTGATGGCATTGATTCATATGATGGCTAATATGGTAATCAGGTGACAGGATCTAGAATCACCCAGGAGAAAGATGAGTCCCTGGGCGTGTCTGATTGGGAGTTTCTATTATTAATAGTTTGGTTTAACCAAGGGCTTCACCTTATCGTGGTCTGAAAGTTCTAGACTGAATAGGGAAGTGAGCTGAGCTCTAGCATTCATCCGTGGTTGCTTGCTGACCTGGGATAACCAGCGAGGCTTCAAGCTCCTGTCACCATGATTTCTCCACCATGAAGGACTTTATTTTTATGAACTAAAACAAACACTTTCTTCCTTGACTTGCATCTGTCAGGTATTCTGTCACAGCAACAAGAAGAGTAACCAAAACAAGGTACATCTGCCAACACAGCTCATACCACAGTGTCTAAGCTCCAACAGTTTCTCCCTCTACCACCCTCCAGTCAAGGGGAGAAGGGCCCCAGAAGCAGTGGTACAATGAACTGAGTGTTATCAGAGTTGATGTGCCAAATGAGGAGATAATGAGAGCTATGAGTACTGCTGAAAGATCAAGAGGATGCTTAGGTGAGTCTCTGAAAAATCTGATGTTTGAGTAAAGATTTGAACCCAGGAAGTGGAGCGTAAAGTCATCACAGGCTACAGGAAAATTATATGCAAAGGTCCTGAGGTTAGGAAGGGCCCAACCTATTCAGCAACTCAGAAGTACATGCATTTCCCAAATGTGATTTTATAAAAGCAGCAATGACCAGCTTTGGCAAGTAAATGTTCCTTCCTTAATGGTAACACATGCATAGCAAGCATTAGGAAATCCCAGAGCCAAAGACTTACTGTTAGTGCCTGCACCTAACACAGACAGAAGAGTGAAAATTAAATAAAACATGTTCTGCTGGCTTTACAGACTAATGCGCTTCCAAGTAGATTTGGATAGATTCCCATAATTAAGGCATAAAGAAAACCCTGAACACACTAATACTCCAGAGCATGATTTGAATGTGCTTTTGATTTCAAAGTACAATTTTATGTATGGATAAAATGAGACTTCTTATTGAAGCTAACTTCCTACCTCTCTTTAAAAGTCAACCAAGTACCTGCGCATTTATGTTCCACTGCTGTTAGAGAAAATTGTGGATGATGCACTTTTAAACACCCCTCCCCCCATGGAAAGTAGCAGAAGAGGGCTTCCAGAACCTTCCAATAGAACACAGTTGGCTTGTTCTAACTTTCACCCTCTCAGAAATAAAGCTGTTCCTACACACACACACACACACACACACACACACACACACACACACACACACACACCTGTAATCCCAGCATGCCCATCAAGAGGTAAGAAACAGGGACAAGACAATACAGGCCAATGAGCCCGGAGTATGTGTTATGGTAACAAAAACCAAAGGAGAACCTGTTTGTACAAGGTAGAAGGTAATAAACAGAACTCCCGAGAGTCTCTGAACTCTACACCTTTAGTGGCATGCATACACATACATCAGATTAATTTTTTTAAAGAAAGTATTTTCCAATAAGAAATATATACCTTCATAAGTCAGATGTGATAAAAATAAATAAGGCAAATGTAAGTGATGCTAACACTCACTGTACACGTGTTAAACATATAGATGTGTGTGTGTGTGTGTGTGTGTGTGTGTGTGTGTGTGTGTGTGTGTGTATGTGTAAAACAGAATTCCTGGAAGCAGCATAAATGACTAAAGTATCTCTATGGGGGTTTGGAGAGTTGGCTCAGTGGTTAAGACCATGTGCTGTTCTTACAAAGGTCCTGAGTTCAGTTCCCAGCACCCACATGGTGGCTCACAACCATCCGCAATTCCAAGTGAATATAATACCCTCTTCAGACCTAAAAGAGTACCAGGCAAGTATATGATACATCTGGCAAAACTCTCATACACAAAATTAAAATAAATCTAAAAATAAACATTATATTGCTAATTAGGATCTCTGGCTTCACTGGTCCAGGTTCAAACAATAAAAATACTAAAGGGTGGCACAATGGGATACACTTGTGATACTAGAGACTACGGGGGCTGAAACGGGAGGACCACAACTTTCAAACTACGTGGTACAACTTTGAAGGTAAGTGGTGAGATTCTGTTTATGATGGTTGATCACTGTCAACTTGACTAGATTTAAGACTGCCATGGAAACACTTCTGAGTGTGTTTGTTTATGGGGAGTATGTCCAGAAAAGTGCAGCTAAAGAGCAGAGACAGGCTGTGAGTGTGGATGGTACCATGGACTGGGGTCCTGGACTGAATAAAAAAGAGGAGACCTGAGCACCAACCAGCATCCCTCCTGCCTGTGAACAACACATGACCAGACACCTCACCTTCCTGCTGCCGCACCTTCTCTACTATGACAGACACTGCCCTCAGCTGTCACCCAGAGAAGCCTTCCCTGCTTTGAGTTGCTTCTGTCCATGGCTTTGTCACAGCAAAGACAAAAGTAACTGATTCATCATCTCAAAATAAAACAGCAATGCGAAAACTAAAATTAAAATTTAAAAACAAAATTAAAAAGTAATAAATAACTAAGAGATCATAATTATAGTTCCTTCTTGGGGGTACACCTCAGGTTACGGGTAAAAGCAAACACATTTACCAGAATCTACAAATGCAGGATGCATGCATATTATATTCATTTTTCTCATAAATGCCTTCATGTAATTGGTGACCTAATTAGAAAAGGGCAAAGGGCTTTTGGTGGTTAAGACTGAAAAGGTTCGGGAGGTAATATAATTGCCCGACAAAACCGAAACAGTCAATTCAGATAAATTTATGTTGCTTGTCACCTCTGCCCTCTGCTACTGATCCCAAACTCTCAAGACTGGGAGAACTGAACTAAAATGGTAAGCTGAGTTCTTACAGGACTATCGAGGAAAGGCCAATCTGTTTCCACAACTTCCAGCAGCAGGGCTACATTAATAGCTGGATGTGCCCCTGGACTGCGGAGGGTTGTTTTCACAATGAAAGCACATAGTAAGAAGATATCAGCTGCTGACGTTAATCGACAGGAGGATGATTTGAAGAGCTGAGGATTTAGGGAGAGAACTGTTTATAGAGAAAGGCTGCTTTTACAGTGCAGAAAATCGAGCCTAATGGCAGAGTATGGTGTAGCCTTGCTGGCCAGCCATGCTGGAATTTAAGTCAGGGTCTGACAAACATTCAGGAGTACAAAGAAGTTGTTAGCTCATTAGCCTTTTTCATCTCTCCCATCTCCTTGGCATCTCCTCCCTGCCAAAGTTCTTCAGCCTGAAGTGAACTTTGGACATGTGAGAGCCTTCTTTAATTATCAACACCCCTGCCCCCAACCAAGCTCAGTATTCCTCTTGAGCGTCTTGCCAATGCTGTAGGACACCTTCCTTCAACATCTTCTATTCCAGAAAATTGGGGAGTGGGGAGCAGTTTAAACACACTCAGCTGTGAATAGCCAAACTCAGATTGACTTGAACCTCCTTCCTGTTTTGATAATATGAGGTCATCGTGACTAGACATAGGAAGCCAGTTCCAAATACTGCCTATGGTGGTTTGAATATGCATGCTCCAGGGAGTGGCACCGTTGAGAGGTGTAGCTTTGTTGGAGGAAGTGTGGCACTGTTGGGGTAGGCTTTGAAACCCTCCTCTTAGCTGCCTGAGAGATTCAGTCTTCTGGTTCTCTCTGAAACAATATGTATACAACTCTCAGCTCTGTCTACAGCACCATGTCTGCCTGGATCACGCCCTGCTTCCTGCCTTGATGATAATGGACTGATGAACCTTTGATTCTGTAAGCTATTCCCAATTAAATATTGTCCTATATAAGAGTTGCCTTGGTCATGGTTTCTCTTCATAGCAATGAAAACCCAACTAAGACACTGGCTGAGGACTTTAGATGATCTGTGGGGTGCCAGTTCACTCAAGGGGGCTTCTGGTCTAACAACTGGATATTGTACACTCAAAACTCTTCTCAGACATAAGAGGGGCACGGTGATTCAAAGCACCAAGGATTTAGGAACAGAACTGTTTTCAACCTGTTTTTTGCCAGTCTTGACCTCATAATATTCTCAGATCAAGTGTCAGCAAGTATCATTGTGTACACTCTTTTGCATAGTTCACTTTACTGACTGTGTGTGTGTGCGTGTGTGTGTGTGTGTGTGTGTGTGCACATATATTGTTCAAGGTTGTTTGAAAGCAATACCAATATTTTTTTCTCTCTAATTCAAACTTTGAAGCAACAGTTGCACCCTCAAATCCTTACCTTAGAAGGAATCATCTAACATCATGTGAGAGCTGAAGCTCTGCTAAGTTTTAGTTACCATGCCTAAGGGATCCCATGAAACAAAACCTATAAGCCTCATCCGTGCCCAAGGACAGGTACTTCTTAAAAGACTGGAGGCTGTTTCTGGGAGATAACAATACACATGTTTTTCACTCCCCAAAACAAGTTTGTTTGACCCAACTGCACCAGATATGCTTGGTCACATGTAGGTGAGGAAGCCATGGGCAGGAAATACATCAGGAAGTGTGTTTGCCCCTGATTGGACCTGATAGAAAATATGATAGCATTATGGGTTTGCCTTTAAAAGTATCTGCAAAATGTGACTCCTAACCATTTTCTGGGAACCCCAGAGCCCCTGGCCAGAATCCGAATCCACCATCCTGGACAATATTTGATTAAAGCTTGCTTCAAATTTGGCTCAAAAGTTGTGGAACTGCTCTTTTTTTTAATTAATTAATTTATTGTTATTATTATTATTTTTGTTTTCTTGAAACAGAGTTTCTCTGTATCGCTCTGGATGTCCTGAAACTCACTTTGTAGACCAGGCTGGCCTTGAACTCAGAAGTCCNCCTGCCTCTGCCTCCCAAGTGCTGGTATTAAAGGCGTGCGCCACCACGCCCAGCTGGAACTGGTCTTTCTTAATTCCCAGGTTTAACGTTAGCTTTTTGAGCGGTCTTAAATTTTTAATTGTCTGCTTAGGAAGTGCCTCTGTCTAAGATCAACTGGTCTCTTCTCATGTAAATAGAGAATGCATCCTGGAATCTGTCTTCTGTGGACTTACAGGTCTTGAAAATCCCCTCAACTTTCCCTTTCAAGACTCTGGGGCTGTCATCTTTTTTATGCTGATTAGAGTCAACCTGGGTCCTTAACCTTACTCCTCAGCTCTGACCTGTCTTCTGTCTCTTTTCTGTACTTAGTCCTCATGGGAAAGACATGCATACTCTTCAAGAGATGGCATTTGGAAGAGCTTCTGCCAGCCCATCCACATCAAAGGCAATAGAGGAGTTTCGAAGACTGAATGCAAGTGAATGTCCCCTACACCTGAGAGGCATCCATGCTCCCTGAGGTTTACATAGCAATTACTTATTTTAAAATCTACAAAACAGAAAGTCACAGAAGACAAAAACATTCAACTCCCCAAATTAAATCCATTGCTATGAACATTTAGTATAGTCCTTGTAATATTCTTTTCCAGACTTCTGTGAGTACTCTTTCCTGCATCCTCTCTCATTAAATGTAACAAGGCTCTGCTGTCTTAAATATCTAGGATATAGATGTTGCAATGGCCAGAAATGGTTTGTATTTGCTTGCTTGTACAGCCCCAGCTGCTGCCCAGCTAGAAATGTTTGCTGGTTTTCTTTAATATGGATCATTGTAATTTATCTCCTCAGTCCTTCACTGTTACAGACTTATTTGATTTAAAATTTTGAAAGCAATTAAACCTTTTAAAGTAGATATTTTAGAGAGAATGTTTTTGTGTCAATTACTAATTATTTCTTTAGGGTAAACTTCCAGACTTTAAATTTCTAGGTCAAAGAATGCAGTGTTTTAACACTCACCAAAAAGGTTGCACAGATTTTCATTCCCACACACAGAAATCGGAATTGTTAGATCTTCAGACACATATTCAAGTATTATCATGTTAGGTAAAATAACACCACCATTTTATTTGATTCCTTTTTTTAATGACTGTGTAAGACAAGTTCTTGATCCTTTTCTTTTTATGAAACCCCCGAAACATTGCCTTCATGAAACATTGCCTTCAGACTTTTACGTAATTTATCTACATTCATTGATGAATAAACTATTAAAACATTAACACACTGCACTGTGGTAACGTCTATAAGACTCTCCTTTGTTCTCGGGCCTCGGACATCTATGGAAGAACCTGTTCTGTAAATTGCATTAGGTATACAGTACACATGCATTATTTAATAGAGCATTACTTTAAGCTCTAATACCCAGTCATGCTCTGTGTACCATTTTCCCCAGTTCGTTTGCTCTGCTCCTAGACAGTGCTTCAACAACATGCTCCAGACTTTGGAGAAGGGCATCGCTCTTCCAGCTGAGTCTTCTGTTGTGCTTGAAATCACAATGATAAAACAACTTAATATTCAGTCTAAGATGGTAAACATATCATCATTAAATGTTTCTGGACACAGAGAAATTTTGATAGATCACAGTACCAAAAGAAGAAAGATGACAGTAAACAGCAGAGTGGAAGGGATTGTTTGCACAGAACCTGCACAGCCTTCCCATTGCCAGGACAATATTTTGACCATCCAAAGAGCTTCTGCATGCTGAGCTTCTTAGGAAGTTGAGTGATGCAAGGAAATAATAAGTAACGGAATGGTTGCTTAGCTAAGAAAAGAAACGTACACCTGAGTAGGTGGCCAACCTCATTAGTAGTCATAGGAGTCAAATAAGACCAAGACCAACAGTAATAATGTCTCCTTGGCTCCATCTTGTTTGCAAGAAATCAAGCTACTTCTCGTGAGAAGCAGGCCTGGGAACTACTGCCTCAAAAAGAAACCATAATAAGCTCCTTAAAGCCATGTGGCTCCTGTAAATTGAAGAATGTACCAGAAATTGGTTTAGAAAAGGAACCATCACTGAATTGCTTCAAACCAAGTACAACTTTGGAAACAATTACTAATCTCAACACTTAGATCTACTAAAGTTCAGAATTAGAAGAGTCTTTAGGATTCACCAAGTTGGACCCCTTCAATGTTTTCCTGTGCAAGGTTGTCATTGTACCACTGTTTTAAAGAAGAAATAACACAAACTTATGGTTAGTGTGGCCTGTTAAGTATTCTGACTCTAGAAGAGTTTACAAATGCACTTTATAATGTTATTTTGTACTACATGAATAAAACTTATAAATGTATGTATTGAAAGAATGACGAAAGGATGTCCAGAAAGGATGTTCTGTCTGTGTAGCTTTGGATTTGACGTGACTGAGGACATGCCATGACATAAGGGAATGAAGAAAGGATAGAGCCACAGACACACATGGGAAAGCTGGGAAGGGGTGGGCCATGTGCTCTGATGGAGGTGTACTGATAGCCTGTGTGTTCAGTGCATTTATTATATATCACTGACCAAGGAGGCAGGGTTATTGTGCACAGCGGAAAGAGTGAGTGGGCTAACCACTCTCTGAAAGAGGTCACTGGAGGGGGATAGTTTCGGTTGGAGTCTTCCAGAAGGAGGAAGCTCTGGTTGATGGTTTCCATACCACACACTAGTTTTAGCTGCTTAGACGAGCTTTGCTCTCAGGGATCTGAGGCATTGGGGTCCTTGACATGATTGTGCTCATGTCAGTAATACACCTCCACTAAGAACTGTGTCTGCTCCACCACATCCATCGTCAATGACTAGCTTAAATGATTCAAGTCCCAAAGAATCACTATTTTTATCTCAGCGAGAGATTCTGGGATTTATACCCCCAGGTCAAGATTTTTCACATGGTGGTGACATCTAAGGCGTTAGAGAGCTACATATGGTGTGGTTGATGAGACTTTACAGTTAGTTAAACAATGACTCTTTTAGTTAACAAAATGTAAGAAATGTGCAGTAAAACTCAAATAACTTCTTTCTGGCAAGAATAAGAAATACTTTTTAAAAAGTAAATTCTTCTAATGTAGACATTTCCACAAGATCTTGGTAAGTTCTGTAGCTAGAAGTTGGGCATATGGTGTCCCCCCACTCCTCTCTTCTAGTCTATGCTTAAGAACTTGAGAAAAAAATTTATGACACTATAAATAAAAGGTAAAGAGGTTGAAAAGAAAGGAAATTCTGGTATCGGCTGGAACCAGAGGTCCCACCTAGCGCGTTCGAGTCTCTGGATTCCAATCCCAGCAATGCCAAAGGAAAAGAAGGGGAAACACGTGATGCATAGGTATTTTCATTTCTCTTCAATGGATTCTTTGGCAAAAAAGAAATGTCTTCTGGCATTTTCCATCAAGCTTCTAGAAGTGTCTTCTGTAAGCTGGCTCCCATATCAAGGTCTCCAACCATGTCACACCTCCTGTGACCTGCACTCCATGGCACAGGTTGCTGCAGTTCCTTTAATTATTTCTGTTCTTTGGCTTGGAAAGGCTAGAGCTAATTAGTCAGGTCTTGTCCCCCGCCTGAACAAGTGGAGACATGCTCAGAAGGCTTTTCCCTGAAGCTTAGCTTTCTGCACTCGGCTTTCGTTGTCATAAGAAGATCTATTGCTTTCATACTCGAGAGTGCTTGTCTGTATCGGGAACAGACATCAGGCCGGTGACACCACACACCTGGCGCATCAGAAATCCACTCAGACATGACAGTAATGAACAGACACGGGGCTAGAAGCAGGAGGGGGGAGAAGCCGATTCGGAGCATGGTGTGCTCCAGCAGGTTCACAGGGAAATATGCAAGGGATATGCAAAGCAATTACTGCACTTTGCAAAGATGACAGTTTTTAATGATGCCATTATTTATTACACTGTGTGTTTTTTCAATGACAGAAGGACTCTCACCTTCCAGGTGACCTCGGTGTTTATTCTCTCTCTTTCTCTACTCTTTCTGTATGTACACATACACACACACACACATACATACATATGTATAATATGAAATATATGATTTTGCAAGCCAAAAAAAAACATTTAAAACTAAGCAGTACCTAACACTGTTGGTAGATATGCAGTAAAGGTTTATTATAATGCATGTTTTATGACATGAACATTGTAGGAGGATATAGCTGTAAATGATGACAGATATAGAAATGTGTAAATTCTCTATTACCCCACTGATATTTTATTTATTCATTTATTTTGGTGATGGGGATAGGCTTGGTTAGTTTGCTTTTGAAGAAGGATCTATGTCTCTCAGGCTGGGACCAGCTTATTTTGTACCTGAGGATGGCCTTGAACTTCTCAGCTTCCTGCCTTTACCTCCTGGCTGCTGATATTACAGGCAGGCACCACCATTCCCAGGCTATACAGTGCTGGCTATCAAACTTAGGGATTTCTCCATGCTGGAAAAGCACTCTACATCTGAAGTACATCCCCACAGCCCTCATCAATACTTGAAAAGCATAAATATGTTAGTATTAACTGGGTGCCACATTCTGGTGGGAATAACTCTTCGCCACAGAGTCTGAAATTTTCTATGTATATATCCCTCCCACCTTGAGATAACAGGGCTTCATGGTTCCAAGAAGCAAATAACTGCTTTACAGTTATCCAAATATTTTCCCTTTGTCTGTTTTCTATTGAGAGAACTGTCTGGAGACTGCAAACAGAACTCCACAATTGGCAGGCTTTTTAAGATTAATTTTTACTTTCTAATTATGTCAGGGAAGGGTGGCATGCATGTGAGTGTGGGACCAGGAAGGACTGGGGGAGTCGGTCTGGAGCAATAATGAGGCCAGGACATGTCCGAACCCCCAAATCTCATCCTGAGACTGGCAGGCATAGAATTGCTTCCTCCTCGCTCTGGGTCTACGTGTCCTGACGCACATAATCTTACAACCACCACCTCAGCCACCCTTGAGATGGTCATGAAAACCTGGCGGCCAAGTTTCAAGTTAAATTCCCTCGAGCCTTATAAAGAGATGTCCAGCTAGCACCTGGGATTCCTCTTCTTGCAAATAAAATGTTCCCAGCTCTTCAGCCCCAGCCAAAATCCCGGACCCATTCCCCAAGATTAATATAGCTCTTGTTCACTCCCAATAAAGAAAGCTGTTTCGCTGAAAACTGTCTCCAGAGAAGGCTCCCACACTCACACTGACAGAGAGGTAACCCACCTACCAGGCAAAGCTTCATTCCTTCCAGTCTAGCTTGGTACACATCAGTACATGAATGTGCCAAGGAACCAGAATGTCACATTCCAGACCAGAACGTGAGCATGTTGGCATCCTTGTGGCCAGAGATAGCTTCCTAGTGCTGGAGTTACATGTGGTTGTAAGCTGCCCAGAGTGGGTGCTGGGACACAATTCAGGTCCTCTGCAAGAACAGTGGGTGCTTTTAACTGTCGGGTTATCCCTCCAGCCTCCCACAACTGGTGAATTAATGCTCACCATTTAACTTTACTTTTGTAATTTTAATGGGATAATTAATTGAACCGATTAGAGAGAACACCTTTAAGACTCAACTATCCCAACATGTTTTTCTGTCTTGCTGTTTAAACAAAACAACCATGTAAAAGAAATGAGGAAAAAGGAAAATGTGTAATACAGAAAATTTATTTTTTACTGTGTTAGACTTTCAATTAAAAGATATATTTAGATATTTAAAATGAGAAAGACTTTTTAAATGTCACGAAAACTTCAATACATAATAAAATACATCAGACTACCCGAAACTTTCTCCACAGTAAGCCTTGCAAAATAGATGATAGTTTTTAAGATGCCTTACTCATCTTGTACAATGAATCTTCGTTCATTTGGTCTAGTAGCTGTGTTCAATAATGAAAAACATAAAACTCTATGTTAAAGACTCAAAATCCGCTAATCATTTAGCTTAGTCTCTTAATGTTGTGGTGTCTGCTCTGAAGATTCCAGCACAGGGAACCCCATCAAGGGGACATCTCCCTTGACAGCTAGTGCAGAGTCGAAGTTCTTGCCTGGGCAGGGCAGACACAGCAACCAGGGAAGCTTGTCGGTCATCCTCGGAGTCAGGAGCTGGAGAGCACAGTTGGAGGGGCCTGAGGAGGTGGTGACATTATGATGGTCCCTGACCTGATTTGAGAAAGCACTGTTTATCTTCTGGGACAGGTCAAAGCCCCAGGGTCCTCTCCCAAGTTGTTTCTCTTGGCTGTTTGTTTTTTAGAAGGCACTGACAACTCAGACGCTGTAGATTACACTGAGTATAAATTTTCATCAAAAGAAAAACAGAGGGCTGAGATTATATCTCGATCGTAGGGTGTTTGCCTGGAAATCACATGACTCAAAACCCCAAACTAAACAACCGAAGAAGCCAGCAAAAACTAAAGAGCCAGACTCCTAAATATTTGTTCATAATGAGGAATGGCTTTCTAATTTATTAATAATTTAATTCACTCTTCAGAGTAGAAAGGAGGGGAGCTGATGCTTTAAACGAGAGAGAGAGAGAGAGAGAGAGAGAGAGAGAGAGAGAGAGAGAGAGAGAGAGAGAAAGTTAGCAACAGTGAGAGCAGAGGGTACCTACTCTCACAAAACTCCAGGGGGCGCCATTCACACAGACTCTATTGCGGTCGTTTGATAGAGCCTAGTCCAATATGGCATGTGCTAATAAAAGAGGGAAATTTGAACAGTGGCACTAACAGAAGGAAGACACAGGAAGAAGAGCCATCTCAAGCCAGGGAATGCTGGGCCCACCATCTGTTAGGTGAGGGGCCTGGAGTCATTCTTTCTCAGCACCTTCAGAGGACACAAGGCCCAGGCAACTGCAACTTCTACTTTGAGCCTTCAGAACTGCATGACTGTAAATTTCTGTGGTCGAACCACCCAGGTCTTGGCATTGTTATAGCAGTCCTGAGATTTAGAATACCAACGCAGAGGTCCACTACAAATTCATGGTGCAAATCTGTTCCATTTTGGTATGTTTTGAATTTCCAGAAGAGACGATTTTTTTAAAGAACCTCTGCACACAATCTCAGAGACATGAATAATTCAGCTGTACTCTGTCATACTCCTCCCGAGGAAAACACTCATGGACAAAAATACCTTTAATATCCAGAATACAGATGGTCCTGTCTCCAGTCCCTGAGTCTAATTTCACATCTGTAATTCCTTTTTCAAGGAATCACTGGTGAATCTCCCAGACAAAGCTCTAGTCTGCCTTCTGGCTCCTTGGGTTCCCATCGGCGAACCCGCTCTTCTCAAGCATAATTTAATACAGCCTCGTAGTGCCTCAGAAATCCACACAAGAGGCAAGACACAGAGAGGGTGTGTCTTGCTGCACAGACCCATGACAAAATTCTTTAAATTCGTTCTCTGACTAAACATGAGTGGCCTCCTGTCCAGGCCACGTTAATGACATTTAGCACCAGTAGGCAGGTGAAGAAGAAATACGACATGAAGCGCAGTAGAGAGCCCCATAATCGCATCTAAAGGCTAAGTGAACCAGGGCCACCACAAATACTAAAACGCACAATAACAAAAGCAGTCAGCATTTTCCAAACCATATGCTTGTAAATGTTATTCTGCAGGGAACCAATTAAAACTATGGGGTACTTAGAACACAGACATATGGAACAAAGCAGGGCAACTTATCTTGTCACTTCAGTGCTTGCTCAGTGCATCTATTAGTGAGATATAATACTGAATTATTAGTACAAATAAATGCAATCTTAATTATCAACATGGAAAGGCAATGGCAGCGCTTAAAGCCTTTGCTTGGGTGGTAGTGTTATTAGTCTTAAATGGAGGGGGGTCAACAGTCTCCAAAGAGTCACATGAAATTCCAGTCATGCTCAATATCAAAAATATAATTATTAAGACAAATATTTGATCAGGCTAGCTCTCTGTTTTCTCTGCTGGTTCAATAGAAAAATAAGAATAACCGTATTTTATGAAATTCACAGGGTTCCCAATGGAACCACTTAGAAAGTGTACAAGTAGAAAGAGCACAGGGACACATGGTGCCTGAGAGGGACAAGAGGACTATTAGTTGAGGCAGGACAGGAGCTATGCAGGTCATCCAAAAGAAGCAATCAGAAAACTGATCTTGACCGCCATAGAATTAAAATTTTAGACAGGGTATTATTAAGTTTCCCTGGCATTAAAAACAAAAGCAAAACAGAACAAAGCAAAAAAAAACCAGAAAAATTAAAATAAAAACATCTGGGATCCATTCATAGGTCAGCCTAAAATAGGTACAAGACAGTCAAAATTTTTCATTCGATTACTAGGGTTTCATTTTGCCGTTATCCGTCAATTTAGAATTAACATTAAGAGACCCAGACATATAAATTCTAATAAGATGGCCTAAACACAATTAAAATAATGCTAGAAATGGCAACCTCAAGCAATGCCTTAGAGAACACATGAAATACTAAAAGAGATGATCATTTTTAATATACTTACAAAGAAACACTATTGGCTAATAAACGTTATATGAAAAATGGTCAATAGTCAAATGCAGATTAAAAACCCACTGAGATTCCATTTCACTGCAGTCCCAACAGCTGTGAAGCAGTCAACAAGTGCCAGGGAGGATAGGGTGAGAAGAGAATCCTTAGGACAGTGATGGTGGGTATATAAATTGCACACACCGTGAATGTCAAGATGTGGGTTCCTCCAAATGCTAAAACTACGGCTGTATTATGGTCCAAACATAATACAGCTTCAACTCCTGGGTATTTATAGATAGGAGTCTGTAATAGTTTGTATATTCTTGGACCAGGGAGTGGCACCATCTGGAGGTGTGGCCTGGTTGGAATAGGTGTGACCTGGTTGGAGTAGGTGTGTCACAGTGGGTGTGGGCTTAAGACTCTCACCCCAGTTGCCTGGAAGTCAGTCTTCCAGTAGCAGCCTTTGGATGAAGATGTAGAACTCTCAGCTCCTCCTGCACCATGCCTTCCTGGATGGACTGCCATGCTCCTGCCTTGATGATAATGGACTGAACCTCTGAACCTGTAAGCCAGCCCCAATTAAATGTTGTCCTTTATAAGACTTGCCTTGGTCATGGTGTCTGTTCACAGCAGTAAAACCCTAACTAATACAGAGTCTAAGTCAGACCTAAGCCAGCAGAGCACAGGGGTAGCTGTGACTCTATCTTATTGCTGCCACACTGTCCACAAAAGTCAAGTTCCAGAATGAACTGCACTGCCCATCAACAGATGAGTGACAAAGAAAGTACAACTATATAGAGAACAAAATGATTATATCATTTGTAGGTAATGGACATGTCCTGGAGAGTATCATGTCAGGAAACAAAACAAGACTCAGAAGGGGAAATGTCTTCTCTAGACTTCAAAATACAAAAGCAGAAGGGGAAATCGAGGAAGAGCAGGGGACCAGCAGGGGTTGGGGTGGGGGGGGTGATGGTAAAGCAGGTGATGGAAAGGTGACAAAGATCAAAGTTTGTGACACACAAGCATGAGAATATCATGACAGAACGCAGTATTGTGTCCTAGGAAAATGTAATAATAAAGAAGCGAAAAGAGAAAGAAGGTCTTACAGCTGAAGGAGTCTAGTGACTGTCACTGATGAGATAAGAAAGAGGGCCACGTAGTAGCATGGCTGTGGGGAGCTACCTTAATAGTAATGAGCGCCTACCATCAGTATCAAATTTTGATACATTATTTTTGCATGTGTATAACCTACAGTTTTGCCTATGCCTATCCTGCAATGGTCTGTTTAAAAATCTATGCTTCTTGGGCCTCCCCTAATACCCAGTGTATCTCAGGCATATAGACAGCACCTAGTGTGTTCTATGCTGGTCCATTATTTAGTCTTCAAGTCATCTTTCTACCCTGAAATCCTTCTGATTCCCTGCCTTATGAACTGTGACTCTTTTGCAGGACTCAGGCCCAGAGCCTTCTGCCTGTTAGGATAGGAAGTCCTTGAACAAGGAAGCGCACCCCATCCTGTGCCTCCTTTTCTGTGTAAGTTTTCTGACCAGGACACCAAAACTTCAGTTTCTCAGTATTCTCCAGTTCTGGAGTTTCCTGAATGGTAAAGAGCTGTCATCACACCTAGGAGACAGGGTCTGTGGTTCAGTTATATGTGTGAGTCCAAGGCTTTGGTGGTCTGTGCACATAGCGGATATGATCTCACTTTAGAACAAATGGAGACTGTAGTACAGGAGCAAGAAGTACCATCCCGACCTTCTCTCTTTCCCATCAGTGCACATGTAATGAACATGAGCATCACAGGGTACTCAGGAGGCACAGAGATACTGTTAATGGCAGCCCTGGTTCTTTTCTGCTACCTCTGATAAGACAGACCCCTAGGACCAGGACCAGGTGCCTCTGGATTGAATATTTACCTCCCGATATAAACGAGGCACAACAAACAGTAATAACCATACCTCTGACTTAGTGATGGGAGAAAATCCTGTTTCCCCACGAGCAGAAGGAAACATTCCGTAAGCTTGCCAGCAAAACCTGTTTCCAGAATAGGGACATAATCTAACCCAGAGAGACAGTCCTGGGTTTTAGAAGAAAGCAAATTGAATGGGAAAAAATCAAAATATGCAATGAATACTTAGACCCTTTATGGATTTTTGACTGAGGAGAACTCTAGAGAGCTGTGAGAGATACTTGTATAATGCAAGGGGCAGTGTGCTGTGTTAGGGAATGTAAAGGCACCTCCTGTCACCCATGCCTTCCTCCCCATAGCTCTGCTGCCCTGTGGGGCTCCTCCCCATGACTTCTTCAGAGCAAGCCAGAAGACATGGATTCTACATGTAAATCAGTGGTCAATGCCTTTCCTTCCTGTGAGCTGAGCTGAGCTACACAGACATCTCTATCCCGCTGCTCTGGGGTGGTGGGAGCAGGGCCCGGTACCACCCCACCATGTTTAGTGGCTTTGACAGAGACAGTCAGCTCCTGGCAATCACTCTAACTTCAGTTTCAGCATGCTGCTATCCCAGCATGCCACTTTATACACTGGCTTTAAAATAACCACCGGCTCTTGCAAGTGACTTAAGCCCAAGAGGAAATTTCATATATAATTACCCCAATGCCTGCCATCTCCAGAATTACAGCGACTCTAGAGAAGCTCTAATCAGATGGAGGTACATGGAAGGTTTTTAGGCATGGAATTTAATACAGGTTGACACGTTTGAAAGAAAGTTGTCTCTTCAGGATGCCATCAGACACAGGAAGCTTGCTGGTAAGGAGGCTGGAGACACAGGGTACTGAGCCCAACTCACTACTAACTAGCTATGGGACCTTGATCTAGACACTCCAGTACCCTCAGCCTCATAATCTCTGAAATAACAGGCTGAACCTGAGACTTACTAGGCCTCCTGTTCATTGTGACATTCTAGGAACTGACAAAGAAATTGGATGTAGAAGATGGATCTCAGAAGGAACCACGTTTTAAAGGAGACCTGTCTGTATGTTGTTTTGTTTATCAAGGGGACAAGTTTTTGAGGGGAAGGTTTCAGGCACTGCTACACTCAAGATTCTGATCTGACCTATTAGGGATCACCTGAGTCATAGCACAGCAATACCAGTTGGCTACTGGAGCCATCCTAAGGTTTTTTTTCTGCTCTAGGTTTAAGAAACAATAAAACATTTGAATGCCAAAACAGAGTATGAGGGAATGAATAATTTGCCATTTGAAGAAAGAGCATTTCCTTAGGGTTATAAATAATGCACAGTTCAAGATTTTTTTTTTTTTGCAGGAATAAGCAACCATTACCTTTTATAATATCACTGCCAGCCTCTGGGGTTTGGAGCAAAAACCTCTCTAATGGATACACTTGCCCAGAACAGACAACAAAATCTACTTAGGTGCAGAGTTAGATATTCTGTGACCCTGAGGGAAGACATCGAATCTGGACTCACAGGAAGAAGGGCTTAGCAGTGGTGGTGTTATTGACAGATTCTGGGGCTCATCAAACAGTTCAGCAACGAGAACTGGGGATCAATAGCTGCATCAACACAACGCTCTAGATCTAGCTGATTTCTCAGAATGTGGGTGCTGCAAAAAGAGGCCAGCACTGTGGTCAATCTGAACACCCTTGAGGTCACTGGAGTGTCAAGAGATTGATGACTCTTCGTGGAAAAAAAAAATACAAACTGGCTTCAAGGACATGGTAGCCAGTTAGAGAACCAGGTGTTCTCTTTAAAGACAACTTTAAAGGGGGGGGGGGGGTTAGTGAAGAGTGTCCTTGCAAGGCACATGAGGGTGTCACCCACTCACAGGTGAGTGTTCTCTACTAAAGAGTTGTCATGAGCCAGCAGGTGACCCATAATTTTCCTTTGAAAGAAGGATGGTCCTCTTGGCCTTCCTTTTCCTCATCCATAGTCAAGTTTCTAGCTGTATAAAGATGCTCCTTAGAAAGGACATCAAGCAGACTTGTAGCCATGGAGTTCTTCTGCTAGCTGTCTTCTAAGAGATGTTGAGGAGACAGTTATAAGAAGTGTGATGAGGATCTCTGATGGAGAGTAACATTGGAGATGAGTGATATTAGTCTCTTTTCTGTTCCATAACAAAAATACCTGAGATAATTTATGAACACGGGTGACTAATTTGGCTTATGGTTCTAGGGGCTGGAAAATCCAATATCTTATCTCCCAAGGGCCCTGTGTTTCCTCGTACCATGATAGGGCTCAGGATGGCAAATGGGTAGGTAGGGAAGAGAGAAAACATGAGAGGCACATTTGTTTTTATAACATTCATTCCCACAATAATTAACTTAGTCCGATGAGGGCAAGAACTTACTCGCTGTCACAAGAACCAATCCAGTCTGAAGAGAAAGACTTCACTCCCTCGTAATAACCTTGTTATTTATCATAGTCCCACCTCCTACCCAAACCACCACAGACATCCGATACCCATCATCCCTCATAGTCCCACCTCCCTCCACAGTCACCACAGACATCTGCTACCCATCATCCTCATAGGTCCCACCTCCTTCCACAACCACAGCGATCAAACCTCAGCACCAGTTTTGAAGGGGACAAACTTTATTCAGACTAGAGCCTTTTCATATGGACTTCCCTTCCTGTATGACCTGTAAAAATCTACAGCAGAAAAAGATTCATCAGTTTTCTGCAGGTACCACTGGAACATACTAATATATCAAGCTCTCTTTTAAAATTATGTAAAAACAAAAGCCACTACTCAGACTGATTAGCCTACCAAACAATAGCATGGAAATACACTCTCTCTCTCTCTCTCTCTCTCTCTCTCTCTCTCTCTCTCTCTCTCTCTCACGCACACACACACACACACACACACACACACACACACACACACACACACACGAGTGGCTTGGCAGATAAGAGATCTTGGTGCTCTTGCAGACAACATGGGTTCAGGTCCCAGAACAGTGGTTCACAATTGAAAGGACTCTAGTTAATCTGAGCATGGTAATCATGGCTCCAGCAGACCTTTCCCTTCTCTCCAAATTCCCCCTGCCTTGCTAAAATCCATTAGATTGCATTCCAAAGTTAACCCCCAAGGTTTATTCCCTTATTTGGCCACATCCTCCTCTTGAGGTTGACTAACAAGGTCCAGCTACCAAAGTATTGAAGTCCAGCAGTGAAAAATACCCATTGGCTCATCTAATTAACTCACCCAATTAAAATTAAATACCCCATCCTAATATAGAGTTTACCCTTGACCTTTATACACTGCCATTTTCCTATGTGCCACTCTCTATCCAGAGGCTGTCCTTTGTCCCCATCTGTGACAAATACCTTCCCCTACTCCCTTTCCCCTTTTCCTCCTTCTCCCTCATCCTCAGTCTTAGTTTCTTATTCCCCGCACTTTGCCCCTCTGGGGCAAATGAATCTCCTTTGTGCTGAGAAATTGGTCTTGGGGGTCCCAAGTTGATATCAATCCCTTCAACAACCATCCAAAACTCTAGATCCTGGATGTCCAAGACTCTTCTGAACCTCCTGGGTACCATGTAGTCAACACACATGCATATAGGCAATACACTTATACACATAAAATAGGATAAAAAATCTTAAAGTATATATATGTTAAAATAAAAATTATGTCAGCATATGAATTATAAAATGAAACATTTTTTAACTTTCCATTCGGAGGGGTTAGTGCTAATTTACATTAGAATAGCTCTTTGAAGGACACTAGCCAATCACAGCTTTGATCTTTCATAACCATACTGAAAGATGAGCTGAGGGGCTATGTATAGGACAGCCAACGTACAACCTGACTCATGCTAGTTTCAAAGCAAAACTCTAGAAAGCACTGTGTTTAACACTATTTACACACGTGAGCACATCAGAGGGCCTCTTAGATCTTAGTTTATGTGTATAAATCACTATGTTTTGAGAAAGAAAGAGGGGGAGAGAGGGAAGGAATAAAGTCGGAAGGAAGAGAGGAAAGAAGAGGGAGGTACAGACAGACAGACAAGACAGACAGACACTGAGAGTGCGCATCCTAGAAATGCATGCTGGGATGGCACCACCATTTTTGAAAGCACAATGGATAGCTCCATTATAATTTCAGCTGCACCATATTCCATAACACCTGGCAGATGTTTACAGAACGTCATTGTGTCAGACACCATCCTAGAAGGTGTTAGAGCAGGCGAAACAGTGCTGACTTAAGAAAAACAGTTTTTATGTAGCTGACATAAAAAATTGCAGCTTACAAGAAAAAAATTAGTAGTGCTTAAAGGGTGTGTGTGTGTGTGTGTGTGTGTGTGTGTGTGTGTGTGTGTACTCAAGTGTTTGTGAGTCTCTGTGTTAGGAAGGAGACAATATTTTCTGTGAAGTAGCTGAAGAAGGAAGTATGGAAAGAAATCATAGTTATCTGCAGAGACTCCAGGCAAGGACACACCAGAGAACCCGAGAGACTCAGTTAGAGAAAGGCCCTGAAAACCCCTTAAAAGGAAACCTCTTGTTCTTATCCACCCCTCACCCCACAACAGATTGCTCAGTCTTTCAACAAAACAGCCTGATGTTTAAAAGCCAGGCATGACCTAAGTACAGATAACTCAGAAGTCCTATACTTCACTGTGAACAATCTCGGAGCCCCTCCTTCATGATCTGCTAAGCCCAGAGGCCTCTGATATATTTTCAGTGACTTCGTGAAGCCAAGTCCATCTTCATGAAAATTACGAAACGTTATTTTCAGGACGTTTAGAGCAGTGTCTTTTCACTGATAGCCACCTATGCAGATGCTGTGCTAGGCAGGACCTCCAGTGCTTAGCATGAATCATGGAAGCGACGAGCCGTCACAGACACCTTCGCAACCATGGCTGCACAAGACCAGACTGCTAGTTGCACTTGACAATGTTCTTGTTGAAATAGGAAAAAATATATGTATTTTGTTAAGTCTCCCTCCACAAATACACTTATCATTCTTCTACACTGGTAAAATGAAAAGAATGAATCCAGTATATATATATATATATATATCATATATATATGATATATATATATATATATATATATATCATTCTGAAGACAAGTGGTGTCTAGAAGGTACTGTAAGATCATTTGACTTGTGAGCCGAATTAGTTACTCTCGCTGAATGTATTTACTTTTGAAAATATGATTATTTTTAATCAAAGTATATCATTTTAATATGTAATAAATTTATGATATTTTAATAGATTAATAAATATTTAATTTGTTCCAGTTAAATTTTCAATGTGGTAAATGTTGACAAAAACACATAATCAGAATGTATTGATAATTCTGATCATATTTTATTCTTATCTTTTTAAAAAAAAATTATTTATTTTTTATTTTCTGTGCATTGGTGTTTTTGCCTGTCTGTATATCTGTGTGAGAGAATCAGATCCCCTGGAACTGGAATTACAGACAGTGGTGAGCTGCTGTGTGGATACTTGGAACTAAATCTTGGTCCTCTAAAAGAATAGCCAGGGCTCTTAACCACTGAGCCATCTCTCCAGCTCCAATAATTCTGACTACTTTTTTTTTAAGAGTGTAAAAGGATCCTGAAACTAAAAAAGTTAAGAAACACTATAACAATAAAATGGCAAAAAAATAATAAAATAAAATCTGTAAGTAATCTTTATATGAATATTCATGATTGTGTGCACACATGTACGTGTGCTCAGACACATTTTTGAAAAGTTTATTTATTTTATCTGTATGTGTATGGGTGCTCTGCCTTCACATAGTTATGTGCACCACATGTATGTCTGGTGCCCACAGACGCCAGAAGTAGACATCAGCTCCTCTGAACTGATGCTGATATCTGTGAATCATCGTATGGGTGCTAGGAACCAACCCTCTGTCCTCAGGAAGGGCAGACAATGTCCTTGTCAGCTGAGCCATCTCTTCAGCTCCCCTCAGACATAAAATTAACCATTTTAAAGCAATCAATTCAAAGATCTTCAGTGCATGAGTGTTGTTGGGTTCTCGGCATGCTGTCTTGTTCTAAACATGCTCCTGTCTCCAACACTCTGACAATGATCAGTCTGCAGCCTCAGTCGGCAGCCTCTCCCTATGGTCACACCTACCTGGGAATTTCACATGAATGCAGTCATTCACCATTTGTGGTTCGCGGGGTCCATGTCATACTGTTTCCACAGTCTCATCACACAGAAGTATGTTCCAAAGCTTCCTTTGACATGTGCTTGTTTTTAATGTAGCCCCTTCTCCTGTTCTTTTAATGCTAAACACCTGATCTGCAATAGGAAAGTCTCTTTGTTAGCAGGTGTGTGCATACAAGTATGTGTGGGATGCAATGTTTTTGCCAAAGCATATGTAGGATTTTACAGATTCCAGCTTCATATGGTTATTTTGATGTGTGTGTGTGTGTGTGTGTGTGTGTGTGTGTGTGTATTACTATCAAGTCTTTAAAATGTTTATTGGCATGGAATATTAGTTACTTTGTTATGCTTCCTAATAAAATACACCCCTGCACATGTAGAGAATTTCTGTTTACTTTGGGGATATTTATTGAAGGAAAATGCGCAGTTTGTTATATGGGAAAATAACACACCTGACTTTATGGTTAGGAATTCTTCTTCCCCAGCCTTCAACCACCAAAGATCCCTTTATTTTTCTCTCTCTTCTCTGTGTACGTCCTCAAAGTTCTTATTTACAATTTAACAGCAGTGCCGGTTTTGAAATATTAAAACCAATTCTTGCCCCAGGGGAGCCCTCCCTACGGAGAGGTTACACCAAGACCAGCTGCTTGCTTTGCTGTTGAAGAAAGAAAATCCCTGACAGGGTCAGTGATTTGCTAAGTCTCATTGTCCCTCAAGAAGGAGGGCAATGAAATGTACATCAGATCATTCATTGCCTTCTTCTCTACAAAGTCCCACCTTAAGCACATGTAATACTGTGTTCCTCAGTGCCAGTAAGAGATCACAGAGTTCAGGAGGGATTGCCAGATCACAGAGAATTGCCCAGGAGACTATTTTTCTCCTCGTGGCAGTACGTTCCACAGGCGCCACACTTTGATTTAATAATTGTTTCCCAATGAGGGGGGCGGGATAAGAAGGTTCCATTCTGATACCATCTAGCATAAACAGGAAAAAAATAAAGAAATAAATGAATTCTAAAGAGAGTTGACATCCCAAACACACTAAAAATACATGTGAAGTCACTCCTTCACTGGAGTTGGTTTCATACAGGAAGGAATTTTCTAGAAAGAACACTGAGCTATGGCCTGTACTTTGCCTCTCAGGATGAAATAGGGTCAGTGTCTTCCCAGTGAGTGGCATGTGGTCTGAGAGAAGGAGAAAACTTCACACGGTAAAGGACACTGGTGAGTCTGTGAGCGAGGTAAGATCTTTCTCTGCAGGAGGGTTGGGAGGAGGGCAAGGGTGAATGGAGGGGTGAGACTGAAGAGCTCTCAGTCCTTTCCTAGGTGCGCTCCAGTTCTGACTGCCCGAGGTTTACCAGGATAGCAGAAAGGGATTCAGAGAGGGGAAAGGAAATGTCATTAATGTTTTGTAAACGTCTAATGATTACATCAAAATGGATTGGAGGTCTGAGAGACAGATCAGAAGGTAAGCATTTGTGTTCTGAGTTCAGTCATAGGGACTCTTGTGAAATAAGCCAGATGCCGTGGTGGTATGCATCTGTAATCCCAGCATCTTCCAGTGCGGTAGAGATGAGATGACGTGCCTCAATGATGTAAAAGGGAGAACTGACTTCTGGAGTTGTCCTCTGACCCCCATACAATGCTGTAGGATATGCATGCTTCACATACACATCATATATGCACACAGTCATAAACTCATTAACATTTTAAATAGTGTCCGAAGAGTCAAAAGAGATCAACATCTGCTGAAGAGTGGACAAGAAGAGGCCGCAAAGCCTGATGGGTGTGAATATTGACCATGCAGCTAAACTGCTTGAGCTTAAAACATGATTCTATTCATTCTTTTCTGCCCATAAGAGTAAAGCAAAACTGGGGTAACTAGAAAGAGGTATTGTGAAAATAAAATTATTCAGGAAAAATTAAAATAATTTACATACTGCTTTTCCATGTGTCAGGATAGATAAGTACTGTACAGTATTTTATAAATCAACCTAGGTCCAGGAATGTATCTGAATTCCCACACCAAGAAGTAATTGAACTTGACATTTGGTTCCTCCACCTTTGCTTTGTTTTTCACCCTCCAGCTTGCAGACTCCATTCAGGGAACAGGGCACAAGAGACAACAGCCCTGTGGGCCAGAAGCCTCAGGACGACTCAATAAATTCCTCCCCAGCATTTACCAGTGCATCTCTAATGTCTACCGAGACCTGCCCCCAAGGGTCGGACCACTGACTTCCTCTGCTCCCCACCCTAGTTTACAATTTCCCAGTAATGTGCTACCATCCTTGGGAATGACCCTGCCCATGTGGCCAATAGGTGCAGTAATCAGCTAATAATCCAGGAATTGTATGTAACCGCTTTTTTTTTTTTTTTTTTTTTTTTTTTTTTTGAGAGTGAGACAGGGTTTCTCTGGCTGTCCTGGAACTAACTCTGTAGACCAGGCTGGCCTCAAACTCAGAAATCCACCTGCCTCTGCCTCCCAAGTGCTGGGATGAAAGGTGAGCACCACCACTGCCCGGCTATGTAACCGCTTTTAAAGGACTTCCCACACAATGACTGGAAGCAGGCAAGCACAGCCTGGAGATCTGAAATGTGACTGATTTTGTCAGGGGGCCAAACGCTGACATCACTGTGCTCTGGGTGTGTTTCATTTTAATAATAAACCTTGAACTCAGGAGTATAAGTCTGATTTATCTATTGATTCTAAATTAGGTGACCTTGAAGTCTTCAATGTTTCCCAGAAGTTCATACACAGAAGTCACAAGAACATCAAAGCACACACCCATGAATTTTTATTATGCATCAAGCACGTATCTGACAATTTTACATATATGAACTTAATCTTGAAAGCCCCACAAGGAGCACTCTATTGTAATTATTCTAAGGCAGAGAGAATGAGAGGGGTTTTCCTAGGAGCCCTTGTTTCACAAATGTTCCCTGATTGCTTAAAGGAATCAACCTAGCTTCCAAAAGCCACTAACTTGGTGCACAGACGCAGCCTGAAGTCCTCCTTATAGGTGGTTGTGAAAATGGCCTATATCCATCCGTTAACTGAAGAGAGAGGTGATTCATAACAAAGACAACTGCCCAACACGCTCATGATTTTTAATCAACATTTTCATTTTGTGACAAGCTACCCACTGAAATGACCGCTAATATAATACAAGGTGGTTCTGTCCAGTGCCCCCATCCCTACCCTACCTAAGACACGTTGACTTCTAGCTATAAACAATTTTGCAGACTAAAAAATCATTCCTACTTATTAGCTTTCCTTGATGCAAAGGTGCAATAATGCAACCTCGTTCCATGAATATACCTTGCAGTGCGTACTCTGATTCGAAACAGAATGTAAGTCCCACACCAGTGGTTTTCAGCATGACCATTGGGCTTGCTTTGACTGATGAAGCGACAATGACAGCGACCATGGGTGTGCTTCCGAGACACAGCTTCACATTGCCATTTGTAGTAGACTGGATTCTTTTCAAAGACCCTTACTCAGCTGATGCCAGGATTCTTGTCATCACCACAAGAAAAAAAAAAAAAATCCCACAAGAAGCCAATGTGAAGCCGAGTTGGGACTTGGAAGGGTGAGAGTTAAACACTGATTCAAGCCCAGGCATTGGAGAGGGACACTAGGGTAAAGGATAGTATGTCCTCAGGTGTGACATCATGGCCCCAAAAGATTACACAAGGCATTAAGACTCATTTTTACTGTAGATGAAATTTATGGTCTTGTTTGTGAAATTGCCCACCTCCCCAAAACTTGGAGGTATACATCTGGAAGAGGAACATGGTCATATTCAGAGGCAATCACTTGGGTTCTAAGTATACTTCCTTGCTATCTTAACATTTTTATTTGAAATATTGCAAAAAATATCATCACAGTGAGGTAGTCTTCATGCAAAATTTTTTATAAAATTATTGACTCTTGGTTGGCAAGAAAACTTGGGTCATACTACAGAAGGACAAACTCCTTTCCCTTCCCACATTCTCTTACTTTCATTGTCTTTCTGACCTCCCTCGGAAGTGATTCATCCCAATTCTGCACAGGAACTTTCAGAATCATTCCCAGGGCTGGGGATGTAGCCCAATGGTTGAATGCTTACTTGGGATCTAGCATGTACAAGACCCTAGGTTTGATTCCCAGAACAAAACAAAACAAAAATCTAACTGCTGGATCCTTTCAGTTCTCACTCACTCTCTGCCACAAGGCAGGCAGGTCCCAGGGGCTGTTGCTCCTTTATCCTGAACCTACAACCCAGGAGGTACTTGGCACCTGAACTGACCTTGAGTAAGGAGTGAGCAGAACAGGGAATACATCTTTGTCTTAAAAGCTATCTGATACCCCGATTCTGCTGCTACAGCACAACTCAGTGAAATCTATACGGAGCAGTACTTAAATGATTCTAGAAAAGTCTATGTCTGCTGATCATGCTCAAAACTGAAGGAGAGGAAAGCTACTATGAGCCCTCTTGTTTAGAGAAACAGAATTCTGTATTAAAGGAAAAGGAACAGAAAGGCTGAAAGGGCCCACAGGAAATAAAAGTCTGAACAAAGAACACACCAAAGAAGCAGAGTGACTAAGCAAAAGCCTTCGACAAGGAAGGAAGAGAGGGCATGAATTATAAAGGAAGCCCTTAAGTAACAGCAGGGCTCAAGGGAGCAAGCATCCCCAACAGAAGGGAGGGAGAGTGGGGACAGGGAAACTGAGAGCAAACGACCATGAAGACATGAAGATGACAAAAAGCACTGCCCAAGACATTTCACCAAGGAAACAAGCATGGTGTAATAATATAACCAGGGAGAAGGGAGCGAAAGTAGACAGTTTTCTTTTTTTTCTTTCTTTTTTTTTTTTTTTTTTTTTTTTTTTTTTTTTTTTTTTTTTTTNGTTTTTCGAGACAGGGTTTCTCTGTATAGTCCTGGCTGTCCTGGAACTAATATTGTAGACCAGGCTGGCCTCAAACTGAGAAATCCGCCTGCCTCTGCCTCCCACGTGCTGGGATTAAAGGCGTGCGCCACCACTGCCCAGCAAGTAGACAGTTTTCAAACAGAAAGTTTCACTCAGACACTACTGAAGGCAAAACCCTGAGAGCAGCTGAGAATTCTCTGTGCTAAGGATCCAGCTAAGGCTCTGCATTTCTTTTCTTTTCTTTCTCTCTTTTTTTTAAATTTAATTTAATTTGGAATTCATTTTTACACTCCATATTCCATTCCCTGCTCCTCCCTATCTACCCTCCAACTGCTCCACATCTCACACTTCCTCCCCACCCCGCCCCGTCTCCATGTGGATGCCCCTACCCCCCACCACACCTGACTCTAAACGCCCTGGGGCCTCCAGTCTCTTGAGGGTTAGGTGCATCATCTCTGAATGAACACTGATGGGGAAGTCCTCTACTGTATGTGTGTTGGGGGCCTCATATCAGCTGGTGTATGCTGTCTGTTTGGTGGTCCAGTGTTTGAAAGATCCCGGGGGTCCAGATTAATTAAGACTGCTGGTCCTCCCTCAGAATCGCCCTTCTCCTCAGCTTCATTCAGTCTTCCTTAATTCAACAACAGAGGTCAATGGCTTCTGTCCATTGGTTGGGTGCAAATAACTGCATCTGACTCTTTCAGCTGCTTGTTAGGTCTTTTGGAGGGCTGTCATGATAGATCCCTCTTTGGGAGTGTTCCAGAGCCTCAGTGATAGTGTCAGGCCTTGGGGCCTCCCCTTGAGCTGGATCCCACTTTGGGCCTGTTACTCGACCTTCTTTTCCTCAGGCCCCTCTCCATTTCCATTCCTGTAATTCTTTCAGACAGAAACAATTATGGTTCAGAGATGTGACTGTGGAACCCCATCCCTCACTTGATGTCCTGTCTTCCTGCTGGAGGTGGGCTCTATAAGTTCCCTCTCTCTACTGTTGGGCATTTCATTAAAGGTCCCTCCCTACGAGTCCTGAGAGTCTCTCACCTCCCAAGTCTCTGGTGCATTCTGGGGGGGGGGTCCCCCCAACCTCCTATTTCCTGAGATTTTCTGTTTGCATTCTTTCTGCTGGTCCTCACTTGGGCACTTCAGCTTGTTGAGCCTTTTGAGTTTTGTGGACTGTATCTTGTGTATTCTGTTTAGGATCTGCATTTCTAAGGAAGCCAGTCCCTTCTTCAGTTCTTGTCTCCATTGTTTCCAGGAAATCCCACTGTTTTCCTCTCCTGCTGCCTGGTCTTGTGAAGCCCCAAATCCGTGTGCTTTGTAGCCCAAAACTAAGGGACATGAGTTAATTTTAACTCATAGGATACCACAAATGAGTGCAGGGCTTGCCTTGTTGATGATTAGAACCAAAGTCGGTCTACATGGCGGCACTGCTGAGTCTTTATCCTCCCCAACCAATTACACTCTTCCTGGAAACGGGGATAGCTGCATATTTATCCCCTGGGCTTACATTTCACGTTCTAGAAGATCCAGAAGACCTCGGGCCTCCCAGACACAGCTCCATTTCCCGTTGACCACTATCTCCTAAAGGGGACATGAGTGGTGAGTCCCACTTCCTGGCCAATCCATGACCCAGAGCTCCACTACTCACACAGTGACCTTGGGCTGACAGCATCGACATCTCCTGAGAGCATGCTGGAAGCACAGGCACTCAGGCCCACAATCTGTAGTCATGAAGTCTGTGTTCTCCAAGATCTAAGATGTCCTTCCTACCTACTGGGCATTCTTTTCTGAAGACTATTGAGTCCCTGTGCTGTGTTGAATGCAAAGTAGGCTAAGAATCTTGGCACGGTGTTCTCGAAAGTTAGTGACATTTACTAGCCCTGTGCAGAGAGTGTGCTACATTGACATCTCTCAGCCTCAGTTTCCCCCTCTATAGACTGGGACTAATAATACCTAAGTATTGTGGTTGCAATCAAGTGTTCACCAGAGCGCAACGAATGTCAGGATTGATGGAAGGAGATTTTAGAGGCACTCTGGGCAGAAGCAGGGGTACTAGAGATTCTGGGCATGCAAGACATGAATTTAATTTGACTGATCCTGCCTGTCCCTCAATGCTTTATGCTTTGTGGATTTTTTTTTTTTATATAAAGCAAATGTATTTAGAAAAAAAGTTGTCTAGCTAGGAATTTTGACACACAGCACACAATACTTTTCCAAAACCGTCTGCCTCACAGCATGCCAATATTTATGTCCATGATTTAGCATCTACACGGCACAGCCTCTAAGTTTGGTTTCTCTTCCCAGTGAACACTCAGAAGAAAGAGTCATCTCAAGTAAATTTCCTTGGACTAGGCAAAGCTATCTCAACATGGTGTTTGGATTACACACTGTGTACCGGCCCTCCAATTAGACCACGGGATCTCAAGGAGAAAAATCGAGATTTTAAGGTTTTTTTTTTTTACCCTTACAAATTATAAAGCCTAGATTAATCCTGAACCTGACTTCCCTAAGCTATAAATAAATCAATAAAGAAATTGTTGGGGAGGGGGGTTAGAATAGAGAAGAAGGGAGCGTGAGCTAGAGAGCGAAAGGAAAGGAGGATTTGACCAGATCACACACCTTTCCTGCAGCAGGGAAAGAGATTTGACTGTAGGCAATTAAACTTCTTTCCCACATCGAACTCTCAATTAGATCAACAGAACTGGCATCTATATTGTCCCATGACAGGTGCATCAGATAAGCCCACAGGCTCTCCACAGCCCCTGTCTCTTGGGGCACCTCTTCCCATTCTTGGTGACATTTGGTCTCCAGACCCTGTGGTACTCAGCATGTTTCTACCAATGACACATTCATTAATCTCACACTTGCTATTGTACATCAGAATCCGCCACGCTAACCTCCAAAGCTCAGTGTGTGTAATCCTATGTGAGGACTTCCCTGTCACCTGGTCTCCTCCTGGAAAAGTGCCCTGTATTTTAATTCCATCATTCTTTTAGAAAATATTTTGCATTTATTTATGTTTATTTTATGAGTCTGAAAGTTTTCCCTGCATGGATGTGTGTGAGGCATGCACATACCTGGTACCTGGTGCCTGTTGAGGTCAGAAAAAGGCACTAGATTCCCTGACGCAGAGGTAATGGATGGTTGTGAACCACCATGTAAGTATCAGAAGCTGAAACTGGGTCCTCTGCAGGAGCAATAAGTGCTCTTAACTGCTGAGCCATCTCTCTGGCAACCACCATCATTCTCTTTTACGCAGATGAGTCCAAGCTGCCAAACTCTCACCAGAACCTTCAGATCATCTTTTGAAAGGATGGACCAATTTTTTGGCCCCACAGATGACGGGAAATCAGAAAAGACATCCTTCATTTAGCTCTCCTACTAATGTCCTTGTTAAGGCTCTATGTCCTTGGCCAAGTCTGTACTTCATCTCTCTGATCCCATTCTCATCTATGATACAAATATTAATAGCAATTATGAACTGAATACTATATTCTGAATTACTAGCAATAACAGTATCCTTCAATTTTTTTTTTTAAGGGAATTGATTTTGGAACCCTGAGACTACCAACGGCCATAGATGCTCAAGTCTCCTATATAATGAGAGAAAACCACCTAAGACCACAACCCTCCTGAGAGACCTTTGACATTGAAGAGTGACTAAGGAAAGGGATGTCATGTTCTTCCGTAGTGTAACCAATCAAAATTTGCCCATACTTCAGTAATTGAGACCCCACCCATACAACCCCATTTAAATACACGCGTAAGCAGGAGTAAGATTTGTTGAGAAGGAGGGCTTCAGTGCATGAAGGAGTGAGGATGAATTCAATAAGAACCAGCTAAAATGCTGCCCTTTTCTCTATAAGCCTCTAGCCACCAACAAGGAAATGGTTTTGATGGCCTTTCTGTGATAGCCAAGGAGAGATAGAAGATGTTTCTACAATTGGGGTAGGAAGCCAATCCAATCTACCTTACTACAAGCCAGGCAAGATTGAAATTCAGAGAATAAAGAGTTGAGACACTGAGGGTGGCATTGGTTAGGAAAGGGCTTACCCTAGCAACCATCAAGTCCCCGAGCTGGACCTCCAGCACAGAAGACAAAACTCAGTAGACAATGATGTTCAGAGAGAGTCCCCTAGCCTCTGAAGAGAAGGGCCCAGGGGACTGCTATCCTGGGAGCAGCCAGGTGTGTGTGTTGTCCTCTTGGATATCCCTGTAGGCTATAAGCAGCTGGACTGAATTGACCATCTGCCTTTCTGCATCCTTAGAGCCAGGTGCTGGCCTGGCCAGATGACCATGTCTGTGAAAACATGCCTGAAGAAGGCAGAGAATGGATGGTTTGGAAGGGTCTCTGTTTCTGCCCTTTATGGAGGAAAAGGCAGGAAGTCCAATGTGAACATTTCTCTATATGCAAAAGTCATTCATTAATTTACATAAGAAATGTTTTCATAGGAAAAAATCTGGGCTTTATTAAATGAAAAGGCTTCCATTTAAAGAAGGTGGGTCCTTATAAGTCTTGATTTTTCAACTAAAGAAAAAAGGTGATTCCTAAGTAGAGCTCCTTCATAAAAACCCTCCCAAATATTTGACAGACTGGCAAGAGTTTGCCCTGCATCCTTCTAAGGCCTTGCCTGAAGGCCTTTTCATGCACACAGTCTTGGCTATGTTCTCCTGGAGTCCAGAATCAAGTGAATTATTGCTTCAAGGTGGGAGTTGGGGTGAATACTCACATCTCAGACATGCGAAGGGCTCATGCCTCCCCACAGCTCATATTTATAGTACCATTACCCTCTGCACTAACTCATGATCACTTGTGATAAATACATTTCACACACCTACCTGCTTGACTCACGAGGCCTCACTGGACAGCAAAAGGTCATTCTCCATTCAGCTGCTTCTTCTTTTGTCTATCTTAGTCCTCTTAATAAAAATTATTTTTCTGAAATTGCTTACACACTGTAACTTTCCTCTTTAACAGGACACTAGGATTACAGATCTTTCCCCCTTGATTATTATTATTACTATAATGGATGAATGGATGGATGGATGGATGGATGGATGGATGGATGGATGGATGTGACATCAGAGTTGGTATCCCACCAACTATTGAAGTAAATGCCAGGACTATTTACTTCACATCAAATGCAGTGGCACACACCAAAAGCCTAGGCTTACTTCTTTAAGATCCTGTTTGATTGGCTTTTGTTTATACTGTACTTCTATCAGAATCAATCAGCAACTTCTATCATCTACTCTGGAGAAAAGCAAACTCAGTATTGTGGCAAAGAGCTTATTAAGGTGCTAATGCACGTGATGGGAGCTAACTGCTGTGTGTCCTTACCAAACCCAGGCATTGCCCTGAGCAATCTCGAGGTGTCTTCTCACAGACAGAAGACAGAACTTGTGGGATTCTCCTGTGAAAAGTTTAAGAGTGGGTGTGATGGCTAGTTTGAATTTTCAACTTAACACAGTTTAGAATTGCCCAGGAAAAAAGCCTCAATGAAGAATTGTCTAGATCAGGTCGGCCTGTGCACAAGTGTATGCGTGCTTATCTTGATCATATTAATTGAAGTGGAAAGACCCATCCACTGTGGGGGGCACCATTTCCTGGGCAAGGGAACTCTTTATGAGAGTGGGGAACTCAATCCGGGCACTGGCATGCATGAATGCATTAATTCATCATTTTCTGCTCCTGACTATGAGTGTCATGTGCCTTAACAGCATCAAGTTCCTGCCACCTTGATTTCCCCATGGTGATGGACTGGAACCTGGAACTGTGAGCCAAATAAAACCTTTCTCCCTTAAGTTGACTTTGTCAGTGTATTTTATCACAGCAACAGGAAATGAAACTGAGACAGTCCCCGGCACGTTTCAGTAATCCATTTCAGGTGCCCAAAGGAAAGCTGCCTCAGCTGAATTTCCCCATGCTGGGCAGACTTTGGGCTGGCACAGGCTGCCAGAGAATTGAGCATAGACAGGGGAATTGTTGGCCTTGAGACTCCTCGCTGTGCACACTTCATTTCCCTGAATCGTTTCAACCGTCCCTCCCCTTTCTCTTTCCACCCTTCTGATTCCTTCTTTTGTTCGCTCTCTCCTTTGCTTTACTCTGCGTGCTGAGCACAACCATTAGCCCTCCGTGGCACTGCCACAGGAGCATGCTGGAAAGCCAATGCAGGATGGGCACAAGACAGCAGCAGCAACAGCACAGCTCTCCTTCACAGCTGTGCCCACCGTGGGTCACCACTCCTTACAGGCAGCCAATCAAAGTAACCGCAACGTGCTCCCCAGAACAGTCAAAACCCTGAGACACTCTGCCTAGCCAAATAGTGCTCCTATGACCTTGGCACTGCATATTGTTTCCCATTTAAGCCTCTCACAATGCATTTTTATTATTAAACTTCATCAAATATCTACACTAGTTCCAGTTATACTAAAAACTAGCCACATGCTCTGTCCTCCAGAAACCTTGCCAGTTACGTCTTCTCCTTCCGACACACGGTGAAGACCAACCTCACAGCTTATTGAACTGTTGCATTCTTTTCTCAATACAAAGTGCAATAGTGTTGCTTGATTGCTCAGTTGTCCAAGGCTTTTAATATAAAACCCACAGCACAGAGATGTGACCTTCCCTATCTCTGGGGGCTTTATAGTGTTAAACAAAGCAAGTCCCTCTTAGAGCTACAACAGATATTCTGGTTGAAATAAAGTGAGATAAGAATTGCCCCCATTTCTGTGACAGGGAGCAGGGTTGTCTGTGACACAGAACAGGGTTTCTCTATGACAGTGACTCAGCTTTCTTGTCCATTAGTGGCCCTTACCACCTTTCTGCTACCATAGATGGAGACTATGGCTTCGTTTTGACATGCTGTAGCTTTAGAAAGGGGGATTCTCTTCTCTTTCTTACTTCCCAAACAGGAAACTCAAGACTCAAGAAGGCAAAGTACTCAAGATGGTGTGGCTGTTAGCTGGCAATGTCAGAGTCAGGATCTGCAATCAGGCATCTGGTTGCAGAACCCCCACGCAGCCGCAATGCTGCACTTAGGGCCAAGAAACGTGGAGCAGAAGGCTGCCCAAGGTGCTTCCAAACCCAGAACTCATGAACCAGGAAAATCTAAGTTCCTATTCAGGGTAAGTAGCTTCTCCCATGGTTGCCTTGCACTCATAGTTCAAGGTCTCAGATGTACAATTGTGTGTCCCTTGTTGCCCTCAGGGAGGTCAGCAGATACCAAGGATAAGAACACAAGCTTTGGATTCTGTCCATAAGTAAAAAAAAAAAAAAACTGCAAAGGAAATTTTATTTCTAAAATAGTAAGCTTAGGAAATTAAATATCATTGTGCTTGGTTCCAAAAACATGGATTATTACATACACAAACATTTACAAATTTTGCCCATGAATACAAAGATGTATAGACTTTTCCATTATAAGGTCATCAGCATTCCTGAAAAATTCAGGTCACATCCTGAGAGTTACATGAAGTAAATGGATGACCACTGCTACAGCCCCAGTGGCTGGACAAGAATCCTGATTCAGAACTTTTCATAAATTTGGTCCATGCATGATGTGTGCAGTGCTAAGTCTGGATGTCCTTGACCCATCCAAAAAAAAAATATTGTAGCATTGTTCTTACTCTCTGGGATGCTGAAAGTCTTCCCAGCCAACGTCTCTGATGGTTTTAGTAATGATGTATGTGCAGAGAACCAGCTGGACCAGCTGGGATTGGGGCCATCCAACTTTTACTCTCCAAACCACACTAAGGAAGTCTGGATCTTACAATGCCATTATTCATTCATTTACTAGTTGTGGTTCTACAAAGATTTGCCTTATATATCTCCCCTCTCCCCATGCTCTGATTCTATCAATATTTACATATCCCAAGCCCCTAGGGATAACAGCTAGCATTGTAAGGACATTTTGTGTTACCATGCGCAAAGCATTGCATAGCTCCCCACCTTCTTACCAATGAACCTGGCATCATGCAAACAGTTAACCAGTCCTGCTCCAGACTTAGACCTGAGAGCAGGTAACTTTGGCCATCCAGCTCCTCGTTTTTATTGAGCCACTGCATTCTGACATGCCTTGACCAGGACTCTTGATTTATGGCTTCATTCGTTCTCAAAAAGGCATATCTAAGCATCGTGCACCGTTCCAGGTTCCAGAAATACAATGGTAAGCAAAAATCATGTGAGGGCCCTACTCCCTACTCTTAGAACACTGGCATTAACCAAACATGCCCAATATAATGACAAACTGAGATACGAGATACGAGATTGAGAATAATATGTTTAAAGACTGGTGTATCGTCAAGAAGAGGGCAGGGGAGGCAGGGAGGGTTTTCTTGCTTCACCTCATTGGAAGAAGTGGCAGCTGCTATTTAAGCCAAAGGTAAAGGCAGAGGAGCCAGAAGAGGGTAATAGCATTGCTGTGCTAAGGATGTTATTCATACTCTAAGAGAGATGGAAAGTAACCACAAGATTTTAAGATGGAGAAATTGGTTGAGAGGCTAAAGCAATGCTCAAGGTTTTAAGTGAGGCGCGGTGGAGGGTGGATAGAAGATGCTTTCATCTCTGAGTGCCAGATCCATTTGAGGCTTCTTTGCAGCCTGAGAGCTATTGTAGAATCCCAGTGTGCTGGTCATTGCAAGTCAAGGGCGAAGGAGGGGCTGTTTCCAGATGCATAAACTGGATGACCCACAATGTCCTTCATTATCATAATGTCCTATAGAAGAAGAGCAGCTTGGGGGTGAGTGGAGGGAGGAGTCATCGCTCTGAGCTCCACGCTAAGGACCATAGGCATCTCATTTTGATTATACAACACACACACACACACACACATACACACACACACACAAAGTAAATGCCATTATATATTTCTCAGCTTTAAAAAAGCTACCTCTGTAAGCCTAACTTTTCAGGGCAATATAGAGCTCCATTGGCCTCACTAAGTCTCTCAGGATGAATACTCTCTCTCTCTCTCTCTGGAGACCAAAGTCCAAAGCCCAAAGAAATGATCTGAGGTGATACCAGAGACTATGAATAGACTATTTTGGTATCTCAGATAAGGAAGCCACATGGCTGTGCAGACTGTGTATGGCACGAACCCAGAGGTGCTCTGTATGTCAAGGTCTATGTGAATGCCACCTCCTTCATACCCAGTCTGTCCTCTTTGTTTTCTCCAAAAGACTACAAACTCTGTGACTCTCCAGTCAGCCTAGGAGCCAAGAAGAGTCAATGGCCAAAGCCCTGTCGTATTCATTGCCTATTGGCTCTCTCCTCTTTTACAGCTTTCGTTCAGCCCCGCCATCCCATTCCCATTCTTTCCTGTTAAGCTGGAACTCTGGAGAAGGGGGGAATGCCAAGAAAGCATGAGCTTTCTTCTCTAAGACACCGTGCCTTGCAAAAGTGCCCCAGATTTGTGCTTCAAACTCAAACATAACAGCACTATCCACTCAAAGAAACAGTGCTTAGCGGCAAGCAGGCTACACCAAACCTGGCACCTTTTTTTTTTTTTAGGTGACATAAAATATCCCCAAACCACAGGCTGAAAAGTACCCTGTCCATTGAGCACATGTCCTCCAGGACCCAATGGTGTAAATGGCAATGAGCGGCTCTTTTCTTTGAGACAGACCGCTGCCTTCTGACATCTGGTTGCCAGGAAAAGGTCTGGTCTGATTGTTTTTTTAAAGGTCCTGAGGCTAAAGCAGTTCTCAGCTGCTGGGCTGCATTATCTCACAGTGAGAAATGGAGATGACTTTTTACCTAGTCGAGGGCTTATTTCTCACCAGCCCACAAGCAGATGATACTGCACTCACGGAATTGGTTTAGAAGCCTGAGTTTCCTGTTCATAAATGCTCCAAGCAAAAAGCAGTGACTCAAGCAGGGAATGGTAGAGTGTGACTGTAAACCCAGAGACGGAGAGGCAGAGTTTCAAAAACTCAAGGCTATCCTGGGCTACAAGAGATCCTACCTCAAAAAAAAAATCAAAACAGGGAAATGATTTCTAAACACCTGCTTGGCTTGTAGTGTGGTGGAAACCAATTCTGTGACCCCAGATCCAAATACTTAGAGCTCCCATATGAATGGGTTGTGTAGCTTCTCCATTATCGCTGCTTTTTACCACTATGGTTCTTTCCCAAGTGCTTCTTAAAAAAATCTCTTCTCAGGGTTCTGAGAAATGGCTCAGTGGGTAAAGGATGACAGACCTCAGTTTGATCTCTGGGACCTACATAGGGAAAGGAGAGGACTGATTCCCGCAAATTGTCCTCTGACCTCCACACATTTGTGAGCGCGCACGGTGCTTCTTTCCAAGGCAGTTGTTCAGGAATCGTTAAATCTGTGAATTCTTGTCCCAGTGTTATACATCCCTGAGTCTACACCAACAGTCAGACCACACTGCATTTTTCTCCTCTAGAAGTTCCACTGCGGACATGAGTGCCTCAGCTGTCACTGCTGGCGTGGCAGATGTGCCCCCTGGTCTGCAGGCATGATGCCACATTCTCTTTACAAACAGCATTCCTCGGATATCGATGTGTCCTGTTTTTCTAGAAGCAGCAGATGACCCCCGAGGCTGACTCATGACCTGGTGTGGGCGGTAGTGGTCTCCACCCACCAGCAGCTGTGTGAATTGCATCAGCTGGTGGTATCTGGATGTACAGGAGCCTCAGCAACTGGTCTACCCAATGTGGGGACACCGGCTTCTTGCCAGCCACATTCCATGGCTCTCTATTCACCCATAGGTTATCCCTCAGTTATAATTCTTTCTCCAAAGTTCATGATAACTTGAAGTTTACTTCCATGAATTCGTTCGTGACCTGAACACTCTCCTGAGAGGAGTTCTGTGAACCTGGGGAACATTTCCCAAATCACAGGCAGGAATCCTTTCTTCCTTACCATTCCTCTTCAACCTCTCCTACACAGGAATAGTGGACGTAAGAAAGACATCGACATACAAACCGTTAACAGAACGGAAAGAGAGGTGGAGCCTGAAGGGCTGATCTGAACTTCGGAATTGTTTCTGCCTCTGCTCCAAGTCTGCACAGACAGGTTGGGGAAGAGCCAGGGAATGCTGGCAAAGAGAAGAAAAATGTCTTCTCCCTTTCATTTCAATATCCAGCAGTGGCCATGGAGAAAAGAGAAGCATAACTGCGTTCTCAGGGAGTTTGGAAGGCATCTCCATCCACATAATAGTAGCTCCCTTTGGCTGCGGTTGCCCTTGGCTTGGTTCTTGCTCTCATCCTCCTATTGGACTTATCTTTTTCTTCTAGTTTAATCTAGGGACCGGCCTGGAATGAAGACCATCTCCTCTCAATAATGACAAACAACAAATGGTCTTAAGAGGGAAAAACAGACAAATCTCTCCAAAATGTTTCGTTTGTTGGCTTGGTTTACGGAGCCAGGGAGGGGACTGAGACCTTGCAATAGCTCTCTCCTTTGAAATCCTGTCTCACCAAGGTTGTCTTGAACTCATTCTGTAGCCCAGGCAGGCCCCACACTTGTGATTCTCCTGCCTCCACATCGCTAGTTCCTGGGATTGCAGGCCTAACCAGGCTCAGAACTCCAAAGTTTTGGTTCTTAGAGAATATAACCATGGCTCATAGCAATGCCACATCAGAGTCTTAAAGTCCTCATTGTCTCCTGAAAATAGCCAGCCCATGTTAGACCTCAAAAGGAACCTCAACTATTTTATTTTTTTAATATTTATTTATTTATTTATTTATTTATTTATTTATTTATTATAAGTGTGTACTCTGTAGCTGTCTTCAGACACTCCAGGAGAGGGCATCAGATTTTTGTTACAGATGGTTGTGAGCCATCATGTGGCTGCTGGGATTTGAACTCAGGACCTTTGGAAGAGCTGTCGGTGCTCTTAACCGCTGAGCCATCTCACCAGCCCACCTCAACTATTTTAAACCATTCAAAGATACAGCTACAATATATCAAAATAAATAGCAAAACAAGGGGAAAATATGACCATCAAGCAGCTTTAAGAATTAATCTATATTAACTTTGAATAGAAAACAGCTTATCTACAATTCTGTTCTAATTACTAAGCTAACAAAAGTTAAGTACAAAAATCAGTAAATTTCTTTTCTTTAAAATGCTTTCCAGAGCACTCCCAAAGCATGGAATTTCAGAAAGCCTACTATTTTACTATGCATAAACTTCTCATAATCAAAAAGCATCATGACAGACATATTTCTCCAAGGAAAACATCACCTAAAGCAGTGGTTCTTCTCCTAATGCTGCAACTCTTTTAATACAGTTCCTCATGTTGTCGTGGCCCTCAGACACAAAATTATCTCTGTTACTACTCCATAATTGTAATTTTGCTTCTGGTATGAATTGCAATGTAGGTATCTGATAGGCAGGATATCTAATAGGTGACCCCCAAAAGGGTCACTACCCCTTATCGGTTGAGAACAACTGATGTAAAGCATTGCTTCTTCTTGAATATTGTATATTAAGCATGAATTTTATTACTGAAAATGTTTATTAGGAGAAATGTGTGATGGCCAAAAGTGACCACACACTTTTGTGGAGGCTGAGTGAGGAAGGTAATTGTGATTTCTAGCCAGAAGTCTATTCTAAGAAAAGACCAATTTAGCTATAATTGTTCGTTCCTCTGGCTAATGCAGGAAGCTGGTAACAATTTCAAACAACCTCCTTTTTCCAGTTCTTTTTTTTTTTTTTTTTTTTTAATGATGTAGAGCAATTGCTCGTCTAATGAAGGGACTCAGTAAATAAATTAGACATCACTTTCAGCTGATGATTCTGAAAGCAAATCTCCATTCCAGGAATTGTTCAGAAATGAGACTTACACCGTCTGAACATTACTTTTAGAAACCAAGACAACATATATGATGAACCACAGCCTCTGTCCCAGACTCTGTGTTCACACTCGGTCACTATCTGCTGACACACGGGCACATACCACATGCTGCCAAGATTGACTTCCCGGCTTCCAACATCTTTCTCCCATTCCTAGGTGAGCAGTGGATGCTTATTTCAGGAAAGACACAAGACAGTTACTGAGTTTCTGCAGTAAATAGCTTTCTTTTCTTTTTCCAATGTATCTTAGTAAAACTTCTAAGGAGTCAAACCCCACAGAAGTGATCAGACACTTTCTCAAATAGGAAACTAATCCTCCCAAACACTGCTGGTGGCCAGGCTGGAGGTGGAGATGGGCTAAAGCTGGGTTACAAAGTATCAGCTTTAATCAATTTCAATGGCCCCTTTTGGAAGAGGAAAAGAAAGAAAAGATGTCTACACTTGATGCTCTGGTGGTCCTCCCTGCCCTTTGTTTTACAGAGTAACAACCTGCCTTATGTTGGATGCACCACCTCAACAGACTTTAGTAGCTTCTGTGAAGGTTTAAAGGTAACAGGCATCATATAGTATGTATTTTCTCTTATGCCAAACCCACAAAGGTACTTTTGGTCTTCATAAAAGATCCACTTACTAAATAAGCCTACCTTTTGTTTTTTAAGTGACAAGACTGAAACATTTCCTTTATGGTTATTGTTATTATCATTATCATTATTATTATTATTATTATTATTATTATTATTGCCATGCTAGAGAAAAGTGCCTCTCCTGTTCAGAACGGGTAGCAAATGCAGAAACATGATGACATTACAGTTTAGTGTTTACATTTTCAGACAGTAAAATGCACAAGACCATCATGCAGGGCTCTTCCCTCAGCTCCATCAACCTCAGAGGCTGGGGCCACCCCTTGAGCCTCTGCCCCAGGGTGTGGAAAGGAGAGCATTCAGAATACCCTGGAATGCCCCTAAGTTGAGCTCTGAGCAGGCTCTGATCCAGGCAGCGTCCTGGCCCTCACAAGGGCTTTGCCACTCCCAGCCTAAGTACTGTCCCAGGGCTAGGTTCTTCCTTTTCAAACCTACAGGTCTTGCATCTGGGGAAGGCTGGACTTTTTTCCTCCTCCACCCACTGTCCTTCGAAAGCAAACTCTCTCAGGACTGAGGCTCAGGAGACCAGTCACATCAGTTCAGACAGGCCTCACCACTCCACCTCTGCACCTTGCCTGACTGCGGAGGAAGATCGCTGATACTAGAGTTGCAGCGGTTCTTCGCTGGTGCAGCTTGCACACACAGACAGGTAATCCGCAAAGTTGTTTTCACCCTCCTCATCCTCCTCTGCTGCACATCCTTTCCTCCCGACTCCAGCAGCACACACCCACACGCAGACACACACATACGCACCCCTCTGCAGCTTCAATTTACCAGTTTAGATTTGGCGCGTTGCAAAAATTCTTCCATGTCTCTGCTATAGACCGGGACCAGGGGTCCGGATGGAGAACGCAGAGAGAGAGGAGAGCTGCGGCGGACTTGAGCGGGATCTCCAGAAAGTGGTCGCTTTGCGCAGGGACCAGCCGCTCCCTAGGCGGGCCGGCTGGGACTGAGCCCTCCTTGCTTCCTCTGGGCGGCTTGCCCAGCCCACGCCCCACGGCAGCTCCAGCTCCGACTCTGTCCTAATAAGGAAAGTGGGTGTGCCGCCCGGGAGCACAGGGACGGCCACCCGCCTGCTGGCACGCGCCTCGGGGGGCCTGACGCGGGGCAGCTGGTAGGGGTGGCGAGGGGCTCCTTGGCCAATCGCAGAGCCCCGCGGTGGCCTCCTGACGCGGTGCGCTGAAAGATGCTGCAACCATGGACAGCGCCCAGAAGTGTATGCCAAGTGCCAGGCAGGGTCTGCTGCAGAGTGACACTGCTGCAGGCCTCAAGGCAACCAACAGCCAGCAAGGAAAGGTGGGAAGAGGGGCACAGGCCCCAGGAGGAGGCCTTGTCCTCGGCCAGCGCCTCTCTGGCTGGCTGGCACTGTACTGAGTGCCCCAGTGGTCACTTAATGAGCTGGTCTGTTGCCCTGGCCCAGCATGCACTTAGGGAGAGTGGCTGGAGCTGGGGGGGAGGGAGGGATCGAGGGAGGGATTGAGGGAGGGAAGGAGGGCAATATTGCTGAGCTAAAAGCATGCGACCTTGATGGCTATTAACCAGAAGAGCTGGCTGGGAGGTTGTGTAGACTGCAACTTTTCTCCCTACCCTCCAAGCAAACCCATCTAGCAACCTGACATCCGCAGCTCAGCACAAAGTGGATTAGATGCCTTGGCGTGGGCCCTGCGGCTAATGGATAGCTATGTTCTCGGGCAGCCTCTATATACTATGGATATGTTTGTTCAGGGAAAGCTGGGCAGCACAAGACGGCAGTTTCACCTGCCAGCATCATGAGCATCACTAAACACATATCAGTTTCTACTCCATTCTCAGATATGTCAATGTACGTTCACATTTAAGAAGCACGGCAGCAAACATCTACATCTGCAGCTTATTCTATACCAGGGAGGTCTGTGTACATTTGTTATTCTTACTTAGGTCCCCAGACTCCCTTTATTCACAGTGTTAGCACACTGCCTGTAAGAACCATATTGCCTTCTCCTTAGCCCATAGTGCTGGACTTAACACTTCATGCCTCAGCACAGAGGTGTTCTCTAGCCTGTCTCAGGGTCCTGTTCCTGTCCAACTAAATCAGCATCATGTGACGTGAAGCCACAGGATCAGCCTGGTGTCAGTGTGCTGCCCATGAAATGCAGCCACGAAGCTCTGATTTCTAATGAACTCCAGCATGTGTCTAGATCACTGACAAGATAATGAAACAGAGATTTCTGGACCACATTTGCAATTTCAAATCTGCCCATGTATGCTTAAGGCTGTGTCGATCTACCAATTTCCCAAGGTTTGCACGGGTTTGGCATCCAGGAGTCAAGCTTATTGTTCACTGTGGCTCCCTGATACATTCATTCAGGGTGGAATCACTGCCCTTTCTACATTTTCTATTAGCAACTTGGGTTTTCTACTGTGCTATAAATTGCTTGAGTGCATGCATGTTATATCCTCCCATAAGCTGTGAGCTCCACAGAAACCTCACCTACCTCATTCATAGCTGAGTTTCTAACACAACACGTGTTATGTGTTTATAGATCCTCAGCTAAACATAAGTTACTGGATAAATGTGTGTATGGGAAGGGTCGTTTTGTGCGTGTGTGTGTGTGTGTGTGTGTGCACGTGTTGTTCTTTCTAACTCTGTGACTCTGTTACTTTCTCACTCTTTGTATGCACGTATACATTTCCTAATCAAATCATTTTTCATTCAGAAAACCCTAAAGAGAAGAACCCATCGGAGTCGTCTGATGCAATTAGAGGGGAGCAGTGGGAGTCTAAAGCTCCAGGGTGAGTTCAGGTGATGAGCCGTGTGGAAGCGGCAGATCCTATCTGCTTCCTCTGCTGACTTAAACAACTTAAAACCATACAGATAAAATAGTGCAGACAGTTTCACTAACACCATAGAGAAATAGCTAGAGAACTCTTTTAGCCTCTGACTCCTCTGTCCCATGGTACTGTTTTATGCCTCTGACCCTATTATTTATACTTTTTCTCTCTTTTTTTCTCCTTCTTTCTTTTTCTTTTGAGAGAGGACCTTACTCAAAAGTTCAGGCTTGCCTGGAACTATGTAGCCCAGGCTACCCTTGAGTTCATGGCAATTCTCATTCCTCAGCCTTGCAAATACTATGATTGCAGATGGGTAGGACTGACTTTTGAAGCACATTCTGGGTAGGATATTACACAGCCTAGAAGTAGCAAAACTTTCCCTGATGGTTTCAAATTTCAACATCTTTCTGCCCTATTTTATTTCTGCTAACAGTGACCCTTCAAGTGTTTGCCAAATTTCCCTGCTCATAAAGTCTTCCCGAATTTGACCACCTATACTATTTTACTGAGGCTGGAGCAAAAAGTCCCACAATTTCAATGGCTTAAGACAATATAAATTCATTATCTTATAGTTCTGTAGGTTGATGATTCAATACAAGTCTTGCTGGGCTAAAGCAACTTGTCAATATGGTTGTATTTCTCCTGGAGGCTCTAGGAAAAACAGCTTCCCCCCACCCCCAGCAACTAGAAGTTTCTGTATTCCTTGATGTGTGGCCCCTTCATCCTTAAAACCAACAACATCTCATTTCTCTGATGACTCTCCCAGCTTTCTCCATCCCTTTTCTGTACTGAGACTGGGCCCAGGTTGCTATGCATGCTAAGCAAGCATTCTGTTGCCAAACTATATCTCCATCCTCTCAAAATATTTGGCACAGGGCTCTCACTAATTTATCCCAGCTGGCCTTGAACTCACTCTATAGCTAGGCAGATCTTGAGTTTCCAGTCTTCCTTTCTGCCTCAGCCTCCTGAATATTTGGGATTATGAGCTGGTACAACCAAGCGTTCTAGGGTATCAACCAGAGAAGACTAGTTGAACATGGATTTAAGTCCATAGAAAGTCTTTATTAGGGACTACAATGGGTTTTTGAGATCTCAGTGTAGCCACCAAGCATTTTTCAGACCGCACTTTTAAGCACAAAAACCCTATCCTGGGTTGAAATACTTCAGTATTTCTTGTCAGAACGGTAAGCCAGAACCAGAACTATATAGTTCTTACATGTTTTTCATTCAACATAGCCTTGGCTATGCTCGGGTTAATATATCTAACTCACAATGCCTAAGGCATGATCCAGGTCTTCAATAAGCTCAGAGTAGTCACTGTAGTGCAATGCTAAATGCAGCAGCTGAGAAGTGGATCAGGATTCAGTATTAGTTGTCATGTAATACAGTATAGCAACTAAAATCTGTGTCCTTATCCTTGACCTATGCAGTACACTAAATAAGGCTAACAATTCTTTGACATTGCTCCTATGAGAAGTTAAATCTATATTCTCTCTCCACGAGTCTATAACAATTCCATGACTCTACAAATAATCAAATGCAGTGGAAGACTATATCTTGTCCATTTCTTAAAATGTCGGTTTCCCTTTTTACTTCCTGAAATATATACTCTTGGAAGCTACTTTATGGTGTGGGGAATCTAGAGCCATCTTACGGGAAGTCCCAAACACAGAGGAGCAGGGACTGATGTGATGAGTTGCCAGCCATGTATGGAGAGTTGTCTTCCCTTCTCCAGCCCAAGGATTCTAATGTGGAATAGAGGTAAACAGTGCCTGCTGGGCTCCGGCCAGAATCCTAGCTGGCCACTCACACACTAAGCAATTATTAGTGCACTTGTGGGACCATGAAAGGCAGCCTGATTTCTGGTCGAGCTAGGTTCAAACCCAGAGACCCAGCAGATTAATCTGCAAGGGACAGAAGGCCCATTTGCCATGCTCCCAGACATAGGCTCTTAACACAAGGTCCCAGTTCCATAGCTCTGTGGCTATTAGTCACATAGGCTATAGCCAGGTATGCTCCTCCCCTTGGTTACCCTGAAACAGCAAAGTAGTCCAACCACTGCGGCTTGGCCCCTCCTCTCTCTTAAGCTCTTGTTCTCTTACACTCACCTCTTGCTCTCCTTCTCCCCCTCCCTTCTCCTCTCTCTCCATGTGGCCATGGCCATCCTCTTCTTCTCTACTCTCTCTCTCTCTCTCTCTCTCTCTCTCTCTCTCTCTCTCTCTCTCTCTCTCTCCCCTACAATAAAGCTCTAAAACCATGGACTGCGTCTAGACTCGCCATGCTGGAGTGATGGACTAAGTCTTCCCCTAAAGAGCCAGGTTTCCAGCTGCCAGACCGGACCAAGGACTTTTGCCCACACAGGAACCACCCAGCACCTTCCCCCAAGCCCCCGGGGCCACTGCCACCCTAGGGCTCCCACCCATTTTCAACTTTTCTGTAGTATCCAGCGACATCTTGTGATGCCCAAGAGCTAGAACCTGTTGTTCATGGTTTCTGTGAGGCCCGGCGACCCCGGACTGCTCCCTCTCCATTCCCTCGGACTTGAGTTCCATGGCTTCCCACAGCCAGACGCCCACTCAGTGGTGTGGAGAGCATGCAGCAGTCTCCTGCATCTCCCCGGAGCTCTGGCGGGACGTGGGTCATCTCTCCCACCCCTTTATTTCCCCAAGTCCGGTGCCCGACATGCACTAAGCACTAACAAACTTTTCTCTGTGCTTCAGTATCTCCTTTTATAAAGCTGTAATAACTTCCTTTACAGTCATTGTGCAACCCACCTGCAATCTCACAAGCAAGAGGCTCTGCTCCTAGTCAGCAATGCCATCCTTGCCCTTAAAGTGACCTCAGTGGAAGGGGGGGCTCTTCCGTGAAGCAATGGGGAGTCTCAGGTACATTGGGAATGGATCAACAGTCACTGAAATGAAACGACTTCACTGCAGTTCATGTCTGACCCCCACCGCATAACACTGCCTACAGGTTTGTTCCTTCAGTGCCTGGATTGCACAGAGTGGCAAGCTTGTTTCCAGAAAGGCACCACAGGTTTTTCTCAACAGCAACGCATCCACCCGCACAGCTGGCTGGTGACATTTAAGTTTCTCAGAGGCTGTGTCCTTCACATTCCCATTTATTCCACTCCCATGGGACACCTGATCTTTCTTCACAGACTCTCATGTGAATACTCTACCTACATCCACCTCCAAGTATTCTTATTGTTATTAACACCATCACAAGGGCACCTTTATAGTTTTCCTTCCCAGACCTGCTTCTTTAACAGAGGGGAAGGTAACAGTGGTTATCTCCTTGGTTACAAACAGCAACTGACATATGCTATCCCCTTTAAAATGACATTCAAGTAGCGTAGAAGATGCTGAGTCACCGATTGTGTACATTACCATGTCTTCTACCCCACTGGCTGCCCCATCCCAACTCACCTGCCCTAATGGGTGAAGTCCCCTTGGTACTAACAGACTGACGTGTTACCTGCTTTGAACTCACTGATGTGATACAGGAAGGAACAGCATCTCTGATTGAATTTGGTTATAAGGAGTTGGAGGCTTGTTTGAAGATGGGAGGCAGAGAGCAGACAAAGGCTTATTAGTCTGAATCTTTTGTTCAGCGTCTCGGCATATGAGAAATGCCTGGTTTTTATCCTTTGAATGGTCAGATGTGACACATTTTGACAAACAGTAGTGAGAGGAATTACTTTTCAAATGTGTTTTGGCAAGGCTATTAAATTCTTTAAAGGTGGGGTTTGTAAGATTGGTTTTCTTTTTTGTTTTTTTAAGATTGTTCCTATAGCTGTTATGTTCCCTCTGCTTCTCCGAAGAAAGGGCTTACAGGACTTGAACTAGGCAGGGCCTAGCTCACTCAGGAGAATATCCTGAGAGTCAAATGTCCAGCCTTTGAACAGGGCACACAGCACTTGCGTCATTTCTGGGAAACACAGACATCTTGTGGAGTAATGAATTTAATTTGAAAGGACAGCAGAGAGGGCAAGTGTTCTGAGTCACCGGGACAACGGGCAGCGGCTGTCACTTGAAAATCTGCAGCTGTTGAAAAATGAAGCCTAGGGCTGGAAAGTCTCCCCTTCCTCAACCGTCCGTCTAAGGCCAGAGTGTTCAGGCCTTACATACTCTCTTCCTGCAGTCCCCTTCAAAAGAATACCATCTGTTTCATGGTAGCAGTGAGAGGGGAGGCCTTGGGGGAGGTCATCAGATGTCCTGGACATTACCTTCCCAGGAGATTAAAGTTGGTTACATGATGAGTTAGTTCCCCCTAGAATAGGGTGTTAGGAAAGATCAAGCAAGGTTCAGCTCATCCAGGCCTTTGGTTTCCTCACCGTGTGAGCCCTTTTGTATACATTCCTATCATTTTGACTCCACCTCATCGGACCCAAGAAAACACCAACAGAGGGTCTTCAGACCTCCAGACTGTGAGTCAAAACAAAACAAAACAAACAAAAATAAAAAAAGACAAAACAAAAAAACAACAAAAATAAATAAATAAATAAAAACCTCTGTATTTTGTAAGCATACAGGTTATGGTATTTTGTTATAGCAATTCAAAACAAAGTAACAGTTGGTGTGAAATTTTGCTCGTGACTCGACCACATATTGCCTTTAGGAAAGTATTTGGCAAGGGAATTGGAATGCTGCTAATTTTCAAGTTCTGAGATTCTACTAACATGATATCTCCTTCTAACATGATAGCTACCTTCTGAGATGACTAACAGTGGTGACTAACACTGGCCTGTTTTAGAAATAAAGAAACTGGGGTTCCTGATAGTTTGCTGAGTTGACCAAGCTGAAATCCAGTCTCTGGATTTCCAAGTCCTCACCCTTTTTCTTTAGAAGGTCACTGCCCTCCTCGCAGCTGCTTTCCATGAGCATCACCACAGTGTTCTGTCTGTACCCATAGACTTAATTCTTCTAATAACGGAAAGGGCTGCCATCATTCAAAGATGTGAGAACTAGGTGCAGAAATGTCATCTGCACAAAATTATCCAAGCAACAAGTAACTAGACCAGAATTGCAACTCAGGCACCAGGTCCCCGAGCCCAGGGCCACATCTGAAGCACATAACTTCCTGCCCATTGTCATCCACATCCTCCGTGGCCCATCTGATAAAGGAAGTTTGTGGACTGGGAAGAAACCAGAACATGCCCCACTGGTCTATTAAGTTCCCCTCTTAATCAAGAATGAGCTGGCCACACCCTCCCTGGCCAGTGCTGCTTGAACACGGGGACCTCAAACTGTTACTCAGAGCTGTGCCAGAGTAATCAGCGAAAGGAAAGAACAGTATGTCCCAGAACCACAGGTATCCTAGGGCTTCTGAAACTCCTCCATAGGCTGTGGCTCGACTGTGCTTCTTTTCTATGGTGTATTTCACGTAGCCTTAGCCTCAGCCTCCTTCCCCTCCGCTTACTTAACTCTGCCCAAATGGAAACATACCATGTAGTGATGCTCAGAAGCCTGCTTTTGTCCATTAGATACTCACTTTTTTATCTCCACATCTCTTCATCCTAGTAAAAAAGAGTTAAATAGATAGTCTCAACCTCAAAAATCTACTATTACAAAACTGAATCACATTAGGTCCATCAGGAAAAATAATAAATGCGAGGAGAAATTAAGTCTTATTTCCAGTGAAATATCTTTATGTACATTTGTTTTATATATATATATATTTAAAGTTGCCTTCTGAAAGAAAGGCAGAGCGAGCAGTTTAAGGACCCTTGGGTTGAAGCTCAGTAATTAAGAGATGCGAATTGGCAGGTCTGGGAAGAGGGAAGTAGCAAGCTTGAGTTGTTGAAAGGCTTTGCTTCCTTGTGTTTTAAGTGCTGATGTCTTCAGGGGAATTATCTATTCATGACAGGAAGCCTAAAATTTAAAAAAAAAAAAAATTAAAAGTCTCAAATGTCAGCTTGAAGGGTGCTGCTCAACTGTTATCTAAATCATCCTTAATCTTATCTCATAACTGGGAGAAAAAAGAGAATTCAGTGTTTAAAGTGCTTCCAATAACATTAGTGCATGTGAAGTAGTAAAATAGGAGTGGACTTTACATTATTTTAAGTGTGTCTTAAATTCTATTTCTGTGAATGTGCACACCAATGCTCATACAAGACACGCACACACATGCACACGAGAGCTTGCAGAGTGGTTCTTCAAAGTGGCACCAAGAGATGAAATCATATCCCCCTAGAGCTATAGTTGCAGACACTCCATGTGTGGGGCTGAGAACTGAACTCCAGTCCTCTGCAAGAGCACCAAGTGTTTTTAATCACTGACCTTAGTCTCTCCAGGCCTGAGAAGTGGAGGGTTTTGTTTTGTTTTGTTTTGTTTTAAGCCCCACACACTGTTGATTTAAATGAAGGTGGGAAAAAAAAAGGTACTTGCTCTACATCTCTCCCTATTTTAGATCTCTGCACCATAAAAACTGGTGCAGTTGCAGAAGGAAGAGAAGAAATGGTCCTCTCAATGGGCATATTCACGAAATTGCCTCCGAGCTTTAGGATAGGAACATGGTTTACTTCTTATAATCTCAAAGCTATTTCTCCCATCCGCTTCTTGACACCTTTGGGTAAAAAACAAAAAAACAAACAAACAAAAAAACCAAAGCAACAATAACCCCTTTAAAGCCAGGCTTGAAGTAGCAACTCAGCAACTGGAACACAGACACTCTGTTGCTACTTCCTAACTGCAGGAAAAGTTCAATGAGGTCATTTGCTGGATTAACAATAAATCCACATAGCCCCAGATCCATTGCAGCTGGTTGAAAACATTCATTGACTTTAAACCACGAGAAGAAATGTCAAGGAAATCACCCAAGCAAACCAATAAAGTTTTGAAAATGGCACAGCAGTGACACGGAATGCTGTGATAGCCAATAAATGCCTGTTTAACCCATCCCTCTCCACATGTCTCTCCAAGGGTGCTACCCTGTTCCAGAGGAAGAGCATCCACCTCACCTTCCTGAATCCTCCCACTACATCCAGCAACATGACCTTTCCAGATAATTACTTTCTCAGTTAATGATAGTAGTAAGTGATAGTCAATTCCTCCCAAGCTGAAACCTCTCGGAAGAGAGTGCACAAACCAGATAAACAGGAAAAAAAAATAAATACAGGCATTTTGAACTGCTTATTTAAGTGTTATCAAAATGAGTCAAAATGATGGCTTTTAATTATATTCAAAGATGATGACGTCTAGAATGCTAGCTCAAGATAATTTAGACTTGGCAACATGGCAGATGGAGAAATACAGCAAATCACTAAGCCGAGAATAATTGTTGGGTGGGCCAAAGAAGAGGGAAAAAGATACCTGTTCAAACAGTTCAAACCTACCTTGATTTTCTTCAACCTCCACCATGTTGATGAGTTTATCTGTTTTGAGGCCTTTGCTTCAGATAGAATGACAAAAAAGACATATTTTCAAAAACATTTACTGTCTTTAATTTTCAAACTGTGTGTGCCCCTGCCTGGGGATGGATGCATGTCGTTGCAGTTGCTCATGGAAGGCTGCAGATCAGAGCATGTGTTATATAGGTAGCTATGAGCCTCTGTCGTGGGTGCTAAACTCAAGTTTTCTGCAAGAGCAGCCCACACTCTTAACTGCTGAGAGTCAACTCCAGCTCAAGAAACCATCTAAAATAATCTGAAAAAAAAACAGTACATCTGATAATTGCCATTGCAATTCCTCTAATACTTGTGCATGCAAGTATGGCTATTCAAAACTGGATCATTGAAGCTGTGTTTGTAGGAGTGGAGGACTGGGGTAGAGAGAAACCTGGGTCTTTACCCTGTGTGATGACCTAGCAAGGGCTGAGAAACCCTGGGGGCTCAGGAACTGAGCACATTTAAGATAAACCTAAATGGGGAGGGGGGGGAACACTTAGAGAAAATGTGAAAGGACCCAAGAATTTCTGGTCTGTACAAACACATTCATGGCAGATCTTTGCAATGGTCTCATTCTAAGCCCAGGTACTTTTATAGCCATGAGAGATGCAGATAAACAGGAGGTACCAGAGAAATTTCAGGTGGAGGGGACATAGTAGGCTCAGTATGGGTCACTCCCAAATAAGAGCTCCTGCAATGGGTAGGGTAGAGAGCCAAAGCAAGAAGGTCTCTCTGGCCTTCTCTTACTTTCCAAGGAAACACAAATTAGCATACACACGGCATGTAGTTCAGCATCTCTCTCATGAGTCTGTGAATGCTAGCTTCTCTCATGCTCTTCATATTCCCTTTAAGGGAGTCTCATTTCTGTTGACGGGGCATTTGATGCCTCTACAACTGCAGCTGAACTGGCTCGCTGAATCCCTGGACTTCAAGCTGTACATACTGAATCTAGTCCTCTCTCTCTGTGTATACCTATGAGCCCCCATTCTCCCAATGGAGACAATGGAGGCTTGTTGAGGCCTGAGCTGGAGGACTCCTGTGTTCTCATCAGGTAGGAGAGCAACATTCTTCCGCAAGGAAATTTCCTTATAGAGATGTAAGGGAATGGCATACATCGCCTCTCAGCAAAGCAAGCAAGCCATGCACTGCCACTGTGGTGGAAGAGGCCAACAGGTTTGTTGCATAGTCCAATGGCAAATAGGAACTGAATTCTCATTTCACTACTGAGTCTTCTTTATGATCATTTTTCAGACTGGATAGCGTCACCCTACAGCTAGATTACACAGTGGCCAAGCACTCAGTTCTTGGCAACACTGGTAACAGGTATGCATAGTAAGGAACTTCTCCAAGGTCAAGAAGAGCCTTCTGGGGGCATAAAAGGAGGATCATGGAACCTGCAAAATTCTGATGACCTTTTCTCTTCTCCCAGTGTTCCCAAATTTAATGCTCCTTGCGCATGAACAACATGTGCCAAAACAATTATTTTAAAGGATTTTCTAAATAGCAATTCTCCAAAGTGCAAGTATGTCTGGAATTATCACATAACTGAGCCAAGTCTCTGTAAAATTTGGTTGCCCTTAATGGACCACACTGACCCATGAGTACCAAAATACCAGCCAAAATAGAAACTGTTTTCAACCTCCAAATAAGCTATTAAAAAATGAAAAAATAAGAAATAGGATAGACATTATGAATTATCAGTATTAGAGTGTCCACATTACAGCGAGCAAGTGCTTCCATTTCTAAGCACCAGTGTGTATTTTGAAGTACAAACAAAAGGGCCCTTTTATTAAGTATTAAAAATGGCTTTATACATACTTCCCAGTGATGCATTGTGGGTATAAGTGGCCAGCTCTCTGGAGCATGGGGAAACCCTGACTGTAGCACTCACTGATTTTCATGGGGTACCTCATTCTCTCGCACAAGATTCAGATGTCTCCTCTGGGGAGGAAGAGTGTGCATGTGTGTACTCGGAGGGAGGCTCAGTTCAATGTGAAAGACCTGAAGTCCAATGGTTCAAAGAGCAAATTCACCTACATAGTGCCCAGTTAAGAAAGAGCACGAGACCAATGAAGACAAGGGGGAAAGACAGACAACTCTCCTCATGAGCTGCAAATCAGTCAGTGTCAGCATGCCGCCCTCTGTGCTGAACACACATGAAAGGGCTTTAGAAGGTGACACCATGTGACTCAAAGGCTTATGCTAGAAATATGTAATCAGAAATAGTCTAGAATATGTTAAAAGGATACATGCATAAAAATGTCATTGGTGACTTATAACATCAAACACTTTTTAGAGTTATTCTTCATGAATTCGGTAACAGAGGTTCTGTTTTGTTCACACCTTCTGCCCCATCCTCCATCCTTTGGAAGCTCTGATCTTTTACTTTCTGATCTTTTAATTTTTCACTCCCTATTCATATGGCTTGTAACTTAGACAAACTTCATCCACTTACCAATGCAAATTTAAAGTGCCTCCCGCCATTTTGTTTTGGGTTTGGCTTGCAACAGTCTCACTGTGTAGTCTAGACTGGACTTAAATTTACACACACTCACTTCGACCCCCTGGATGTGGATTACATGTGTGGGCCTCCAGCCCAACTTCCAATTTTCAGTAATGAACTTAATAATTCATGCCTTTTTATCTCCAAGAGGCAAGACGATATTTCAAATTCTATCTCCTCTCTCATCCATAATAGGAATATATGTTCAATGAAAAATATATGTTTTTTTCTAGCACATAGCATATAGTTAATAAAATTTTTCACTAGTTGGGTGGCTGAATAATGTCTTCTTTTTCAGCAAAGACATCAATGTCATAATCCTGGTGCAAGTGTTAGGGTGTGTAGAAGAGATTTTTGCAAATGCACTTAAGGATCTAGAGATAGCTGATTATTCTTGGATATCTGCTGATCCCACCCCCTCTGTAAACCTGTAGTCCTTGTAGGAAGGGGATATAAAGGCAAATGTCAAAGGAAATTATGTCATAAGAGAATCTGAAGTCAGAATGATGTCGCCAAATGAATGTGGGAAGCCTCTAGAAGCAGAGAAACATATATAATGGAAGGTTCTTCCCTCAAACCCTCAGAAGGAGCACACCTCTGCCAACACACTGATTTTAGCCTTGTAAGACTCATGACTTCGGTTCTGACCTTAAGAATGGAAAGTACCTCATTAGTGTCTTAAGCCACAACAGCAGTAAGAAGCAGACCCAGATGATGGAGTTCCACATGCCCGTTAATCTCCTTCCTGCAAATGCTCCCTTAAACCTAGAAATCTAAAATCGACATTTCCAAAAATCTATTACAGCTACAGTCTAACTAACCATTGGCATAATTCCATTTAGATCCATTTTAGAAAGCAGAGGTGAGGCAAAGACGATTTGACCAAATTTCACTAGAAAAACATGTTTGTCTGGACAAATTCTTGTGGAAACTTAGTACTTCTTAGGAATCCAGAAGCAGTTGATAAGGAGGCAGGATGGATTCCCAAATCCTCAGCAACTTTGTGACTCCTCACCTTCCTGAAAGAGGTGGCTGTCCTCCCACACACTAAGTGCCCTGGTAGACTCCCAAGAGCTCAGCCTAGACATAACCTGCCAGCACTCCCTATTTCCTATGAAGCTAACTTTGTGTCTACAACTTCTTTCTTCTTAAAACAACTACAGCTGCCTTTTTTGCCACATCAAAACCTGGGATGATGCATCCTGAGGTCTGCATCCCTGGGGAGGTAGAGGCTCCCTCCTAAAAGACCTTGATGTTCTCAGAGTCACACAGAGCAGGCAATTCTAGTGCCCCCAGTGCAGCCTCAGGACCACACAACTCTACAGCCCTGCCACTGCTGTATGATGCACTTCATTTGCTTTTTATTAAGAACATCTTCTTAATGAAGCATTTGAGTTTTAAGGTACAACAACATGATTGTAATTTTCATGGGCCCAGGTAATAGGGAATGTTCTCAAAAATGTAAAGACCTTGGGAGTCAGGGAAATGGCTCAATCAGTAAAATCCTTGCTGCATAATCGTGAGGGCCTTAGTTCAGTTTCCCAGCACCCACATCAAAACTCAAGAATGGTGGCTTATGATACTTATTGTGGTTCATAAGAATGGCACATGCTTATGATTCTTGCCCTGGGGAGCAGGTGTGCCTGGCTAGCTGGCTTAGCCAAATGAGTGAATTTTGGATTCAAAGAGAAATCCTGTCTCAAAAAAGTTAAGATGTAGAACCATCATAGAGGCTACCAGCCATCCCCTCTGGCCTCTGCATATAGGGATGCTGGTACATACATGTATAGAGTACACATACACACAAAAAATACTTAAGGATGTTGTATGAAATAATGTTCCTTAGTCTTGTAAAGATAAGTTTGAAGACCCACAGTAAAAAAATAATAATAACATGTGAATGTCATACTCTAAGAACAGAGGACATTCATTATTCTTCTTCCTTAGAAAGTTCAGCACAGGCTCTAGAATTCTATTAACATAGATTTGGACCTACAATTCTAAAGGACAGACTTTTTGCGTAAGACTCTTCACTCATGTGAATGCTTGCAAAAAAAAAAAAAAAAAAGAAATAAAATAAAAATAAAATGCCACAACTTTCCTCAGAATCTTTCAGAGTTTCCCAGTAATCGTTTGGAATTCTCAGAATGTAATCTATATATCTCATACTTTAAAAATAGCTTTTTATAAGCATGCACAAAATAATAAATTATGAAAGAATCAAGGTCACTGGAATTAACAAGTTTAGTTAAAGATATCGATGAGTAGGGCTCAGTTAGCCTGCTCTGAACATTTTGACTTGTCCCTTAGTCCCTCGCTTTTTTTTGAAAGGGTTTAGACAGAGATTGACAATATTTTCCCAAACAAAGCCACATATTTAGCAGTTTTGGCTCTAAGGACCATCTAATCTCTGTTGTAGCTATTCAGTTCTGTCTTTGTAGCTACAGAAGTAGTTAAGACACAAAGCCAAGAAGCATAAATACAATACAACTGTGTTTGTGGGCACTGAAACTTAGATTTTGTACTGTTTTCACATTTGCACTACTGTTCTGCTAACATTTTATAGACCACTTAAAATGGACACGCAATTGTTGGACATGTCATAGAAATACAGGCAGCAAGCTAGGTTTGATTGACAGGCAGTCCCTTCTGTGAATCTGGTTCTGGGCCACCATCTTGTCTGAATTCTCAATGTGATGAAGATGTGGCTATATAGCCAGGATAAAGATCTTGCTTTCTGAATCCCAGCATTACCAGGAGAAGAGGGGTAACTTTCTTTGTCCTTTCTTCTAATGCCCTTCCTCCTCCACCTCCAGACTGGTCTTTAAACACCATAGACTCTGATGCTATTGGGGCATTTTCTTCTTAAACAAACAGAGCAGTTACAACCACCAGGGAGCACAGACTCCCCCAGAGCACTCCCTCTCAGATTTTCGCCCCTTGCTCAGAAGTGTCCTTTTTTCATTTCTCTAGAAAAGTCATGTGTGGTCACTAGCTGTCACCTCACCAGCCGCTCAGGATAGAGTAACTGAACACACAGACCTCTGGTGTGGGGCTTTCTAACTACTGGGCAAAGGGACTTTGAAGACCTTTGGCATGGTGTGAGGTTGCAGCAACTGCAAGGTGACAATGACAGCTGTGGAGGGCTAGGAGAAGGCAAGAAGACAAGGGGCTTAATGCCCCATGCTCTCCATACCTCCCCACCCACGGGGTTGGAGCATCTGCCTCAGAAGGGGCATAGGTCACTACCAATGGTGTAGCTTTTCCTCAACAAAGGCTTATGCTGTGACCATTGCAACTTTGTGCCAGTCGTAGCAGAGCCAGCATTTGGCATCTGAATCAAAAGCCTGCATTTTTTTTCCCCCAGTGCTTTAAAAAAAGCTAAATCGATTTGAAGAGTATAGAGAATTTTCTCGTAATCAATGGATCTCAGAAAAGTAAAAATGGAAAGATGAAGCTTGGGAAGGAGGCTAGAAGAACATCGTGAAGATGAATGAGTGTTGGTTTTTTAATGTTATAGAGATTAAAAGGGCAGTAGAGCATAATCACAAGAAGAGTGAGTCACAGCCTTGTGATGTCACCATGACCAGATTTTTATCTGTCCACTTCGCTAATTAAAAATTTTTACAATCTTAGCATTTTAAATAGTTTCAGGTTCAGACGTGCAGATGTTAGCTTTTAAGTTGTACTCAGATCTTAGAAACATTTCCCATGAATGAAGACGAATTGTAGCATGGACTTGCTAACAGTGTTTCAGGCCTAAACTTGAAGTCTACATTGTATCCACATCCTCTGCACAAAAGTAACCAGCTTCCAGGGCCTAACTTCTTCCGCTATGAATTCTTCCTGATTATTTCAGATAACTAAACAGTTACCAGAAGTCTCTCCTTCATTGTCTGCCTTGATGGCAGTGTTCCCACTCACAAAGATTTCTCAGCCAAACCTTCTTGATGCAAATCTAACAGTTTGACCATCAGCGGTCATTAGCATCATTTCTAAGAAACAAGTCTGGTGGATGTGATCCATTAAAAGAAGCTTTTAAAAAATGTGCCATGGTGGTCCTGATTACTATGGTTACTCACATGGTTGTATGCATTCATCTGAGTAATATATACTGAGAGAAAATAATCCCAGGTGGCCGCCAAGACTCCCACCAAAGGCCTATGTGGCAACAAGACCCAGTTCTATGAGAAAGTGCCTGCCTTAACTAGACTTTCTATTGCAGTGATAAAACATTCTGACCAAAGGCAGCCTGAGAAGGAAAGGGTTTATTCTACCTTACAGTTTTCAGCCCAACACTGAGGAAAGTCGGGGCAGGAACTCAAATGGGCAGCAATCTAGAGAGCCGATTCAGAGGCCGTAGAGGGATGTTGCTTTCTGGCTTGCTTTCCCCAGGTTTGCTTAGACTGGTTTCTTAAAGCGCCCAGAACCACTAGCCCAGGGTTGATACTGCCCACAGTGAGTTGGTCCCATGCATACCAATCATTAATCATGAAAATGTACCACAGGCTTGCCCCCAGGCCCATCAGGTAGAGGCATTTTCTCAATTGAGGTTCCCTTTTCCGAAATGACTCAAGCTTGTGTCGGGTAGGCACTAAAATGGACAGCATAATGCCCATGGGAAAAAAAATCCCACTTAGGCTTATAGAGTACTTTGTGATAGAGGTATTAACCCTGGTGACGACGGCAATGCACTCTCGTCCACTGCAGCAGGTGCCTGTCAGCAGGAAAGCATCTTCTACAAGGTACAAAGATGCTATAGATGGCTGCCCCTCTCCTGCCCCTCAGGCAGCTCTGGAGACAATAGCTTCATGGCCTTGTTCTAATTTCAGTTCAGATGAGGGGTATATTTTCTTAAATTTAATATTTTCTACATTCTCCTTGAGTTCAACGAGGCATTTATAATCACACGTATTCTCATTTATCTATCACTGGGGCCATTGTGGTGAAGGGTGTTCAGAGCTCCTGCTCGTGTTAAGCCCATAGAAATGGAACCCTTCAAAATCTGTTATTAAAGATTTATTTTATTATAACTAATGTGAGTGTGGGTGCCTGCAGACGTCAGAGGCATCAAATGTCTTCAGGGCCTGAGTTAGAAGTGATTGTGAGCTGCTGTGCATGGATTCCGGAAAATGAATTCAGGTCACCTGGAAGAGCAGTACTTGCTCTCGGCCACTGAGTCATCTCTGTAATCCCTAAGATCTGTTTTTAAAGCTGGAGTCTTGACCACAATTACATGAAGATCTTATAATGAAACTTGTGACCAGTGCTTAGGGTTCCTCTCTCCTCTGATTATATTTTATATTAATTTATATTCATTTTTAGACTGCTGCGTCTATTTTGTTTTTAACATAGTGAATTTTCTATACAGAAAGAGGGTCAGGGAGACAGAAGTGCATATCCCAGGGAACTTGTGGAGCCCTGGGATTCACATGCGTGGCTGAGATGCCCTTCTTTTATGAAGTCACCGGCAACCTTTTATTCCCACTTATTATAACACATCAAAATCTGTATCCTGGAAATACACTTTTTGTCAAGGAAGAAGTCCTGTAGCCTACCAGAGAAGAAAACTTTGTTTAATCAAGCTTTCCTGTCCAGTTTTGGAATTCCACTCTTACAGGAATGAACGGCCTCTGAAAAGGGTAACCTCGGCATTTTACAATAGATGCAATTGATCTCTTTCAATGACATGGCTTTTTTCTAGTATGAGAGCTGTCCTCTGTGTTGTGGTTTGGGTTGAGGTTTGGGGTATCGCAGGAGCCTGGGCCTTAAGAAGGTAGAGGGCACCTCAACTGAGCACCTTCTCCGGCTGGGCACTCAGGGTGAAGTCAGACAGGCCCTCCCAGTCTCGCCATCCATGGTTCCTTCATGACAGCCTGCTAATACGATCTGCTCTTGCCATGAAGCTATGCGTCACTGGGGACATGTTCTAAGGATTGTCACTAGAGAATTTCATCATTATGTGAACCCCAGAGTGTACCTAGATGGGTGGGTTAGTCCATACAAGGGACCTCTTATCAAAATCAATGGACCGACTTAAACAAGACACACATGTGGCTACTGCCGGTGTTACGTGCTACACTGCTTCACAGCAAACATTCTTTAAGTCTGAGGTGTACAATCTAAACTCAGGCTGAGGTCTGTGCATAGAGTCACACCGCTGAGGATTTGTGCCATAGCAGCCGGTTTTTTGACCCATTCTCATCACTGGCAAAGCAACGAATCACTCTCAACCTAAATAATGGTTCTAACATCACTAGAGCAGGGCTCAAAACAAATAACAAACAAAAACAAAGAAGGAAACCATTAAAAATAAACAAACAACAACAAAACGAATAAAAGAAAGTCCCCTGGAGCTGACTATATTTGCCTTTAAACGGAAAAGGCAGAACCTCCCTCCAAACTTCTATCTGGGGAAAAGAGTCACATGACCCTTCTACAGCAACACTAAACCCTATCACACAGAAGACAAATAAAATAACATAAGAAATATCTCAAACAATGTTCATTGTCCCTTGAAATTAGGGAAATGAAAAAAAAAAATTGAGATTTCCTCTTACCCCAGTAACAAAGATCGGCTAAATTACCAACAACAAATGCTATAGGGAATGTGGGGGAAAGGGAGCCCTCAGTTACTGTCAGTGAGGTTTCAAACTGGTGCAGCCACTGTGGAAATCAGTGTGAAGAATTCCCAAAAGGCTAAAAATGAATCTACCATATGACCCAGCTACACTAGTCCATGGCATACAGTCAAAAGACTACATCCTACTTCACAGACATGTTCATGGTGCTAATCACAACAACTAGGAAATGGAAACAATGTAAATGTCCTCTGACTGACAATAGATAATGAAAATGCCGTAGTACATACATACTATGAAATAGTGTTCAGCTGTAAAGAAAAATGGAGTCACGAGACTCACAGGCAAATGCATGGAACTAGAAAAGATCATATTGAGTGACATGACTCAGATCCTGGAAGATAAACATTGCATGTTCTCTCTCATCTGAGGTGTCTAGCTCCAAGTCTGCAGATGTAGGACACAAAACAGAATAATTGCAGAAGCCAGGAGAGTAAATGGGACCATCAGAGGGGTAGGGGAGGCATATAGAGGAGAATCACAGCAGGGTACATGTAATCTGAAGGGAGAAATGGGAAAAAAGAGGAGACCTCTAATTAGGGAGGAAAAGGATAAATAGGTGGAGGGAGACTGAAATAACTGTCTAAAAACATTAAAAGGAATCATACTAATATCTACCTAAAAATATCTATAATACCTGTAAATCAGTATAGAATATGCATATCATAATTTTTAAATTAAAATTTCCTGTCTGCTTGATAATGAACACTCCAAGAGAAAAAAAGTCATCTAACAAAACCCCAACAGCAGTCCCGAACAGCCTTCTTTTAAGTTGTGGGTGAAGAGTTCCCAAGAAACTTCCAGAATATATTGCTATTACCCTTGGTTGCCGCCCCACCCCCAACCCCACCAGTGGTAGAAGATAAGTCCCCATTGTTGAAGATGATGCACTTCAGACACAGGGTCCAGAGTTCCCAGAACTGGAACTGACCTAAAAACCTCCTCCCTGAGAACTAGAAGGTTAAGTTAAGCTTCCACAGGAGTGAAGTGACCAGCAGTTCTGCCCAGCTCTGATGCGGACAACGAACATTAATGACGAGCAGAAAATGGTTACCCTAAAGGAACAGCAGTGGTACGGATATTTTTAGTAACCGGCAGCTCTCTAGTTGTACTTAAGACCTCTCAACAAGTGGGAAATCACTCCTGGTACTGGATGCCTAGGTAACTATCCTGGCCTGAGGAAGCCATGGATCTTCAAAGAGCATCTATAACTTCCCATTTACTAAACCAGCATAAACCCCAACTCCATTCTAAATACTTCTCCTTATGCCCACAGATAAGTGTAACCCTCTGTCCTTATTAAGAAAATTTCTCTATTTTCCACAGACAGAGACCACTAAAATGCATGGAACAAGAGACTTATGGTACCCAGCCTCAGCTGATAGCACCTCAGCCTACAGCACAACTCTTGCCCCAAAGGCTCAGGACTCATTGCAGAAGGATGGGCAGACTGATAAGATCCAGAGGAACAGAACGTTTTCTGCAAGACTAAAGTCAGCCGCTACACTCATGAAGACGCAGTTATGGTTAGTCTTGTTTAGCATGAATGCCTCAAAGACCTGAACATTGACAAGAGCAGTTCCATGACATGCTGACATGGAAGGGGAAAAGCTCAGGGGGAGCGGGGGCTACAGCTCTACATAAGGAGCCACAGGCAAATGGGGAATGCTGAGAGAGGGGAAAATGGTCTTCCCAAGGAAGAAACCCCCAACTGGTTATTCAGTACCAAAGGGTCAACCTTGAGAACTTATACACATAGGTAACATTGTACTGACTGACTAGGTTGTGTTTAGGAATATGAGGATGTGTGTGTATACATATGTGTGCGCACACACACACACACACACACTATATATATATATATATATATATATATATATATATATATATATATATACAATGAAAGAAAAATGGGCCATGAATCTCAAAGGGAGGAAGGGGTATGTAGGAGGGGTTAACAGGAGGAAAAGTGGGGAATAATGTAATTATATTATAATCTCCAAAAATAAAAATAATAATTTAAAACAAAGCAAAAAAGAATGCTCTTAAACTGATATGAGAACCATTTTAACCTAAAGTTCTATAACAAACAAAAATTGTTCTAACCCAAAGTTTATAATAGCATAGTTTCCCACATATTATAGTCTTTAAAATAAGAAAGTAATTTATGATAGCTATCAACTTGATGGCATAAAAACCTAGTTGTGTTCCACTGAAACTTTCAGTAAAGTTAATAGAAAAACCAGTGCTTGTATTTATAGTCCACCAATAACAGAGTTGATTAAATTAGATAGAAGTGTATCAACCATAAAAGGAGATTTAAAATAGATACAATTATGAATTAAAGTAACTCAGGCATCAGCTAACGAGCAAGCAACCCATCTCTCTGCCTTTGAGAAGAGCAAGGACTGGATACCAGAAGGCTTGACGATCCTGAGCCTGTGGGGAAGAAGTTTACTGGGAGAAACAAAAGATGCCTAGGGGTAAACTAAGGATAGTCTCACAGGTACGAAAGTTTCAAAATAACTAATCATGTTTTTAAAAATAACCCAACCTCTAGCACCACAAGAAATTAAGAATTTCAGAAAGATAAAATGTCACTCCCAAATCAGAAATGATCATTTAAAATGGGGTATGTGGGAAGGTTGGGAGGGAGGGAAATGGTATGCTTATATTATAATCTTAAAAACTAAAGAATTTTAAAAGAAAGAGAATTACTACTCATATTGAAAAAGGAAATCTTGAAGAGCATAATTAAATTTTATTACATTGAAAAAAATTGGCTTGGTCCTAAACACTTACAAGATCCTGTAATAGTGAAAGTACTGGATGTTGGTTTAATCAAGAAAGTCCCTGGGGGACAAAGAATGGAAAGGAAGTGATATTTAAGAGGGTAAAAATTTCAACTATCACAAATGGAAATGAATAAGTAATGTTTAGATGATAACAAATAAAGAAATATCTTACAGCATAACCTTAAGTGCACAGATCAATATAAGAGATAAGCACCTGGAGTTAAAACCTTCACCCCTGAGGGACACAGCTTCGGTGGCAGTAGTGACAGGCACATGGGTCCACTGGTGATAACAATAGCTTTGGAGCCACATGATTTTTCTGACTTACAGGGACCCTGCCCACTGCCACAGCAGACTCCAGTTGGCACCAGATGCAATCTGACCAATTAGGATCTGAGCAAGCGTTCATCCCCTAAGAAGCCGCCATCACTCCAAACCTGCTCTAGTCCCACCCCGAGTCATGCCCTGTAAGCAGTTGGCTGCCACTCACCCACGTCCAGCCTCTTCCGTCCTCCTGCATCCCATCTGAACACAAGTCTAATGGATCAATTTTTTTGTAGGTTCCTGACCCCACTCCCCACTGCAGCATCTCGCTACTTTCTGATGCCCAAACTTGGTACTTAAAAATCAGCTCCTTTGGTTTTTATTTTTATTTGGGGGTGGATCAAACTTCTTAGAGTTTTCCTTCTAGCCCACCCACATCCAGTCACTCACAGATCTCATACTCCCAGCAGGAGTCTATGTGGAAGAGGAGGCAGAAAGATTGTTCTTGCAGGAGGTAGTGGATGACCCCACGGAGGCAATGTCTACAGACACGGCAGGGCCGGTTTGATGTACATATGAACTCACAGAGACTTTGACGGCACACACATCATCTGCACAGGTTCAAACTGTTCAAACAGTCAAAAATTCAAGACAGTCCCAGCACTGAGGAGGGAAGGTGGACACAAAGTCATACCCCTAGCCCAGAAGCTATTTGTTGATAACTGCTGGGAAAGGAACTATCAGGTTTTTTCCAAAAGAGTGTCACTGGGTATACTGACCACACTCCAGGACAGGTCCAGTGCCCAGGAATAGCTGGGAAATGGACTGTATGGTCTTTGTGTGTGTGTGTGTGTGTGTGTGTGTGTGTGTGTGTGTGTGTTATTCTGATTTTTGGGGGGTCTTATTTTACGATTGAATGAAAGAAAAGGGAAAGGACATAACTGCTCCTAAATAAGGAGGAGAACGGTTATTGTAGATAAAAGGTAGAAAGCATAGTTTGAAGCAGAGACATCTGGGAGAGTACAGGCATGACCGGACTGAGCTGGTCCGTATGGGGAGATAGGAGAGGAAGGAGAGAGGAAGCAGGTGCAGCAGCCAGGAGGTCAAAGGTATAAAAGGGTGGGTAACAAAGTGTCTGGATTATATAGGGAAGAGCCTCGTGGGGAAGGGCAGCCCAGCTCCTGGGATGGAGAGTTCAGGGCAGAGGGCGGGGGGTATCCCCTACAGCAGGTAGGGACTGAGGGATGCTGAGAAAGCCCTCAGGCCAGGGCCACTTTGATATGTTAAATATGCACCTCAGCCACTTGTCCTGGGCTTGAAACTTAAAAGTTTTATCATCTTCCCTCCCCTCTCCTCCCTTCCCCTCCCTTCCCTCCCCTTCTCTCTCCCTCCTTCTCTCTTTCTCCCACTTTTTCTTTCTTTTTTTTTTCTTGTTTTTCTTTTGTCTTCATTTTTTGCTGTTTTTCAGAGAGAGAGAGAGAGAGAGAGAGAGAGAGAGAGAGAGAGAACATGCATGAAGTTGGACTGATAAGGAGGTGGGAGGATCTGGAAAGAAGGGGGGGAGAAAATATGACCAAAATATATTATACGAAATTTTAGAAATAAATTTTTTTATCTGTTTTGGATGAGAGCTCACAGTTTACTCTCTTCCTAGGAATTTTCCTTTTAATTCCATCAGAAAAATATCGGCGTTTTCCTGTCGGCATTTTCCTGTCAGTCTAAATGCTACGCTTATGTCTGTAGACCACTGGGTTGAGTGCTAGACCATGTCAGGAAGTTTTGTTACTAAGCAATTTTGGTTCTTTGCTGATTAGGACAGCTGGTACTTTCACCCCATCTCCTCTAGCTCAGCACCACTTTATTTATTTATTTATTTATTTGTAAAGATTTTCCAGTTTCATAGAAATAATTTCTGTGCAGTTTTGCCTTATCCACTCTGACTTTGACATCTGGAATTTCTTATTCTCTCTCTCTCTCTCTCTCTTCCTTTTTTGCCTCTTAGTGCCTGGTTCAAACACAAGCCGTGGTAGATGGTCTTGTTTACCTTTCTGTTGCTGTTTTAGATGGTTGGAGTCCATGATGGTGGAATGAAGGAATAGCTAAGAGCTCACATCTTGATCCACAACCATGAGACAGAGAAAGAGAGTGCTGGGGATTTTAGGAGTCTTTTGAAACCTCAAAGCCCTCCCCCAATGACATACCTCCTCTGACAAGGTCACGCATCCTTCTCAAACAGTTCCACCAACTGGAGACCAAGTATTCAAATATTTGAGCCTATGGAGGCCCATTCTCTTTTAAACCCACTACATAGGCATTCACCAAAGACTTATTGAAAAAGATCTAATTCTGATTCAAAAGTTGAAAGGATAAACAAAACCATTTCTGAGAATCTCAACTGAGCCTCAGCTATATTTTTCCATCCATTAAATATTAATAGAAAACACAGCAAAAGCTTCCCGGAGAACTGCCATCCATTCTTTAGGAAGTTCTGTCTTGTTGCAACACAAAGGGACGGTGCTTAACAAAAGTTTGCATGCCCTTCAATGTCAAATGATGAAATGTCTAAGGGGTGCGGTTCATCAAGGCCGTTGGGAGAGAAACCAGCTTCCATCAGCACTGTTCTCTGTAACTTTAAGATTACAAGACTGCCCTGTAGGAGAGACCTCCCCAATAATGTTCCCAAAAGTTGGTACCCCAGGTCCTCCTCCACTATCACAGGAACACTTGGTCATGTTTTCTACTCTCAATCTTCTTTAAGTGCTAACCTACAACCTACAACCAGGGACCCTCACTTGACTCTAGGCAGTCAGTCTTTATGAAGCACCATGGGCCACACAAAAACTTAACTCAGCAATAGACATGGTCTCTATTACTTGGGTCACAGATAAACAGGTCTACACAGTTGTAGCACATTTTCAGTTATATCCTTAAGAATGTCTGAATCTTGCTATATAAATTATATTTCAGCAAAGTTCTCTTGAAAAGATACTGGGGTATAGCTCAATACTTGAGTGTAGTTCCGGGTTCAGTTAATAGCCCTAAAAAACTATGGCTAGCCCAGTAGCAAAGCAAGGCTCAAATACTGAATTTGATTCCAGACACACACACATACACACACACACACACACACACACACACACACACACACACACATACACACACACACACACACACACACACACACACACACACACACATGCACGCACGCACACAAAATGTCATAACCATTTTAAAACTTCAGAATTCCAAAGTTATACAAATACAATGTGTGGCCAGAGGCCCTCCAAAACAGTATTGGCTATTGCCATTGCTCTCAATTGCCCATCAGAACTTGAATGGTGAGAACCTCTTAGTAGAATACATACACTTTGGTCATAGGATATGGAGAAATCAAGTTGGAACAGGGCTGGAATCTTCCTTACTTACGCACTTTCTTTGGTGCCAACAGGTAACGTGTGGGCTGCTGGCGGTGGGGGGAATCCTCAACAGTCCTACCCTGCAAAGTCCAGTGATGACTGCCTGACAAGATAGTCCCTTTAGTGCAGTAGCTACGGCACAACAAATCACTTTCTGATTAGATTTGAAGCCTGTTCCACAGGAAAGACATGTGCCTGGTACTGTGAACCTGGTCAAGACCCTGCGGGATACCACAGGCTCTGGGTGGGAGGCTACTGCTATAGTTTTGCTAAATGGGCACTTTGTCACACCGCTTGCTAAATTACTCGTGTGTCTATTCATAGATGAATGCTGTGCCCATCATCACCAGAGAACCTTCTTACTGCCCTGGCAGTGGTGGTGAATGCAGAAGGCCACGACTTACCAACGTGCTGAGAATAAGTGATCGTGGAGTGCACTGCCCTCCGTGAGACACCAGTGTCACCCCTCCAACACTTGGGGAACATCACAGAAGAGGGAACAGAAAGAATAGAAGAGCCAGAAGCTGGGGAAGTATGAAGCAAAAGCATGTCTTCTGGACAGGATCAGGGTGCTTCAGTCACTAATTCACTACATATGCGGTTCTAATTCCCACAGGAGATTGGCCCCTCAACATTTCGTCATGTTAAAGGTGTGTGTGTGTGTATGGGGGTGCTGAAAAGACCACTACAATGAAGGAAACAATGAAAGAAAAGTCCCCACTGTTGCACTCAAGACTCCACCACATCTTAGAGCAGAGGCCACCCTTCCCACACTGTCCCCCACCTGTCACTGAACAGGAGTAGGACAGGAGTCCGGCCACTCCTGGGAGAGACCGTACCATGTGCTCCCTTTGTAGCCTCTGCACTGCAGCATCTCAAAGCAGCACCAGAACTGTCACTGCTGTCTGACTTCCCCCAACTGACCCTGCCCATCTCTCCCTGACTATATAATACCATCCTCACATCTGCTCCTCCTGAGACTCAAATGAACACAATCATTTAAAAAGAGAATAGATCAAATTAACAAGTAAGACAGCAAGAAAAAAAAAAATCAAGCACCTATTAAGAACGCACAGACACTCCCTGCTTATAAGTGACATGCCTGGCCATTCTCTTAAACCGATATTTACTGTGAGGTCCAAGGGATTGAGGTTTCCCTGGAGCCACTGACTGATCGTCAATTTATTGATAACTACCTCCAGGCCTCCCACCAAACTCTACACGAATCTCAAGGCAAAGGAATTAATGGTCTCCACCACTATCCACTCTGAAGGGCACACAAAAAAAGATTGTTGAGGGTAGAAATCAGGCCACAGAGATCATGAGGCTGAACCTTGAGGGACTGCCTGTGCCTGGCTAGCTCTGGAAGCATCTCACCTGATTTAATTACTTAAAGCAACTGAGCCTATCACAAGCCTCCAAGAGGGAACACAGTGTCTGGCCATGGCTTAATATCATCATGCCTTGCCAGGAAACCCTGCAGTGCTAGTCTGAACAATAAGCAATGCTCTAGTTTGGGTATGGTTTGTTTCTTAGGGATCCATGTATTAGAAGTTTGCCCTGTATTGGGAGACAGTGACTCTTTAAGTCACTGGAGGCATGCTCAAGATGAATTAGCATAATTCTCCTTGGACCTCAGTGTCTCCCTGGAGTTTTTTTCCTCATTGAATCTATCTCACACAAACCCCCACCTTTCTGAAGCCATCTTCAATGGGTTCCTCACCAGAACCAACACCAACATCTGCAGCATGTTTTTGTTTTTGTTTTTGTTTTTGTTTTTGTTTTTGTTTTACATGATCCCATGTTTCTTTATAATCCAGCTCCAAGTAGATTCCATTATGGTAACAGCAGACAGACTAACAGAAATGTTCTGTTACTATCCATATGAGAATTGACTTTGTTATCAAAGAAATATGATTTAAGATTGGTTCAGCATAGCATAAATTCTCTTTCTCTCCCTCCCTCCCTTCCCCTCCCCTCCCCTGGCTCCCTCTCTTTCCCTCTCAGACAGAGTCTGTGTATATAGCTCAGGGTGGCCTGGAACTCACTAGGAGACCAGCCTGGCCATGAGCTCCCAAGTCTCAAGTCTCAACCTCTCAAATGATGGGATTACAGGCTGTCCCCAGAACACCCAGCTTTACTCAGAATATCTCCATCTGAAAAGCCTTGCTGGACCTAAACACTGTACTTCCCAACACCCAGTCAGAAAGTACACCAAGTGCCTTGGCTCTTCTGGAAGAGGAGTTCATGTTTTATAACTTAAAACAGCAATTTCATTGTTAGTGGCTGTTTCTAGAGAACAGAAGGAAGGGACTCAGATAATCAAAACATGTAGAGAAACAAAATTGGGAGAAGTTGTTTAAGAGAAGGCTTCCTGAGCTGGAGAGATGGCTCAGCTGAGAGGAAACTAGAAGGCTCCCTCTCCGATAGGTCTTCTCTAACTACACTACAAGTAAGTCATAGTGTGTTTTGCTTGTCCATTCACTTCTCACACTAATTAACTTAGTGTCCTTTAGTCTCAGTCTTCTAATCCCTTATCCTGATCTTCAGTCACAGCAAGGAATGTCCCTCCCACTCCACATCATCAAAGAATGTCCACATGCTCCTATGGACACAGATGCATATGCCCACTGGCATCCACACAAGTTACCCTCTGCCTTTCTATTCATTTAGATGGTGATCTAGTTCCTCCATAAACTCAGCTCCTAGAGACACACATTCTCAAGGCGATGAGTAACAACATCTCTTTGATCTCATCTGTGTTATCCATTTCCCCCTGGCTCCTGGCTTAGCCATGCACAGACCCTGAAAACTGGCTATTTTGTCTCAAGCTGTCTGGAGATTTTCTCTAATGTGAAACTTCTTTGTCCATCAACATTGCTCCAATCTTGTCAAAGGCAACAATGACTACATTTCTAAGACACATTCCCATTTTTGGTTGATGACAGCTTCCTCCTTTTAGGTTCTTAGGTCCCAAATCCTCTCTTCTTTACCTAATTTCCTTATTCCAATTGTACTGTAATCTTATTGACCATGTCTTCAAACATATACAGATCTGACTGTTTCATATTGCTGTTGCTGCTCCAAACCATGGTCATGGTCACCTCTTCTCAGGGTCTTTGTAGGAGCCCCTTAACTGATTTGCCTACTCCTGTCCTTGACTCTACAATGTTAACATAGCCATTTATGTATATATTGTACATACATATCTGTGTGTCCATGTGTGCGTGTGCATGCAAAGGCTAGAAGATACCTCAACTGTCATTCTTCAGGCACTGTCCACAAGGTTCCGTTGTTGCCGTTTTTTGCTTGTTTTGACCCAGAATCTCTCCAAGGCCTGGGACCCACCACTTAGGCTAGGCTGACTAGACAATGAGCTCCGGGAATCTGTCTGTCCCCATCTTCATGGTACTAAGCTCACAAGTACACCCATCATGCCCAGATTTCTTTTTATAAGCATGAGTTCTGGTAATCAAATTCACCAACTTGTGCTTCCAAGGTAAGCGTTTCACTGGCTAAGTCTGTTCCTCAGAAATTCAGTGGATTATTATTATTTTTTTAAGGAGAAATCAAATTGTGCAACCTTTGTGCTCAGAACTATTTAGTGACTCCAATTTCTCTCCATGAAACCTAAAGTCTTCCTCAGGGTCCAGGCACTCCTCTGATGTCTAAACAGTCTGTCTTCAGTCACCTCACTCCAACTGTACTGGCTAGTTTTGTGTCAACCTTGACACAGCTGGAGTTATCACAGAGAAAGGAGCTTTAGTTGGGGAAATGCCCCCATAAGATCCAGCTGTGGGGCATTTCCTCAATTAGTGATCAAGGGGGAGAGGCCCCTTGTGGGTGGGACCATCTCTGGGCTGTAGTCTTGGGTTCTATAAGAGAACAGGCTGAGCCAGCCAGGGG